>NC_133149.1:16699215-17057715 GCF_048418815.1 Hemitrygon akajei
GGGTGAGTGATGTTATCCTCTCTGGTTCAGGAACCTGGTTGCTGAGGAGTAATAAATGTTCCTGAACCTGATGGTGTTGGCCTTGAGGGTCCTATATCTAGCAGTGAGAAGAGAGCATGGCCTGGATGGTGCGGGGTCCTTGATGGTTGTGCCCATTTGCTTTTGGTAAGATGGCGACGCATGCCAACACAGCAGCATCTCTGGGGCCAACCGATGGTGCTTTTTTCTTTGTAAAATGTGTTTTTTATGATCCAAAGACAATTCTACTCCAAGGACATCGGGTACTGCGGGGCTACTCTATTAGTGAGATGCTTGTTGATCAGAGTAGCTGGACTGGTGTTGGTGGCGGAGCCTTTCGTGGTGTTGAAGGAGCCAGTTGGGATATCAGAGAAGACCGTCAGGATATCAGAGGAGCCTGCCAAGATATTGAAGGAGCCCCCTGGGATGTCAGAGGAGCCTGGATGGGTTTGGAGGAGCTGACCTGGCTGCAGACCGTGTTGCTGACTGCTACTTGGAAACATTGGAGTTGGTGCAGTATAACCATGGGAGAGTGTCTGGGATATTTCACTGTGATCGCAGGACTCTGTTGGTCAGTGATAATGTAAGTTGCCCTTGTCTGATGGAGGGACAGTCAACATGGGAGCTGTGTAGCCTCAGCTGTAGTGAGAACTAGGACTCAAGCCTTGGGCTTGCCTGCTGCCGCTGAGCACTGGGCTACACGGAAGCGCTACAGTGTGGTTGAGCTCGGCTGGGGCCTGGCCTCTCCCATCAGTGCTGCCCTCCCATGTTTGACTGGTGAAATGACAGGCTGGACTACATGTGTCCGCACACTGCCGGGAGACTGTACCATCAATTGCTGGACATTGTCCCCCAGGGTCTTGGACTATATGTTTTTATTTGAGTGAATATGCTTCTTTGCTCAATATTTTGAATTGTTACTTGCTATTTTTGAATGTTTTGCACCGTGACCCTAGAGGAACACTGTCGTTCAGCTGTATCTATGTATAGTTTGAATAATAATTAAATTTGATTTGGAAAGGGATCTGGTGCTTTAATTTGATGATGGGTGGATGCTCCTTGTGAAGAAGTTAGACTAAAACATATGAGGATGGGCCTTATACTCATCATCTAGAAGAGAAAATTGTCTACCAACCTGACACTGCTGCTCCACAGTGCCCTCAGACTGCAAAGGTTTTATGACAAGACTCTAGAAATTAACTCATGTTTCCATAATCACCTCTCAGGACAGGAGCTATTTACTATACAATTCATCACTTTGTTCAAAATGTCAAAGGTACAAGATCCCCTGTGCCTTCAATCTGCAGGGTATTCCTTCAAATACCCATCAGCTTTACTTTGATCAAGGTAAAGAATATCTGAAAGTCAAGACACCAGACCTAACTCAAAACACACAATCTACCAGACCGCAGTGAGCCTGCCATCCTACATGATTCTAAGATCTAGACTATCTAGAACAGTTGCCCAAATCACTGGAACAATGCTACCATCACTGCCTCCACAATATCCTCCAAGCTCACTGGAAGGATATATGAACCAATGTCTTCCCCATCAACCAATATTCGCAGTACTGACGTCCTGTGAGGTTCAGTCAGCTACCTCGGCCAGGTCACATGGTTCAAATCCCTGACACTATTCCATACTCTGTTACCAGGCAAAAAGGTTCAGGGACGCTCTTGATGATTTGCAACGTCACTGCTCTGTGATGACTCAAAGTAGGGAAGTAATGGTCGGGGTGAGAATGAGAACTCTGAGGCTACAATGAGAACCCACAGAGACCCTGCACAACCAGCAGAAGTAAGCATCTCCTGATCAATCACCCACCTGCCCATCCCATCAGATACCTTCTGAGGAAGAGTCTGCAGTCCACATTAACCACCTCAACAAGATTGGATGGATGTGAGTCATCTCTTGGGTGGAAGTAAGCATAAGTGTGTGCTTAGCCCATTGCTCTACTCTCTCTACGCCCATGACTGTGTGGCTAGGCATAGCTCAAATGCCAGCTAAAATTTGCTGATGATACAACCATTGTTGGCAGAATCTCAGGTGGTGATAAGAGGGCGTACAGGAGCGAGATATACCGACCAGTGGAGTGGTGTTGCAGCAACAACCTGGCACTCAACGTCAGTAAGACGAAAGAGCTGATTGTGGACTTCAGGAAGGGTAAGACAAAGGAACACGTACCAATCCTCATAGAGGGATCAGAAGTGGAGAGAGTGAACAGTTTCAAGCTCCTGGGTGCCAAGATCTCTGAGGATCTAACGTGGTCCTAACATATCAGCTATAAAGAAGGCAAGACAGCAGCTATACTTCATTAGGAGTTTGAAGAGAATTGATATGTCAACAAGTACACTCAAAAACATCTATAGATGTACTGTGGAGAGCATTCTGACAGACTTCATCACTGTCTGGTATGTGGGGGTGGGGGCAGGGGGGTTGCTACTGCACAGGACTGAAAGAAGCTGCAGAAGATCGTAAATCTAGTCAGCTCCATCTTGGGTACAAGCCTACAAAGTATCCAGGATATTTTCAGGGAGCGGTGTCTCAGAAAGGCAGTGTCCATTATTAAGGACCTTCAGCACCCAGGGCATGTCCTTTTCTCACTGTTACCATCAGGTAGGAGGTACAGAAGCCTGAAGGCACACACTCAGTGATTCAGGAACAGCTTCTTCCCCTCTGACATCCGATTCCTCAATGGATATTGAACCCATGAACACTACCTCACTTTTAAAAAATATATTATTTCTGTTTTTGCATGATTTTTAATCTATTCAATATGCATATACTGTAATAGATTTAGTTATTTACTTTTTTTCTTCTAGATTATGTATTGCATTGAACTGCTGCTGCTAAGTTAACAAATTTCACGACACATGCCGGTGATAATAAACCTGATTCTGATTCACTATCTGGGAACTACCTAAGAGGTATGGAAGAGTGCAATGTGCTAAAAAGGAAGGTGATCTCCCATATTCAGTGAAGAAGCTCTAGCTGGTTTGTTTCGGAATTGGTAATGTGTTGAATAGGTTCCTACTTTGATCATTGTAGTCAATACTGCTGGAATAAACATTGTGGTTGGGACCTAAGGTGTCCCTTCCACAAGTGTCTTTTCAGTGCAGCTGATCCTTAGGTAGACCAACATCAAGTAATCACACACACAAGAACACACAGCAACATTGGAATAATACAATAGGCTCCAAGAATCCCCTGCAAAATAAACTCTATCAGGTGCAGCAATTCCCTGGTCTACTGAAAGTAAATATTCACACGTAATGACAATGCTTTCATTTAGAACTTTAAATGAATGTAGATTCTAATATCTGAGCTGGATAAAAGAAGCTTTGAAGAAAGTTTCCTTGAAGGTTTTAAACTCAAGACTTGTCCATACTGCAACCCTGTGTTCCTGAGAGAGTCACTCTGCTGTAATTTAAGTGTGAGTAGTGAATGGTTCATTGTCCCCGTTTACAGACAACACGTGCTCATCCTTTATGTGGTAGCTTTGGCTACGAAACCATGCACACTTGCCCAGAAACATGGTTAAGGAAATACACAGTTCAATGGGTCTATATTTTGCAAAGGTGCAGGGCTGAAAGATCCCCATGATGTTTTGACTGTGAAAGCAGTAAAAAGATATTTGATCTTTTCAGGCTAATGCAATGTTTTCAGCTGCCCCAGTATGAAGATTGTCAGTATATTGACTTTTTAAAGGCAAGAGTGAAAAGAATTGAAAGCTTAGTATTACCCCACCATTCACATAGAATGGACAGTCAGATGAGATCCATTTGTCCTCAGTTCTGATGGAATTTATGCTGCAAATTTTAGGGCTATAACTGGAGACCCTGATGTTTCTTACCCTGAAATGACCATTCTCGCTTCTGTGTTCCCCATCTTTCTCCTGCACAGAGTGTGAACTTCGATAATGTGGATTTGCAACTACTCTATCCAAAGGCAACCATTTCAGCAGAGATTCACTGACTAAAAAGAAGTGGGTGCCAGCTGCTACTTCAAAACTAATTCATCAAGGACACAGGGCCATAGGTGGTGACTGGTTAAGGGGAGATTCCAGACTAGTATCAGGAATAATTTCTTTACACAGTGAATTGTGGACACATGGAACAAACTACCTAGTTACGTAGTTGAGAGTAGACCTTAGAGACTTACAAATCTAAACTCGATCATTATTTCAACATGCTATGTGAATAGGAATTTTACAAGCTTTGTTGGGCAGAATGACCTGTTCTTGTCAAAAAACTTTCTAATGTTCTAGCGTTCCATCCAGCTTTGCTCTCTCCCCTGGTCTGTGGGCACCTAAGATTCAGTCTTGCCTTCTCCACCTGATCAGCCATTCACCTCCAGGGGAACTTAAACAGGAAGAGCACCTTCTCGTGCATTTCAGATCTTGAACCTTCACTTAATTACCTGGATATTTTAAAAAATGTCTGTAGTGTGGAAACAAGGCAGAAAAATTATCAATTAGTGCAAGCAGAAGTATAAATGAAACTCTTATCGTAGTTTAATTGGTCATTGTAAATTAGATAGATAGATAGATAGATAGATAGATACTTTATTCATCCCCATGGGGAAATTCAACATTTTTTCCAATGTCCCATACACTTGTTGTAGCAAAAACTCATTACATACAATACTTAACTCAGTAATAATATGATATGCATCTAAATCACTAACTCAAAAAGCATTAATAATAGCTTTAAAAAAAAGTTCTTAAGTCCTGGCAGTTGAATTGTAAAGCCTAATGGCATTGGGGAGTATTGACCTCTTCATCCTGTCTGAGGAGCATTGCATCGACAGTAACCTGTCGCTGAAACTGCTTCTCTGTCTCTGGATGGTGCTATGTAGAGGATGTTCAGGGTTTTCCATAATTGACCGTAGCCTACTCAGCGCCCTTCGCTCAGCTACCGATGTTAAACTCTCCAGTACTTTGCCCACGACAGAGCCCGCCTTCCTTATCAGCTTATTAAGACGCGAGGCGTCCTTCTTCTTAATGCTTCCTCCCCAACACGCCACCACAAAGAAGAGGGCGCTCTCAACAACTGACCTATAGAACATCTTCAGCATCTCACTGCAGACATTGAATGACACCAACCTTCTAAGGAAGTACAGTCGACTCTGTGCCTTCCTGCACAAGGCATCTGTGTTGGCAGTCCAGTCTAGCTTCTCGTCCAACTGTACTCCCAGATACTTGTAGGTCTTAACCTGCTCCACACATTCTCCATTAATGATCACTGGCTCCATACGAGGCCTAGATCTCCTAAAGTCCACCACCATCTCCTTGGTCTTGGTGACATTGAGACGCAGGTAGTTTGAGTTGCACCATATCACAAAGTCCTGTATCAGTTTCCTATACTCCTCCTCCTGTCCATTCCTGACACACCCCACTATGGCCGTGTCATCAGCGAACTTCTGCACATGGCAGGACTCCGAGTTATATTGGAAGTCAGATGTGTACAGGGTGAACAGGACCGGAGAGAGTACGGTTCCCTGTGGCGCTCCTGTGCTGCTGACCACCGTGTCAGACCTACAGTCTCCCAACCGCACATACTGAGGTCTATCTGTCAAGTAGTCCACTATCCAATCCACCATGTGAGAGTCTACTCCCATCTCCGTTAGTTTGTGCTTTAAGATCTTGGGCTGGATGGTGTTAAAGGCACTAGAGAAGTCAAGGAATGTAATCCTCACAGCACAACTGACCCCATCTAGGTGAGAGAGTGATTTGTGCAGCAAATACGTGATAGCATCCTCCACTCCCACCTTCTCCTTATACGCAAACTGAAGCGGATCCCGGGCGTGCCTGGTTTGTGGCCTCAGATTCTGTATTATCAGCCGCTCCATGGTCTTCATCACGTGCGATGTCCCGTGATTAGACTACTGTTAAATACGTTGGTTACTGGAAAGAGCGGCTTGTTGGGCCACAAGGACCTGTTCTGCACTGCATCTCTAAATAAATAAGTAAATGAAGAACTGGAGGCACAAGCAGTAATGTCCTGGCTTCAAGTACCCCACAGTAGCACAGTAGATTAGCTTCCTCCACTGTGCACATTAGTTTGTAAATGTTTGAAAGAACACATGTTAACACTTTTCAAATATATATGAAATCTTTAGAATTTGAGACTCTTTGGGGAATTATGGTCTACTGTATTTATGTCACCAATTATATCATGTTATTTTAATAAAGTACCTGGTAATTGGGAAAGTCAATGCCTTCAAAAATGAGGCAGGAGACATGAAGGTAAAGGCTCCCAGAAGTCCATAGAGAACAGTTGCAAAGTAACATGTTGAAGTCAAGTGAACCATAGCCAGTTTCGTTCTGTGGAATAATCAACCTACCTCCCACTATTTCATTTTAAGTCTCAGTGTAGAACAGGATTCCATAAAGCAGGCTTCTGTCACTCCCTCACCTTTCGAGTTATAAAGGCAAGATATTCCAGAAGCTGTGACTATAGTTAAAATCAGAACATATGGAGATTTTCATGCTCAGAAATTATTGGATTCAATAATGATTCCGTGATATACCAGTCAGATAAGGTATTGTCCTTTGAACTTCATTGAGAAAGTATAGGAGATAGAGGGCAAGTAGGTCACAGGAGAAGAGGGCTCTTCAACTGCAAGGCATTTTTTGGGTACTCTGCATTGTGGGGAGCAACAGTGGACATGTCCAGCTCCTTAAAGTAATCTCTAGGCCTTCACAGAGTCATAGAAAAGTACAGCACAGAAATAGACCCATCAGCTCATCAAGTCTGTGCTGACCATTTTAACTGCTTATTCCCATTGACCTACACCCAGACCATAGCTTTCCATACCCCTGCATTCCATGTACCGATCCAAACTTCTCTTAAATGTTGAAATTGAGCTCGCATGCACATCTTGCCCTGACAGCTCATTCCACACTCTCACAACCCTCTAAGTGAAGAAGTTTCCCCTCATGTTCTCCTTAAACTTTTCACCTTTCACCCTTAACCCATGAACTCCAGGTGCAGTCCCACCCAACCTCAGTGGTAAAAGCCTGCTTGCACTTAATAGCTCTTGAATTTCTTATACTCCATAAGTACCTCATTTGTTCCTACTTGTCTAAACCTGCCATGCACCTCCATTTTTCTTAACAGGGCCTAAATATCTCTTGAAAGCCAAGGTTCCCTAAATCTGTTATCTTTACCTTTTATACTGATAGGCACACACAAGCTTAGTACTCTCAAAACTTCACTTTGAAGGCCTTCAACTTACCAAGTACACCCTTGCCAGAAAACAGCCTGTCCCTATCCACACTTGCAAGATCCTTTCTGATACCATAAAAATTGGCGTTTCTTCAATTTAGAATCTCAACCCATGGACCAGACCTATCTTCTTTGCTTATTTCAAAACTAATGGCATTAGGGTCACTAGATGCAAGGTGTCACCTGCCCTGTCTCATTCCCTAATAGGAGATCAAGTTTGGGACTTCAATGTGCTGATTAAGAATATATTCCTCAACACATTTGACTAACTCTACCCCATCGAGTCCTTTTACAGTATGGGAGTCCCAGTCAATATGTGGAAACCACCTCACTACTCTACCTATATTATGAGAAAAAAAAGCATCCTTTTCAAAAATATTTATCCTTATAACATGGAACTCAATGGGAAAAGTGCATTTGCAATACAGAAAATCAGCTCATGGGCCATTTCCTAGGAACCCAACCCTTCTGCAACATGAGGGAACGGGGTCACCTGTACATTGCAAGGTAGCACTATGAAAACAGAAGGACATCTCTCCTCCTAAATCTTAATGTGAACTCTTTGAGGCTCCAAAGCTAAGATAGTCACAAATAAATTCAAGAAAAAAAAATCAGTAAAAATTCTTTATTCAGAGAGCAGTTAGAACTTGTTAGCACATGGAATAACTGAGGCAAATATCCATGTTTTATTCCAATTGTATAAGTAGATGCAGCACAGAAGGGTAAACAAATAAGCACGTGGAATCTCCTTGAACACTGAAGATGGTTAAAAAGGCACAAGACTTTACCCATTTGAGTAGACCCACAATGTTCTCTGTTGAGTGAAGAAAATGTAGACATCATATCCCAGGCTTTTGAGTCTCACTCTATACAAACTGTTCATTTATAATTACACCTTCTCCTAATCTTCTCAAGATCTCAGAAATAGCACAAACATTCTCCCTGCCTCTCTCTCTGTTTCTTGCTCTCCCTCTCGATCTCTCTGCCTGTTGAACCAGAACATAGAGTTCATGCATAGAACATAATCAGTTATCTTAAATAGCTCCTCAGCACGATGAAGCTTGTGGGCCACCCTTGCTGCTGCCAACATTATCCTAATTGACTTACTGGGACAGGATATAGTTTCACAGTCCAGTGAGAATAGACCAGTACAAAGGACTTTGGGACTGTATTTTCCTTTGCCAAATGGAAATAGTCAAATAGCACTGAAAATGTTTTTTTTTGGTTCACTCCAAATGGGCTGCTACCAATAAATGCAATAAGCAGTTTTACAGAAGACAAATATGTACAGATGGACGAGCTCCTGGAAAACAAAGTGATTCTTTGCATTACATTCCCTGACAGTTGAAATCAGTTGTGGGGCTAAACACAACTTACTCAATCTATAATTTCTGAATTGGTGATGGAAACCCACCAGAAACCAGTACCTGATGGAGATGCATACTAGAAACTAGTAGGAAAAAGAGGCGTCCAGTAATTATCAGCAGCTGACAGAGATACTCAGCAAAAAACCAACAGGTTACCAAGTGAGCAATTCCAGAGAATAGCTGGTGGAGACCCCCATCAGAAACCAGCAGCTAACGGAGCTACCCACCAGGAACCAGAAGATTTTGGGTTTTTTTTTAATCTTCAGACTGCATTAAATTAGTGTCAACCTGAATCTAGTGTGGAGAGGATCCATTTCATTGCCTGGCTAATCATGCAAGGAGGAACATTAGAAGATGTGAAGGCCTCTAAACTGTCACAAATAAGAAACACAAAACCTCAGCTGAGCTTATCTTGCACTATTCTTTCTTTACTCAGCTCAATATTTTCTCTCAGGCTGACACAGCTGTTACTTTGGTCATTACATCTTATAAACATCAGCAATTCAATGTTGTATTTGATTTATTTCCTAATACTTTTTTAATTCTCTTACGGGATGTGGGCATCAGTGGAGGCCAGCATTTATTGCCTATTCCCACATGCCCCTGGGAAGGTGGTGGTGAGCTGTTTACTGAACAGCTGTGCTCCTTCTGAAGAAGGTGCTCCTCCAATGGTGTGGGAGGAACATCCTGGACTTAGACCCAGTGGTGATGAGCGCTGGTGTTATATTTCCAAGTCAGGATGCTGTGTGCCTTGGAGGGGAGCTTACCGTTCATAGTATCTGCTGCCCTTGACATTCTTGGTGGTAGAAGTCATGGGTTTGGAAGGATAACTGCAGTACATTTTGTAGAGGGCACACATTGTAGCCACTGCAATGTGGTGACACAGGGAGTGAAGGCTTAGTGTGGCTGAATAGGTGCTGATCATGCAATGGCTTTGTCCTGGTTTGCTCCAATGTACCTAAAGGTTGTTGAAGCTGCTCTTAGCCAGGCAAGTGGAGAGATTTCACCACTCCTGCCTTGCGCTCTGTGGACAGTGACAGGAGATGAGTCAATTGCTCAGAGGACCCACAGTGTTTATGTTGCTGGCCTGTTAAACCTCTGGTCAATAATGACCCCCAGAATGTTGATGCTGAAGGACTTGGTGATGGGTGGTGATGCCAAGGGGACATGCTTAGGGTCATTCTACCTAGAGATTGTGCTTGACTGAAATTTGAGTGGCACAAATGTTAGTTGCCATTTATCAACCCCTGCCCGCATGTTATCCAGTCTTACTGCATGCAGGCATGGACCACTTCATTTTCTGAGGAATCACAAATAGAACTGAAATTTGTGCAGTCATTAGAAGATATCCAGTTGCTGCCATATGATTGAAAAAAGGTCACTGGTGAAGCAGCTGAAGACACTTGAACAAAGGACAATCCCAGTGATGTGTTTGAACTGAGACAAATGATTGCCAATTACCAGAGCCACCTTACTTTGTGCAAGTACAACTTCTGCCAAAAGAGAGATTTCAACTTGATCTCCATTGAGTTCCATTCTACCAGACTCCTTTAGAGTGCACACAGTTAGTTGTTGCCTTGGTGTCAAGGAAGGTCATTCTTCTCCCACTTCTGGAATTCAGCTCTTTGGTCCACATTTAGTAGCAGTCTGTTAAGAGTTCTGGAACCAACTGATCCTGGACAGAACCAAGGTGAGCAGGTTAATGAAGTGTAAATGCCATTTTATAGACTTGACAATAACATCTAAAATAGTCTACTCTGTGATAATGAACTGGTATGGATGTTCTGCTTTGCATGGGCTGCACATGATTGGTCAATTTTCTGCTGGTTCTGAAGCCCAACATGGCTACTTGGTGCTTTCCAGCATCAAAGTCTTTGCTATATCCTCTGCTATCAGCAATGCTAGGACATATGTGGAGAATAAAATTTTTCTCAATGGTTAGGATATGAGGAATAAGCTGAGAAGGATCTTCCATTTGGCACCTTGCTATGAAGATCATTGAAGATGTTTTAGCTTGTCTTTGGTGCTCACGTGCTGAGGTCTGCTTTCAAAGGGAATTAGTCTCTTGGGCCCCCTCCTTCCATTAGCTGTTTATTTCTCCAACACAGTTCATGACTGGAAGCGGTACCACCATTGTGTTTTGTTTTGCACTGTTAGTATCAGATGATCAATATAAGGTTAATAATGCTTCTAAAATATGCTCTTCTGGGACTTGAATTGCCTAGTGTGGAGACTTAAAATGAAGGAAAGATGCCACCATTAAATACTTTACAATGAATGGATCTATTTCTTTTAGACCAATGACACCACCCCCTGCCTTAGCACTACGTATTGCTCTGTTGTCTGTACATGCACATTGTTCTCTCTCTCTGTCTCACTGCAATGTGAATACACCAGTTAAAGCCATCTCCCTGTGCGTGCTTTTATGTAGTTGTGCACAGATGCAACAAATTGGTGACGAGTACAAACCTAAATGTCAAAGAATATCACGAACCGCACCTACAGTTATGGGACGAAAAAGCGAGAGCTAAACAGCACAAGAAAGCCAAAGGAACGCGTGAGCAATGGTGAAAGATGCATTGAATTTAAAGGGAAAATAATGTGGCGATAGCTTCAGCTGGGAAAGTTGATGAATTTTGATGGCACTAATGAAGGCTGGGATTCATATATCAAGAGGGTTGAACTGTATTGTAACACAAACAATGTGGAAGAGCGAAAGAAAGCCCCTACACTTTTTAGCTTAATGGGTGCAAGGACATACAGTCTCTTACGCTACCCAGTAACCCCCGAAACCAGCAAGCAAGATGCATAGTTAAAGCACTCAAACGAGGCTACTATCCGAAAGAGACCTAACTTTAGAATGGGCATTGACGATTTCAGTATCATTAGAGGCTGCAGCAAAGGATACAGGAGTACTACAGAAAAGGAGACTAGGATATGAAATGCACAAAGTGTCCCTGAATGGTACAAAAAGCCAAAACTATTATCGATGTGGCAAATCATCCCATGATGCAAATGACTGTTGGTTCAAAGAAAGTCTGCAGAAAGTGTCACAGACAAGGACACATAGAGAAGTGTGCAAGGCAGACAGAAAGCACAACTGAGTGAAAAGTCTCAAACACAAACCTAAGCAAATGCATAAAGTTACCGAATGTAAAACAGAATCAGACAACATAGAGTCTGACAAAGGTGAACTGTCATGCCTAGAACCGCATAGTATTACTGAAACAGATCACAATATAACATGCATCAGAATAGATGTGTCTGGTGTAAAACTGAAAATGGAGCTGGATACAGGGTCAGCTTTGTCCATAATTCCAGAGGCTGACTACAACAGACTGTTTCCTAAGATACCGTTAGAGAAGACCTCAGTGATGCTAAAGACTTACACAGGTGAAAACGTGCCTCCCAAAGGCAAACTGAAAGTGAGTGTGCTGTATGGAGGCCAAGCACAGCAGTTAGAGCTTTATGTATTGAAAAGTGGAGGGCCAGCACTTTTCAGACATGAATGGTCAAGAAAAATCCAACTAGACTGGCACTCAATCAAGGCTCTCAGTGTGTCATCAACAGGCAATAGCAGCCCAAACAGTAGCACTAACCTGAGACTGGTATGACTGCTTAATGCTAATGAGGTGTTTGAGAAAGGAATTGATAAACTCAAAGGCATGAAGGCCAGAATTGAATTGGATGAAACAGCAGCACCAAGATTTCATAAAGCGGGTCCAGTGCCTTACGCACTATGTCCTAAAGTGGATGCTGAACTGCAGAGCTTGGAGGTGTCTGGAATTCTCTCCAAGGTTGAGTGAAGCGATTGGGCCACACCTATTGTCCCGGTGATCAAGAAGGGAAGACTGGAGCTATTTGCATATGTGGGGGTTTCAAGGTGAGCATCAGCCTGGTGCTGTGTACTGTGCAACATCCCCTGCCATGAATAGAAGACACTTCTGCATCTTTCCAGGCAGGGAGAGGTTTTTAAAGATTGACCTGTAACAAGCCTATCTGCAAATGGAGATGGAGGAGTCAAGCAGGAAGTTCCTCACAATCAACACTCACAAGGGACCATTCCAGTGTAATCATCTCACCTTTGGCATCACATCAGCTCCAGCAATTTGGCAAAGAGCAATGGACCAAGCACTCCAGGATATCCCAGGAACACAATGTTACCTTGATGACATCATCATGACTGGCAAAAGTGATGAAGAGCACCTCCAGAACCTTGGTAAAGTGCTTATCAGGCTGAGAGAGTATGGTCTGCGTGCAAAGAGAAATGTGAGTTTTTCAAGAATGAAGTCTCATATTGTGGACATATTATTGACAAGCACGGCTTACATGAGTCACAAGAGAAGACTGAAGCAGTGCTACAGGCACCCAAACAAGAAAATGTGCCACAAGTCAGGTCATACTTGGGCCTGGTAAACTACTACCACCAGTTTCTTCCAAACATTGCCACAGTGCCGCATCCAGTGAACACATTGTTACGGATAGGAGCAAAGTGGGAATGGCCAGAAAGATGTGAAAGAGCATTCAAGGAAGCAAAGAGACTAATAACATATGATGAACTGCTCACCCATTATGACTGATCCCTGTCCATCAGATTGGCATGTAATGCATCCCCTTATGGCTTTGGAGCAGTTTTATCCCATATTATGAAAGATGGATCTGAATGCCCAATTGTATTTGCTTCAAGATCACTGACGAGCACAGAATGCAACAACACTCAGATTGACCAAGAGTTCCTTAGTCTAGTATGAGGAATAAAGAAATTCCACCACTACCTTTAGAGACAAAAGTTTACATTAGTGACAGATCACCAGCCTCTTGTGTCCATTTTCAATCCCAGGAAGGGAATCCCAGTGGTGTCTGCTACCCAATTGCAACGTTGAGCATTATTCCTAGGAGCCCACTCTTATGACATAGAGTTCATGGATACCAAACAACACAGCAATGCAAGTGGCTTGTCACATCTTCCATGAAGAAAAGTCTTCTTCCTGCGACTCAGCAGAAGTGTTCCACACCACATTGGTGGACCAATTGCCAGTAACAAATTCTGAAATACAAAGAGAAGCAAGGAATGACCCAACATTGTCAAAAGTCTGTGAAATCACCATGCAAGGATGCCCAGCTCATGGTAACCCCATGTTTTCAGAGCTCTCAGCGAGATGAGACCGACTGTTAGCATGTCAAAGAACGCTGATGTGTGGATCTCGTGTTGTGGTTCCCTCTAAACTGTGCACCAGAGTGTTAGAAACTCTGCACAAAGGACACCTGGGTACAGTCAAGATGAAGAATCTCACCCGGAGCTACGTGTGATGGCCGGGAATAGATAAACAGATTGAAAACTTGACCAAAAGCTGTTTGTGATGTCAAAAAGTTCAAAATACATCCCCAAGGGCACCGTTACATCCACTGCTCACCATGGCAAAGAGTATATATTGACTTTGCTGGGACATTTATAGACTCCTTACAATGGATGTTCATTCGTAGTGGCCGGAGGTTCTACCAATTAAGTCAACCACCTCAGCAAAGACTGTCTCCACTCTGAGGACTACCTTCACCAGAAATGGCTTCCCAGAACAAATTGTGAGTGACAACGGACCACAGTACACATCAGATGAATTCCGACTGTTCATGAAAAGAATGGCATCAGGCATTTCAAGTCAGCTCCTCACCACCCAGCAATGAATGGGTTAGCTGAAAGGTTTATCTAAACTGTTCAAGATGTCCATTAAAGCGATGGACAAGGGGGACATTTCTCTGCAGCTCAAGGTGGACAACCTTCTTCTTCTGTATCGGAACTCTGTTCATGTGACAACAAATCAAACACCTGCAAAGCTGTTCATGAACAGGAATCTGAGATCTCACATAGACCTCCTGACCTACAGAGAGAAGTGCAAAATAAACAGTTCAACCAGTTGCCAAGTGATTCAGCAAAGAGCTTCAAGATTGGACAGGAAGTCCTTGCGCATGATTATCGAGAAGTCAAGTGGACACCCAGTAGGACAGCTACAAGAACTGGACCAATGATGTACACTGTGGATGTTGGAGCTCAGACATGGAGACGTCATGTGGACCAGATACTGGAAGCTCAACCGAAGAACACACCTGAATCAATTGCATTCAACAAGACGAAAACATTACAGTCACCAGATTTACCTCTCAGTGATAATGTCACTGACAGCAACGTGACACCAGAAACTGAGAATGCTGTCTTAGAGAAAACCTCTACCAAGCCTGATGCCGCTTCACAGGTCCAGAGGCACTACCTGAAAGAAACAGAGTACCAACCAAAAGCTTGAATATTTAGAACTGTGAAGTTAGTTGTGGACTGTTATTGTGAAAGCATGCTTATTTGGAATATGGGTTTATGAAAGGGAAATTGAATGTTTCGTACATATACAGTTTTATGTTGCATTAATCTAAAGGGGGAGGAATGACCCCCCCCACCCTAGCACTATGTCTGTTGTCTGCACATGCGCTGTTGTCTATACATGCACATTATTCTCTTTCCCTCTCGCTGCAATGTGAATACACCCATTAAAGCCATCTCCCATGTGTGTGCATTCATTTAATATACATGTAGTTGTGCACGGATGCAACATGATTCATATCCATTGGCATGACAATCAAACCAATGTTAATGTCCTCTGCCAGTTCAACATCCCCAGAATTAAGCCACTCAGTCAAATCCTGTTCAACTGACCACGTAGCTTTTACGTGAAAGAGGCATTCTGTTCCAAGCTGAGTCACTGGAAGAAGTTAGTGGGTGTACAATGGAAAAGATTCAAGGATGTACTCAAAAATCGCAATATCCTGGGAATCTTTGGCCCATGATCACTCAAGGTGGAGGAGGGACATTTGGGACAGCATTCAGAACCACAGGACTCCAAAGAACATGGAAACTCTGTGTAAGAGATGAAGAAGCATACGACCTCAAAGACTACCTCTGAGGTTGTATGCTTTCCCAGACACCACCTGCCTTACCTGTGGAGGAGAGGGAAGGTCCTACAGTGGCCTCATTAGGCCCCTCAGGTACCTTAGAGGAAGACTTTCAGCAAGTTCATCCTTGATATAAGGACTTCCTAGAAAAGAAATTTCAGATCAATAAAAGATTAAAACTGCTTTTTTAAAGGGCGTCTGCACTCATTCAGTACATTTTACTTTAGCAGGATGCCCTATAGTATGCCATTCATTCCAGCAGTAATGTGTATTTATTTATGCAGACAAGGTAAGCAATGTGCATATAGGAAAATTCCACAAATTTCTATTGGCTTTGTTTTTCAACAGGTACATTTAATGTCAGAGAAATGTATACAATATACATGCCGAAGTTCTTTTTCTTCACAAACATCCCCAAAAACAGAGTGCCCCAAAGAATGAATGACAGTTGAAACATTAGAACCCCAAAGCCCCCACCAAGCTCCCCCCCACACGAGTAGCAGCAAGACAGCGAACCCCCCACACTCTACCAGCAAAAAGCATCGGCACCCCCACCGAGCACTCGAGCTTGCAGCAAAGCATCAATAAAGACACAGACTTGCAGTACCCCAAAGACTATTCGTTCACCCGGTATTTGACACACCACAGGCTCTCTCTCTCTCTCTCTCTCTCCCTAATGAGGGAACAAGAGATGTCTCCGTTTCACAGCGAGAGGGGAGACATAACAAACAACTCGCTGATTTATGGTGTTGCGTCACTTTTTCTGAGCTCTGTGCTCAGAGTCGGCACTAAAAAAGCACAGCTCTCCAGGCACACAACCCATGGCAGCTAACCCACTGCTCCCGGTACTCCATGTTCTCTTGCGACTCTTCAGTCAGGGACACTTGCCGAGAATCAGCTCGTCCCTAGATCCATGAAGATCCTGAACCCTGAAGGCATGCTCGCCTTCCAGGCCACGTCCTTGGGGTATCAAAAAGCAGCCGGTCGTGAGGCCCTGAGAGCGGGTCCCATCCCCACAGAGAACCGAAGTCAGAGTGTAACTCCAGGTTAGGGTCTTCAAAAGAACCTTGAAAAGGAAAAGAAGAGATATCAAAGATAGAAATAGAGCTGTTTCCAAAGATGCAGGCAAAGGAATTGCCATTTAGCACCATCTTGACTTCACTCTGCCTCTCCTAATGGAACTAATTGGAAACTACAGCTTATTCTTAATCCTCTTCCAGTATTTCATGATATCCTTTGTCTTTCTATAAGCAGTTTAACATCCCAGTCAATTCAGCTCAGGGAGTGCTTAGTACCATAGTATGCATCAACATGCACTTTGTAGTCAACTCCTGAATGAAGGTTTGAACCCTAACCAGCTATTCAGAGGTAACATTCCCTTCACTGGGCCAAATAAAATATAGAAGGCTGTGAAGACAACCTGCTCCATTTTATCCTGAACAACATAAATATGGCACCTAATAAGATATATTTTACCCACTAACAGCTAAGCAGTGTAATGGAAATGACAAAAGCAAAAAGCAGATCAAACTCCAAAGCCAATTAATGAAGAAAATCCAGGCAGGTCCAGTCGTGGTTCACATTCATTCCCATTTGGCAGTCAGTCAGTTTGAGAGATTGGCAGGGTGTCAGACAGGAACACTTACAGTGCAAAGCAGAAGACGGGCAGAACCATTAGCGATGCTCTACTGCATCTGAGAAGATTGTGGGTCATTAAAACACATAAATAATCTCAGAAAGTAATATCAGATGTAAGGAATATGCTAAAGCTGAATCAGATTTGGCTTGACTTTTTTGTCATGGTTTACTGAATAGATAGTAGGGTGTTTGGCTAAATCTGATTGGAGAATTTATTAACCCAGAGCTGCTGTCTGACCTTCACTCATAACTCTAGGTATCTGTAGGCTGAAGGTGATCTCCCTGACAATAAAACATGTAATGAGACTCCAGGAAACACCTCATATCTTCGGGTCCAACTCAGGTGAACATTGATCACCATCTCCTTTACTGTGCTGGCACAGTCTCTGGTCAGTTGAGGAAAGGAACATTTGAAGATCAAGACCTCAAGCCTGGCACAAAACTCATGAGCAGTCAATGAACAATAATACCTGCCTTCCTCTACAGGCTCCTGTCTTACTGCTATACCTCTCCATGCTAAATCTTGAACCCAGATCTGTAAAAGGATTGATCAGGGCATTGTGTGTAGGAGCTTATGTCTCACAAAATCTCCAGTTGTGAGATAACCAGATAATGAGGTAACCAGAAGCACTAATAAGGATAGGGCAGTGGATATTGACTTTGCCAAGGCTTTTGACATGGTCCACTTCATAGGCAGGTCCAGAAGCTGAGATACATGGTTAGCCATCTATATATAAAATTGGGTGGGTGGAGAAAATCAGAAGGGGTAGTGAAGAGATTACTTTTTGATGGAGGCCTTTGACCTCTGGTGTGTGGCAGTGGTAAGTGCTGTATCCCCCTTTGTTTGTCAGATACTCTCAGAGGCCACTTTATTAGGGACACCTGTACACCTGCTTGTTAATGCAAATATGTAATCAGCCAATCATGTGGCAGCAATTCAATGCATAAAAGCATGCAGACATGGTCAAGAGTTTTAGTTGTTGTTCAGACCAAACATCAGAACAGGGAAGAAATGTGATCTAAGTGACTTTGACCATAGGTTGATTATTGGTGCCAGATGGGGTGCCTTGAGTATCTCAGAAACTGCTGATCTCCTGGGAATTTTACGGTGCAAAAAACAAAAAAAAAAATCCAGTGAGTGGCAGTTCTGTGGGTTGTTAATGAAAGAGATCAGATGTTGTGAAGGCTGGACTAGTTCAAGCTGACAGGAAAGTGACAGTTTGCATTACAACAATGGTGTTCAGAGGAGCATGTCTGAATGCACAAGATGTCAAAGCAGACAGGCTACAACAGCAGAAGACCACAAACATACACTCAGTGGTCACTTGATTAGGTACAGGAGGTATCTAATAAAGCGGTCACTGAGTGTATATCAATGATTTAGATGAAAATATAAGAGGTATTATTACTAAGCAAATTGGTGGTATGGTGGACAGAGAAGATGGTTGTCCAAGGTTACAACAGGATCTAGATCAACTAGGAAAGTGAGACAGGGAATGGAAGATGGACTTTAACTCAGACAAATGTGAAGTGATGTGTTTTGGGAAGTTAAACTAGCGGACAACGTACACAGTAATTCTCAGGGCCCCAGTGAGTATTGTATAAAGAGAACTGAGTGGTATAAGTACTTAGATCCCTGAAAGTGGTGACACAGGTAGACAAGGTAGTGACGCAGGTGTATAGCACACTTCCCTTTGTCAGACAGAGCACTGAACGCAAGAATTGGGATGTCATGTTCCAATTTACAAACCATTGGTGAGACTGCATCTGGAGTAGAGTATACAGTTCTGGCATCCATACTATAATGATCAGTCTGGAAACGATGCAGAAAAAAACTGCAAGGATTGTGCTTGAACTGGAATAGTTGAGTTATCCGGAGAGACTGAATATGTGAGGACTGTTTTCCCTGAGCAAAGCAGGCTGAGGGGTGACTTTAATGAGGCTTATAACAGCATGCGGGGCATAGATAAGGTGACTGATCTCAGATTTTTTCACAGGATAGGGGAGTCCAAAATTAGAGTGCTTAATGTGAGAGGGGAGAGATTTAAAAGTGACATGAAGGGCAAGTATTTCACACAGATGATGGTGGGTATATGGATTGAGCTGGCAGAAGAAGGGGTAGAGGTGGGTATAATGACAATGTGTAAAATACATTTTGACTTGTACATGGTTAGGAAAGATTAGAGGGATGGAAGTCAAATGTAGGCAAAAAGGAACCACTCGGGAAGGCACCATGTTTAGCATGGATGAGTTGGGCTGAAAGACCTCTTTAAGACCTGTATAACTATGGAGAGGTTCCTCAAATATTGGCTGTAGAATAGTTAATTTTTTAGACTACACTTTGTAAGTCAGAGGTCATCTCAAAGTGTGAGCTGTATTCAACCAAACCAGCTGGAGAATTTAAACTCAGATAATTAAATCAAAGTTTGTACTTATCTGTACTGGTGACATGAATCACCAGATGGGGCTGATGTAGTAAGAGGTATTGAGCTGATCGGGCCTGTATTCACTGGAGTTTACAAGAATGTGAGGAGATCGCATTGAAACAAACATAATTCTGACGGAGCTGAAATTAGTATTTAAACCAGAGGCAAGGTTTAAGCAGGGAGAAGGAACCACAGCAGCACACCAACAGTTGATAAGGTTGAGGGCAAGAAATATGGCATGACAATAAAGACTGAAAGGAAAGATAGCAAGGGAAAGGTTCTGATGGGCTAATGTGCTGATTTCAGTGCAAGGAATATTTTGACCAAGGAGGATGAACTTGGAGCCTGGATAAGTACAAGTACATTAAATTATGATATTGTTGCTACTACAGAGACCTAGATGCATGAGAAGCAAGACTGGCTGCTCAGCATTCCTGGGATATGATTAGGGGGAATTAAAAGAGGTGGAGGGGTTACACTACTGACAAGGAAGAATGTCATAGCAGTACCCAAAGAAGACATACTGGAGGGTTCATCCATAGAGGCAGTTTGGGCAGAACTCAGAAACAGGAGAAGTTTAATTACACTGATGGATTGCACAAAGGTTGGGGGGACAAATATGTCAACAGATTATCATAGTGGGGGCCTTTAACTTCCTCAATATTAATTAGAACTTCCTTAATACAAGAAGCTTAAAAGGGGCGAGATTTCTTCAGCAAAACCAAGAGGCTGTTTCAGCTCGGCGTGTTGGAGTTTGGAGTTCAATTCCGACGTCCTCTGTAAGGCATCTGTACATGGAATGCTTGGGTTTTCTCTGGGTCCTCTGGTTTCCTCCACAGTCCAAAGACGTACCGGTCGGTAGGTTAATTGGTCGTAGTAAATTGTCCCATGATTAGGCCAGGGTTAAATCAGGGGTAGCTGGACGGTGCGACTCAAAATGCCGGAAGGGCCTATTCCACGCTGTATCTCAATAAGTAAATAATAGTAAAAGAGGAGCAACAGGCCCCAACCCCACCCCCAGTGGTATTCACATCCCATTAAAGAATAAAAAGAGATCAAATAAATGGAATGAACAACTTCCTGATGAACTCCTTCAACTTCACCGTGAAACTGACAACCCCAACAGATTGTGCTAATACTTGAAAGGGGAGCTTCTTAATAAGATGCCGACAAAAAGCAATTACCGTAATTAAATTCAAAGGTTTGGTTAAATCCCAGGAACGAATAAATTGGTTGAAAATCAGGAAAGAAAGTGAAGTTCTGAGGGGATAATGTGCTGAGAAGTGTGAATTCTGATCACCTTAATGTGTATCTGTGTATGCAACACGTCTCTCACAAATAGTCAGTTAAGAATCTGCTTTTAGCCATTTGACTAAGGATTCACAAACTCAGTGCCACATGTACACAAAGGCAGTTCTGCAGATGCTGAAAATCTTGAGCAGCACACACAAAATGCTAGGGGAACTCAGTGCCTATTGAGGGAACTAAACAGTTGATGTTTCAGGCCGAACCATCACCAGGACTGGAAAGGAAGTGGGGAGAAACCAGAATAAGAAGGTGGGAGGAGGTGTGAGAGAGTACAGGCTGGCAGGTAATATGTAAGACCAGGTGAGAGAGAATGTGTGTGGGTGGGGGAGGGGGAATTCTCTAACTTCCAGTATTTTTTTCATCCCCCCCCCCCCCCCTTCCAAACACTTCTTTCCTCTTCCCCTCTTATCTCTTTATTCGTTCCCCGTTTTGGTTAACCTCTCACCCCTTCTGTTCTCCTTTCTCAATCCTCATGACCTGCCCCTCTGGTTCTCCTCCTCTTTCCTCTTCTTCCTCGGTCCTCTGTCCTTTCGTATTAGATTCCTTTTTCTTCATTCCTTTACCTCTTCTACCTATCACCTCCAAGCTTCTTATTTCACCCACCCAGCTTCCCCTTCACCTGGTCTCACCTATCACCTGCCAGCTTGTACCCCTTTCCCTCCCCCCACATTCTGGCTTCTGCCCCCTTCCTTTCCAGTCCTGATGAAGGGCCTTAGCCTGAAATGTCAACTGCTCGTTTCTCTTCATAGATGCTGCCTGACCAACTGAGTTCCTCCAGCATTTTGTGTTTGTTGCTCAATGCCACGTACCCAGGTATGAGCAATGCAGGACATAGCCTCTTCTCATTGCTACCATCAAGGAGGAGGTACCGGAGCCTAAAGACACACACTCAACATCTTAGGAACAGCTTCTTCTCCTCCTTCATCAGATTTCTGAACAGACAATGAACCCATGTATACTACTTCGATTTTTGCAGTATTTAATGTAATTATATGTATTTGTTTCTTATTGTAATTTATCGTTTTTTAATTGCATGTTTAATATACTACAGCCACAAAACAACAAATTTCACCACGTATGCCAGTGATGTTAAACCTGATTTTGAGCTACAGGACATTGTTCAAGTATCCAACACCAGACTCCTGAAACTGACACTCTGCACAAAATTATCAGATGTACCGTAGAGGGGGGAAAATATAAGGTTTCTCTGTTCTAAGAACCTCCCCGTAAGGGCGTTCCATTCCCCTGATTTGTGGGAATCTCTGGTCCTTGACTGCTCAAGATGGTGAAGGAACATCTAGGATGGCGCTGATAACTTTGAATCCATAGGTCAGGAGCAAACAGAAACCTGGTGGCTATGGCAAGGGAGTGTACCGTCTCATTAGCTACCTGCCCATCCATCCAAGTCTCTCCCACCTATAAAAGAGTCTGTGAACTCCACGGGGATCCCACCAAGTCTACAGAAGAAGACTTGCGTAGAAGAAAGTCATTTTTGAGCCTGGGGGAGAGGTGTGGCTAATATAGAGATAGCACATGGTAACACACACATCCCGATGAGATTCAAGTTAGTTTATAGCCATGTACCCTACGGTGTCATGAAATCCCTTTTTTGTGTGAAGCTCACACAGTAAATAATAAATACAATATTATACAGTGACAAGTGCAAAATGACAGAATGGTGTAAAAGAACAGTATAATGACACTTACTGAAGCAGTGCAAAAGGAAATACTAAAGTGAAAATAATTAAATAACTGAGAGGGGTAGAATGAAGAGTCCGAGAGCCAACAGGAAGGGGATCTGGAGAAGTGGCCACTGGAGGAAATGAATGTTTCATTCATGAAGATATAGGGACAGGGAAGGAGTGTTATACTAAAAGGTGCAGGGTGTTTCAGAGAGTAGTGTACTGAAGTGCATGGGGTATATTGAGTTACGCTGACAGAGATGAGCTGGAGATGGAGTGCATTGGAGATGAAAATATTAAAGAGCATTTGGCACTTGGAAGGTTGAGCAGATACTGGTCTATTGAGTTACCTATATTCTAAATTAGATGTGGGCTGCATTTAATCATCATCGTCCATGAATGGATGCTATTCAGCTGGAATGTACCAGGCTGTGTCAAGAAAAGTCCACGACATCGGGGAAATTGATTGTTGAGCCTTGTGTGAAAACATCTGGTTCCTGGTCATTGTAAAGAAAACACAATGACAAATACGTGTTCTCAGTCTGCTCCTTTGCAGGAACCAGCTGGCTGCAGGACTCTTGTATCTTATTGTCGCAGCCCTGCCTAATCCTCGCCTAACACCAGTGGTTAAACAGGCTTTCTCAGTATAATTTACAACTCAGTAGCTTGCACTCCTGTCAGGACACTTCACAATTGTATCATAAATCAGCACAAGCCATACTGCATGCCCATTTGCACCGAAGCTCTGAACCCACAACAGCAGACCCACAGACTGTGCCTCCGATAACTGGCAGGGACATTACTCCACACTTTACTTTCCAAAGGTTTCATTGCAGTGAAACTAAATAATTTTTGTTCAAAAAGCAAACAACATGCAATCTGCAGCCATAGGATATTCATTCAATTCTGATCCAACTTTCACGACATATGTCAGTGATAATAAACCTGATTCTGATTCGCAGTGGGACTTGGCCATTTGAGATGTGTGTATTCTGAACTCAATCATCCCGTAATAGGTGGAAAGGAAGGTCTCAAGCCAAAGCTCCTTTAACAGGAATCATTCAACCACTGAGATTTCTAAAGGCCAGTGCTTTATTTTTATTCAGTTGTTTGCTGTCGACGGGAAATAAACCTGGGAGTTTTGAACATGGACCCCAGGACCTCTGGAGTTTCATTTCAAACATAGGCAACCCACTGACTACCATTGTTTCTCTGCTGGGCCAGAGATTTAGCCCTGTATGAGGTCTGGGCATGAGAGATACGAACGCGAGGGAGGTAGATTTCTGTACAGTCATTACTATGACATCTTCTTACATTATGAGCACCACATCAATGTTTGTGTGGTCGCTGCTATAATACAGGAAATACTGGAGCCAGATTAAAGGCAGCAAAGACCACCACGAAGCAACACGGTAATGAGCAGAACTGCTTTAGCAAGACTGATTAAGACAAAATTAGCCAGGTTACCAGGGAGAACTCCTGAACTCGTCTTTATACAGTGCCTCGGGACCTCCCACTCAGCTATAAGGACAGGCAGAGCTTCGGGCTAAAATGGCAGCTCCAATGGTGCAGTTCTCCATCTGTGCTCCCTTCAGTCTAGATTTTGAGATCAACTCAAACTTGAACCTATGACCTTCTGATACTACCATAACTTCATTAGTGCTATCACTTGACTGCTCACTCATTGCATTTATGTGTGTGAATAATTATCATTCATATTAACATACAGACAGATACTGAAGAGTTTATTTGCTTATTATATGCCATTTTCATTTATATATGAGGAGAATTTCATTTAAACTGAAGATAAGAAAAATAAGTAGTGGTTACTTAGGCATGGAAGTTGGTTCAAGTTGGGAACGTTTTCACACATGAAATGGGCATACGTTTTTTTACTATCATTAAAGTGAAATATGATGAGTAAGATCTTACTGGAAATGGCATTTAGCCCCTGGACATGTGGCTGCATGTATCTGGGCCACATATGAAGGGCAGAACTAACTAGCCTACTGCAATCTCAAATCTAATGGCAACCAGATATGAGCTGTAATAAGGTGCAAATCCCACATGGACAGAAGGCAAACAGCACACAATATTTAAACATGGAATATATAATACAGTACAGGAGCCTGCCTGTGCCAAGCTCCATGCCAAATTAAACTAAGTTTTGCTGCCGGCACATGATTCATATCCCTCTATTCTGTGCACATTCATATGTCTATCTATGAGTTTCTTAAATGTCCCAAAAGTATCAGCTGCTACCACTACCTCTGGCAGCTAATTCTAGGCACCTACTGTTCTGTATTTAAAAAAAACTTGCCCTGCTCATCTTTAATTTTCCCCCTCTCACTTTAAATGCATGTTCTCTAGTAATTGACATTTCTCCCCTGGGGAAAAATTCTGACTGTCTACCCTATCTATGCCTCTGATCATTTATATACAACAAGCAGAAGCTCAAGCACCAATCCCTGTGGAACAATACTAGTCACATCCTTCCACCACTACCCTCTATAGAAGACCTGTGGGCAAACCAATTCTGAACCCAGACTACCAAATAATTACAGCAATTACAGCCTTGAGTCTGCGTGGATAGGTCTCTATCAGCTTTGCACTTCTGGACACTGCAATTTTTCCCCATTCTTCTTTACAAAACTGCTCAGGCCCTATCAGATTGCATGGTGATCATGAATGAACAGCTCTTTTCAAGTCCAACCACAAATTCTCAATTGGATTGAGGTTCTGGACTCTGACTTGGCCACTCCAGGACATTAACATTGCTGCCAAAGGTGCATCTACTAAATACTGACTTGAAGGAGGTGAATACTTATGCAACCAATTATTTTGTGTTTTATATTTGAAATTAATCTAGATCACTTTGTACAGATCTGTTTTCACTTTGACACAAGACTTTTTTTCGGTTGATCAGTGTCAAAAAAGCCAAATTAAATCCACTGAGGTTCAACGTTGTAAAACAATAAAACATGAAAAATTCCAAGGGGGGGGGTGAATACTTTTTATAGGCACTGTATTTAAACAAAACATTAAGTCTGATGTAATTCAAACAAAAACATTTAAAACATCTAAAATATGAAAAAGCTAATATAACGATATGAAAGTATTTAGAAATGATTGTTCATTCAACCAAAGCAAAATGACAAAAGTCTTCCTGATCTGCAGGCAAGAATCCCAATTGAAATAAAAGGAATTTTGGATCCTGGACCAGACCTGACTGAAGCTTGGATCAGATGGGTGAATCCCTACAATTCCTGCAAGACGAGGCTTTATAACTGGATCATACGTGGAGTCCAGCCAAGTCCCTGGACAGGCTGACAAACCTGGTCTTCCAAATCTTCCAAGTGTGCATGCACATGCCAGAGATCTGCGGCATAAAGAGGTGTGACAGTAAGGTTATGGTAAAAGGGATTTTACTTTTCCTGGCTTAATTGGGATTGCCTTAATGTGAGAGGCTTCAGGGAGGTGGAAAATTTAAATGATTAAGCGAGCCTTTTGAGATGTCTGACTGAAGAAGGGGCAGTAGAGGATCTAATCTTAGGGATGTAGATAGGTAAGTGTGTGGAATATCTAGATGCAGTTACATAGAGAGGGTGCAGAGGAGATACATAAGAACATAAGAACTGGGAGCGGAGAAGGCCACCTGGCCCCTTCGAACCTGCTCTGCCATTCAATAAGATCATGGCTGATCTGGCCATGGATTCATCTCCACCTACCTGAGTTTTCCCCATAACCCTTAATTCCCCTACTATGCAAAAATGTATCCAACCTTGTTTTAAATATATTCACTGAGGTAGCCTCCACTGCTTCATTGGGCAGAGAATTCCACAGATCCACCACTCTTTGGGAAAAGCAGTTCCTCCTCATCTCTGTCCTAAATCTATTCCCCTGAATCTTGAGGCTATGTCCCCAATTATGTTCCTGCGATGATGCATTCAAGCTATGTGGAGAAACTGGATAGGTTGAATTTGTTTTCCTTGGAGCAGAGGAGGGTGAATTGGATAGAGTAGATAGTAAGTAGCTAGCCTCATAAGAGGAGTGAGAAATCTGGAGAACATAGGAGTAAGAGACTTAGAAACACCAACAACTGTGCACTGAGAATGTCCCGTCGACTGCTGATGAAATGTCTACAAGCTAATTGCCAAGCATGGCGAACACCACAAAATCAAACACCTCAACTCAAGCTAGCAATGTTCACCACCATCCTAAGGACAGGATTTACATACATGCAGAACGGCAGACACTGATCAGGGATAGTCAACATGACTTTGTGTTGGGGATGGCCTGCCTCACTTATTTGATTGAGTTTTTTAAGGAGGCCGCTAAGAAGGTCAAAGTAGGCAGGATGGTAGATGCTGTCTATTTGGACTTTACCAGCATTTGACAAGGTACCACATACTGGTCCAGAAGGTTAGGTCACATTGGATCCGAGGTGAACTGGCGAACTAGATCCAAAATTGTCATGATAACAGAAGGCAGAGGGTGGTGCTGAAAGGACATTTTGATGACTGGAAACCTGTGACCAGTGGTGGGCTGCAGGGACTCTTGTTATCTGTGATATGCACTCAGTGGCCACTTTACGAGGCATAGCTGTACACTTCCTCGTTAATGTAAATATATAATTAGCCTATCGCAATCAATAACAACTTGCTTTCTGATGGAATCTCTATCAAATTAGAACTGTTTCGAGACCTTTGCAATAATGTTATCAAACAAACATTGACAGTACAAGGATATATTAGACCAAAGGTTTTGTCAAAAAATTCAAAGGGGTCTGTTGATGTATATATTGTATGTGGTATGCATACTTTGATAATAAATTTAATTTGAACTTTAGAAATTTGAACCTTGGAATAGGTTGATGAGGCTGGAATAGGCCTGAGGGAGGAGAGATAGTGGTTGGTGCCCAAGTCTAAGGAGCAGCAGAACTGGAGGGGATCACACTTGTGGGGAACACAATACCTTGTTATTAATAGAAAATGATGAAGGGGAATTTAAATTTGAATTATTTCGAATAGGCTCTGCGTCTAACTTAAAGAAGCAGTAGTTTGTCACTCAAACTAGAGAGCATTGGAAGAGTTGACTATAAAAGGTGACAAAGTTAGAAGGAATAGATCTCCATGTAGAAATCTGAAACCTCATTGTCCAGTTCTCTGGTCCCACAGTGTTCTCTGAAGCTGCACATAACATGCATATCAGGCTGATTTACTGGCTCTAATATAATTTCTCAGGGGGCATGAATTCTCACTCGGAGCTCTCCTCTGAAACTACATGTGATTTTGAGGACAAAGGGCCCAGATGGTGCTTGTGTTGTTTTGAGGAATTGCAGACTCAGATCAAACACAGGGCCATCCTGGTGTGTACATCTCAGCATCAAGTATTTACTGACTGACCCATTTCCTCAGTCATGTTCCTACGTTTTTTGATAAACTGTGCAAGCAGTAGTCAGTAGCTCAATTTGGGAATAGCTGTGATCAGATGGAAAATTCCAGTGGTCTGATGGATCCAGCTGGTTTCTGTCCTGTTTGTGCAGTTACTTTGGCATGAAGCCGGTCCAGGACTTGGAGTCAAGAACTGCAGAAAAAAAGGCTTAGTCCAATAAACTTGTTCATTCAGCAACTCATTCAATTCTGAGAACACACAACACTTCATAAAAACATACATCGGAGACAAAAGTGATTAGATTTCAAAACCCTGCAGCTGTCTCTTGTTGAAATTTGGCTCAAATTGACTCCTGTTAGTGCAGCTAAACATTAAAACCAGATCATATTATGCTTGGATCATGACTTTATACTGATGTGTTAGACTTGGTTCCTAAATGTAATATAACTTAACTAAATGGTAAATGGATTTTCATTGGAACTCAATGAAGGGAGCAGTTTAGTGCCTCAGAATTTTATAGAATGGAACATAATGAGACACTTTGATGGATTTAGGTTCTTAGGATTTGAAAGGCATTTAATAACTACCAATGTGGCTACATGAAATGGTGGATAAACTTAACAAGTGTCTTGTGACAGTCTTCAATGTGGAAGACACTAGCAGTATGCCAGAATTTCAAGAGCATCAGAGGCCAGAAGTGAGTGTCATTGCTATTACTAAGTAGAAGGTCCTTGGGAAGCTGAAAGCTCTGATGGCAGAAAAGTCACGTGGACCAGATGGACTACAACCCCGGTTTCTGAAAGAGGTAGCTGAAGAGATTATGGAGGCATTAGTTATAATCTTTCAAGAATCACGTGATACTGGAAACAATCTGGAGGACTGGAAAATTGCAAATGTCACTCCACTCTTTAAAGGGAGGGAGGCAGAAAAAAGGAAATTATAGGCCAGTTACCCTGACGTCAGTGGCTGAGAAGATGTTGGAGTTCACTATGAAGGATGAGGTTTCAGGGTACTTGGAGGCACAGTATAAAATAGGCCAAAGTCAAAATGGTATCCTTGAGGGGAAATCTTGTCTGACAAATAAATCTGTCGAAATTCTTTGAGGAAATAACAAGCAGCACAGCCAAAAGGGAGTTAGTGGATGTTGTTTATTTAGACTTTCAAAAGGCCTTTGAAAAGGTGCTGCACATGAGGCTACTTAACAAGATAAGACCTCGTGGTATTACAAGAAAAATACAAGCATGGATGGAAGATTGGCTGGCTGACAGGAGGGAAAGCGTGGGAATAAAGGGAGCCTTCTCTGGTTGGCTGCTGGTGACTCGTGGTATTCCACAGGGGTCAGTGTTGGGATCACTTCTTCTCACATTATATGCTAATTATTTGGATGACAGAACTGATGGCTTTGTGACCACGTTGCAGGTGATACGAAGATGGGTGGAGGGGCAAGTAGTGTTGAGGAAGCAAGGAGTCTTCAGGAGTTAGAAATATGAGGAGAATGGGCAAAGAAGTGGCAGATGGAATATAGTGTAGGGAAGTGTATGGTCATGCAGTTAGGCAGAAGGAATAAAGGCACAGACTATTTTCTAAACAGGGAGAAACTTCAGAAATCAGAGGTGCAAAGGGACTTGGTAGTCCTCGTGCCAGATTCCCTAAATGTTAACTTGCAGGTTGAGTCAGTGATATTGAAGGTAAATGGAATCTTAGAATTTCAAGAGGACTAGAATATACAAGCCAGGATGTGATGCTAAGGCTTTATAAGGCATCTGTCAGACTGCACATGGAGTACTGCGAGCAGTTTTGCACCCCTTATCTAAGAAAAGATGTACTGGCATTGTAAAAAGTCCAGAGCAGGTTCATAAGACTGATTCTGACAATGAAAGAGTTAATATATGAGGAAAGTTTGAAGGCTCAGTCGCTATACTTACTGAAATTTAGAAGAATGAAAGTAGATCTCACTAAAACTTATTTAATATTAAAAGGCCTAGATAGAGTGCCTGTAGAGAGGATTTTTCCTACAGTGGGGGAGTTTAGAACTAGAGGGCACAGCCTCAGAATAAAGGAAAGTCTATTTAGAACAGAGATGATGAGAAATTTCTTTAGCCAGAGGGTAGTGAATCTACCGAATTAATTGGCACAGGCAGCTGTGGAGGCCAAATCATTTTCTATATTTAAAGTGGAGGTTGGTAGGTTCCTGATTAGTAAGGGTATCAAAGGTTACAGAGAGAAGGCAGGAGAATGGGGTTGAGAGGGAAAATAAATCAGCCATGATGGAATGGCCAAGCAGACTTGATGGGCTGAATGGCCTAATTCTGTTCCTAGGTGTATGGTGTTATGATAGTGGTACTAAGAACACTCGATTTGCAAAGAAGAAATATTCAGAGATGAGACAAATATTGTTCATGTGGAAATCCTTTGTGCTGGAAGTGTGGAAGTGACCGAAACAACAAGAAAGATGAAAGTGGAGTTGGTCCCTTTTAGCACATTGTTTTAAAATGTGAGGTCGCTTTGAAATTTTGCAGCTCAAAGCAAGCTCTGATGATACAGAAATGAGTAGTGTCTGGCTGGAGACTGTTGCACATGCAATGCCGAGTACATTTTTAGCGTTGAGAGACTGCAGAGTGTTGATGTTCAAAGGGACCTTTGTTTTCTTGTGTACAATTCACTGAAAGCCAATATGCTGAACCAACTGTCAGTTAGTGGGGCAAATGGTATGTTAGCCTCTATTATGAGAGAACTTGAATACAGGAGTGAAAAAGCTTTCTTTTTGCAATTGTATAGGGCCTTGGTTAGTTACACCTAGACTATTGTGCACAGTTTGATTTCCTTAATTAAGAAAGAATATTTTTTGCTATACAGAGTCTGCCGGCTCATCTCTGGGATGGTGGGGTTCCCTTAGGACAAATGATCATGTCTCGCATATAGAAGAATGAAAGGAGAGCTCATAGAAGCTCACAGAATTCGTACATCTTGCAAGCTAGGCTCTTGCAAGCTGATTCCCTTTGCTGAAGGGTTACAGTTTCAGAATTAGTGGTAGTAGAATTTGTTAGGACTGAGATGACTTTTAGTTCTTGGAATTCTCTGTCACATAGGGCTGTGGAGGCTCATTCTCTGAGTTCATTCAAAATAGTTATCGAGAGAGGGTACCGAGGAGATCCATCAGGATGGTGCATTCCAGTGTGAGGAGAGGCTGGTGGCGCTGGGTCTGTTTTCCCAGCAGTGGAGGAGGCTAAGAGGGGGCATGGCGCAGTTTTATAAAGTTATGTGGGTACAGATAGGGTAAACTGCTGGAAACATTTGCCCATATCAGAGGTAGATTAAACTAGAGAACAAAGTTTCAGGGTAAGTGGCAAGGGATGTAGAAGTGATCTGAAGGCAACCTTTTACACCCCAAGACTTGGGAGTACCCAGAATACATTGCCAGAGAGGGTGGCAGCATTTAAGAGGTGAGGAGGCACACATTTGAATCACCTAGCCATAGAGGTTATTGCCAAAGTGCCGGAAGATGGAACTCATATAGGTGGGTGCCCATTGGTCAGCATGAACATGGTGGGCTGAATGGCCTGTTTCTATGCTATATGACTGCATGACTCTACAATAGATTCCTAGATATGAGGGGAACCAAGAAGCATGGAGAGAGTGCAGGAATGTTGTAACAGGAATAAGCAGTGAGCTTGTGACCCTTCCTCATGTTCTTTTCTTAATAGTTCCGATGGATTTTGTGAAATATTTTCTGTATTTTGGAATATTTCTAGAAAGTCTGAGGTCATATCTTGTCCACTTCTAGCTTCTTGTCTTTCAAGCAACACCAATCCACTCAGTCAGTTGTCCATCTGGTGCACAGTTTTTTCAAGTATTCACACAAGAGATGTGGCATGTGTCTTCACAGGCTGAGCCAGCATTTAATTGCCCTTGAGAAGGAGATGGTGAGGTGCCTTCTTGAACCGCCGCAGTACAACAATGCTGTTAAGGAGGGAGTTCCAGGATTTTGACCCAGCAATGGAGAAGGAACGGGGATATATATCCAAGTCAGGACAGTATGTGGATTCGAGGATAAGTTCAAGGGGGTGGATTTCCCCATGCTTTTGCTGCCCCTGTCCTTCTAGCTGTTTGGTTGTTTGGCATCCGTCTGTCTCGAAGGAGAATGCATGATGATGATCATCATCATCACAAGCCTGGGCAGAAGGTATGCAGATCCTGAGATGCCCAGTCGTCAAGAACCCCCTCTCAGCCTCACCGGTGTCGTCCAAAGGAAAACTTATGAAGCAATACGTTTGGCACCAGCTTGGCTGCAGGAGCTGCCGGAAGGATGTTCAATGATGTCCAGTCGCCTTAGGGGCTCCACTCCGGATTTTCTGTCTCGGTTTGCTCCCATAGCCTTTGTCTCTCCCAAGGCTGCCCATAAGGCAGTGGGGCTATTTACCCGTAGCTGGGGATCTGGTTCACGAGCACCAAGGCATGTCCACACACCAGTGAGCCTGTGTGCTACGTGTGCAGGGACAGACTTCCTGCCCATCCTTTATAGTTCAGCCTGAGTCCAAAAGGAGTTCAGTTTCCGTGTGTCGTCAGCGAGGAGGCGCTACATGAAGCTTGCTGTTGGAGAGGCTATGTACTGGCAGAGAGAGACTTACACATTCAGCTCTCCTTTTCACGAGATTGTTGGCCAGCTGTGGAAGCTGAAAGTGAGAGTGACAAGCACTAGCCACTACACTACCACACTAGATGCATCACAACAACCATTTTGACACCTGGTAGCTGGTAGAGATAGTGAATTTGGAAGGTGCTGCCTAAGGAATCTTGGGGAGCTGCTGGAGAGCGTCCTGTAAATGGTTCACACTCCTGTTACAGCACGGTGGTGCAGTGAGTGACTGGTTGTGGATGGACTGCTTATCAAGCGGGCTGCTATGACCTGTAAGTGTTGTTAAAGCTGCACTATTCCAGACAAACTGCTTCTGGCTGCAAAATACATATCTTCTGCCACCAATAAATCATGGCAGAGAGTCAACACAGATTGGTCAATGGCCACTCAGACACTCTCGTTAGTCTGATATGTTCCATTTGTATTTGCTCACAGGAGAAAGTTGACACACAATCAGGTGAATATCAAGAGGGCTAAGTACTCAAGCCTCTGAACCTTGATCCTTTCATTCAGATATAGCAGTGCTGTCAATTGACACAAGGCAGGTCAAAGCACCGATCATTTATCAGAACTCTTCCCTCTGGCATTGAATATTTCCAGCATACTAATGCCTAACATTTTACACATTGTCTTTTAAGTCTTTTGGGTATTTGCAGGTGGCTTGTAACCAATGAAACATTTTTATTTTTTAATCAGATCATCAAGATGGTTCTAGAAATATAGAGAACAGGGGCAGGAGCATGCCAGGAGATATGGGGGAGACTAGGAGCCTAGCACAGCCTCAGAATAAAAAGATGTCCCTTTAGAACAGAGATGCGGAGGAATTCATTGGCCCAGACAGCTGTGGAGTCCAAGTCATTCAGTACATTTGAAGTGGAGCTTGATAGGTTCTTCTTACAGAGAAAATGCAGAAGAATGGGGTTGAGAGGCATTATAAACTAGCCATGCTGAAATGGCAGAGCAGACTCGATGGGCTGAATGGCCTAATTCTGCTCCTATGTCTTATGCTGTTATGGCCATTCACCCATCTGGGCCTGCTCCGCCATTTGAAACAACCTTGGCAGATCATCCACTTCAGTATACTATCCCTGCCTTCTCATAATATCTCTTGATTCCATTTGCATTATGAAAAATATTTATTTCCTTCTAGAATATTTTTAGTGACTTGGCTTCCACAGCCATCTGTGGTAGAAAATTCCACAGGTTCATAGCCTTTTGGATAAAGATATTTGGTTCTAAGTGAACATCACGTATCAACCTCATCTAGTCCTGTATTCCAGTGAATACCCTGCTGGGAACTCCACAACAGCTGGGAACTACACCACCAGCTGAGCAAGGGCATGAGTTCAGTGACCAGCTTGAGCCCTTTCAAAATACTGAAGATTTGAATGATTTCAGGCAGGTTGCTTGCAGCCAAAGCTTTCCATTCCAGTCTGTAAGCAGAATGCACGATTTCTGGCTGTCCACCTCCATGCAGATGTATCGGTTGTTTTTCTGTTTCTGCTGGGTTAAAATTATCTGATTCTCTCAGAGTTGCACAAGGAAAACATGTTGGTCGGAGGAAAAGATGCCAATGGAGAATGTGTAGGTTGGAGATCCTGCCTCCATTTCTATAAGGCCCCAACTGGGGCTTCCTATTTGTAGATAGTTGACAGATTCTGGTTTGATTATAAAATTGTGATAACTTGTCAAAGTTCCTGTGTAATAAGGAGAGAAATCACCCAAATAAACTTCATAATGAGTACTCTCACCTTCTAATTAGTTCTTATTGTTCATGTTTTAGACCCACAAAAAAGCTTTAGATCAATAGAGCATCGGAATATTTGGCTGGTATATCTAACACCTAAGGTACTCAGTACTATTGATAGCACTCTCATAGAAAAGGTCTGAACCACAGAGATGCAGGAGTTATTCAAAGCAGGTTGGTGCATCTCCCAAAGTAACAGAGGCACATGATGTTCCTCAGCCAATATTTGTTAAATGTCACAGCTTCCAACTGCATGCAACTGATACCATCTGTACTTGTGAGCTTTGGAGATCTCAATCACAGATAAGAGTTGACAAAAATTATTGTGGGGAGTTTAGTATCTGGTAGAGAAATATAACACTGTTCTTCACAGTTTCACTGCTCCAAACTTCAGAAGCACCGTTTACTGGTGTCTGCGTTGACCTTTACAATACTTTTGAATGTTTCAAAGCAATAAACTATTATTTCCAGGTGCCATATCGACATACAAAATGGAATCTTTACTCAAATAGTAAAATAAAAATATCTAGAAATTAAAAGCAAAACAAAATGGTCAACTTTAATTTCCAAAGGATAGGCTGCTACTGATCAAGCTGATTATATTCTTTAAAGAAGTAGCAGAAAGAATAGCAGATGTAGGTTTCCAGAGGCCTTCAGTCAAGTGTGGCATGAGCTCTGATTTCTATCAGGAGAAAACAGCAATTTGTGATCACAGTAATAGTGGAACAAGAAACTACCCCTCAACCATCAGGCTCTTGAATCAAAGGGGACAACTTCACTCAACTTACTTGTCTCATCATTGAAAGGTCCCCACAACAAATAGACTCACTTTTAAGGACTCTTCATCTCATTACTTGCTTATTTATTTATTATTGTTGTCTCTTCTTTTCGTATTTGCACAGTTCATTGTCTTCCGCACTCTGATTGGGCGGTCTTTCATTGATTCTGTTACAGTTATTATTCTATAGAATTACTGAGTATGCCTACAAGAAAATGAATCTCAGGGTTGTATATGGTGACATATATATACATTGATCATAAATTTACTTTGAACTTCTATAGTGGGTGAGTAACTTTAAATTCCTTGGCATTATCATTTCAGAGGATCTATCCTGAGACCAGCAAGTAAGTCCCATTACAAAGAAGGCACAGCAGCGCCTCTAGTTTCTTGGAAGCTTGTGCAGATTCAGCATGTCATCTAAAACAGACTTCTATTGATCCAATGTGGAGAGTATCCTGACTGCATCATGGCCTGGTATGGAAACATCAATGCCCAAGAACAGAAAGTCCTACAAAAAGTAGTAGATACAGCCCTCCCCACCACTGAGCACATCTACAAGGAGCACTGCCACAAGAAAGCAGCATCCATCATAAAGGATCCCCACATCCAGGCCATGCACTCTTCTCATTGCTGCCATTGGGAAGGAGGTACAGGAGCCTTAGGTCCCACACCATCAGGTTCAGGAATAGTTATTCAACCATCAGGCTCCAGAACCAGTGTGGATAACTTCACTCACCTCAACTCTGAACTGATTCCACAACCCACAGACTCACTTTCAAGGCCTCTAGAACTTATGTTCTCAGCACTATTTATTTATTATTATTATTTGTGTTTTTTTTTGTATTTTCACCATTCGCCTTCTTTTGCACATTGGTTGTTTGCCAGTCTTTGTTTTTGTGTAGTTTTTCATTCATTCTATTGTATTTCTTTATTCTACTGTGAAGACCTGCGAGAAAATGAATTTTAGGGTAGTATAAGGTGACATATACATACTTAAATCATAAATTTTCTTTGAACTTTGAAGAACATGCAGAACCTGAGTGTGGTGGCAGAGACTGGACTAAGGACAGAAGTGGTGTTTAGAAGGATCAATCACTTTATATTACTCACCACTTATATTAATAACATCAACATATTGAATGTACAAACTAACACCTTAGCAGGAAACAGCAAATTGGATGATGCATATCAAAATGAGAAAGATTGCAAAAAAATATAGCATACAGGCACATTAATGCTGGGAATTTCAGCACATGTAGTTAGGAGCTGGAGGTGAAAGAATCTTTGATTATATGTTTACATATCTGAAAGTAGGAATGTAGGTTATTAAGACTATAAAAAACCCAAACACGTACCTTGCATAGTTATGACCCTGTGGTGGAAAGGATATACTGTAGATGCATTGATAATGCGCATGCTAGCTGTGAGTGATCAGATTAATGTGATCTCTCACTCACTCATTCCTACTTATTCATGCACCTGCTCTCTCATTCATTCAACAAAGACTAACAAGCAGCCAATACGAAAAAGAACACAAACCGTACAAATAAAAAATAGTGCTGAGAGCATGAGTTGTAAAGAGCTCTTCAAAGTGGGTCAGTAGGTTATAGAATCATTTTGGAGTTGTAATGAGTGAAGTTATCCACGCTGGTTTAGGAGTCTGATGATTGAAGGGTAATAACTATTCCTGAATCTAGGGATGTGGAACCTAAGGCTACTGTACATCCTGCTGATGGTAGCAGTGAGAAGAGGGCATGGCCAAGATGGTGGAGCCTTTAATAATGGCTGCTGATTTTTTTGTGGCAGTGCTCATTATAGATGAGCTCGATGGTGGGGAGGAATTTGTCTGTGATGGACTGAGCTGTATCCACCACTCTCTGCAGTCTTTTCCATTTCTGGGCATTGGTGTTTCCATATCAGGCCATGATGCAATCAATTAGGATTCTCTCCACTGTACATATATTGGAGTTTGTCAAAGCTTTTGGTGACATGCCAAATCTACGTGAACATCTAAGAAAGATGAGGCACTGAAGTTCTTTCTTAGTGATAGCATTAAAATGCAAGTCCCAGGACATATACGTACAATATCTCCTCCACATTCACCATCAGCCAGGTACAACAGTCTCTTACTCAATGTCAACAAAACCAGGGAGCTGATTTTCGACAGATCCTATGATATGTTAATGCCAAGGAATTTAAAGCTACTGATGTTCTCCGCCACTGATCTCCTGAGGAAGACTGGCTCATGGATCTCCAGCTTCTTCTGCCTGTAGTCAATATTCAGCTCTTTGGTTTTACTGATGTTGAGTAAGAGATTGCTGTTGTACCTGTGCTGATGGTGACTGTGAAGGAGATATTCTTGCCAATCTATGCCAAATGGAGTCAGGTAGTTAGAAAATCAAGGATCTAATTGCACAGGGAGGTATCAAGACCCAGGTCTTGGAACTTATTGAAGAGCTTCAAGGTGATGATAGTTCAGAGATCTATGTAAATTTAATATCAAAGTATGTACTGCATATGTCACCATATTCAAAGATTCCAAGGTTCAAAATACATTTATTATCAAAGTATGTATGCAGTATACAACCCTGAAAGACCATTCGAACGCAGGGAGCTTCTGCCGAGAACAGCGAGCAAGAGGAGAAGACAGATCATCACACACAGATACTTCCTTCCAGCAGCGGTCAGCGAGACGCTGGTAGACGGTGCTGAACACTCGCCTTGATTATCTCAATCTTCCAAGAGTGATGCGAAATGGAGTCAATCATGGGCTTGTGGCCTGTCTCTAGGCTCAGAACCTCACTGAACACCCTCGGAGACAGCAAAGCGCCAGATTGCTCAACTGGCCTGAAAACACACCACCAAAATCTAGATCACAGGTTCCAACAGTAGCAGAACCACATTTGAAAGAAAAAGATGTAAAAGAAGTGGAAGAAGTGGTTTTGTGAATCGTCTGGTGGATGTCGCCCTTGGTCGCGAAGTTCACCATCTTTTTCCTTAGCATTGAATAGTATTAATACTGAATGCTGAGCTGTTGTTAACAAAGAGCATCCTGATGTACGCATCTTCACTTTTCAGCTGTTCCAGAGCTGGGTGAAGAACCAATGAAATGGTGTCTGCTGTGACAGTAAGAAAATTAGAGTAGATTTAGGTCACTCCTTGGCCAGGAGTTGATATGCTTTATGATCAACCTCTCAAAGCACTTCGTCACAGTGGATGTAAGTGTGACTGGATGACAGCCAATGAGGCAGATTACCACGTTCTTCTTAGGCACCGGTATGATTGAAGTCTACTTCAAGCAGAAGAGTAACTCAGACTGCTCTCAAGTCAGCTTCAGAGACTGAAATCACAGGGTCATTGGGGGACTGTGGGAGTTTGTGGAGATGCCTCCATGTTATACTGGTCAAAGTGAGCATAAAAGTCATTGAGATCATTTGGGAGCGAAACCTTGTTGTCGCACACAGACTTGGTTTCAATTTGTGGGAGGTGATAGCATTCAAGCCCTGCTTTCATCGATTCCAGTTTGGTCCACAATTGCCACTTTGCATGTGAAATGGCTTTCTGGAGGTCATATCTGGACCTCTTGTACTTTCTTGGATCACCAGCCCTCAGCAGATTGTGAACTAGCCCTCAGCAGAATATGTATCACTTGGTTCATCCGGGGTTTCTGGATGGGCAAAACTCTGAATGATTTTGTGGAAGCACATTCGTCCACGAATATATTTATAAACTCTATGAAAACTGTGGTGTATTCATTCAGGTCCTTTGATGAATCTTTGAATATGGCACAGTCCAGTAACTTGAAGCAGTCCTGTAGATGCTTCTCAGCCTCCTGTGACCACCACTTTTCCTTTCCTCTGATGTCTTCCACTTTAGACTCTGCTTATATGCGGGTAGGAGGAGGACAGCCGAATGGTCCGATTTTCTGAAATTTGGCCAAGGGATGAAACAACAGGCATTCTTGCAACAGTTCTTGAGTGTGTTGCATCCTCTGGAGCTGCAAGTGATGTTGCTGATGGTAGTTGGGCAGAGAATTCTTCAAGCACACCTGATTGAAGTTACTGGTAAGGCTATAAAAGGCATCAGGGTAGGCTGTTTCTTGCTTGTTAATCATGGTACTCAACTGATCAAGTGTAAGCATAGCATTTGCCTTTGGCAGTATGTAAACTCTAGTCAGGATCACAACGGACAATGTTCTCGATCATCACTTAACCAGTAGATGTTCCAAGTCAGGAGAACAAGAGTGAGGCAAGACTACTACATCCAGGCACCATGATGAAATTATCAGGAAGCAGATGCTGCCACCACTATCCTATCCTGATGCCATCATCCAGTTCATCTGGTGTATTCAGAACCCTTTGGTCTGGAATGTGGTGCCCAGCATGTCAGGGGTGAGCCATGTCACAGTGAAACAGAGAACGCAGCAAGCCCTCTGTTGTGTTTTACTTTTCAAAAACATTTGAGTAATATTCTAAATGTATTATCTGATTAGCCATTATTTGTTTGCTTAAATAATTCATTACAAGTTATGTGTAAACGCATGTAAATGGTGTACGCCATTACACCACCATGTCACAAGCGAACGCCTCACCTGAAGTGAAACAAAACTGGAGTACACACGTTATTCCTGGCTGTTTGTTTTTCTTCTGATTAGTTTTATGTTTTGGAGTTACAAAATATAACCGTGGTGAGGAAATCAATAAGGAAGTTTTAAACAAACCAGAGATGACTACCTACCTGTTGAGGCACAGCAAGACTTCGAGTTTAAAAAATTGCAGTACCGGGTATGTGTTTTTCAGAAGGGAAGAAATGGTTGAGTTTTTTTTTAAAAAGACAGAAAAGGGACAAAATTCATGGGTTCATAAACAATGAGTACTGGGTGATGATAATAATAAATAAGTAAAAAGACAGCAGAAATGACTGGCTACATTGGAAAGATAGACACAATCAATTTTATAAAAGATAACTAGATGTATACTGAGAAAATTGAGCAATATTTTCAAGCAAATGCAACAGACAATGCAAAGCAAGTGCTAGTGCTACTGAATGTAATAGGTGGAAGAACATACAGTTTGCTCAGAAGCTCAACTGCTCCAACCAAGCCTGCTGAAATTACCTTTACTGATATTGTGAAAGTAATGCAGGAACATTTAGAACCAAAACCATTGTTGATTGCAGAACACTTCAAGTTTCAGAAGTGGAATCAAAGGGAAGGGGAGTTAATTTCAGCTCATGCGTCAGAATTGAAGAGATTTTCTGAGAAATGTTAGTTCAGTAATGGGCCTAGTGATGCACTGAGAGATTGTCTAGTTTGTAAAAAAAGAAAGCATTCACAAACAGTTCCAAATTAAAGCACAACTCACATTTAAAAGACCGGTTGAAATTCCAGTATCAATAGAAACAGCAGACAGAGATGCAATTGAGTTGCAGTCAGGACTGAAAGAGCGTGGACAAAATTGCAATGTCTTAACAGAAACCTGCCTGGCCAAACAAATGGTGTCACCAGTGTGGTAGGGGCTCACATCCACCAGACCAATGTAGGTTAAAGGTAAAACTTGCAGAAAATGCAACAAAGTAGAACACATACAAAGAGCATGGTGGACAGACTGCACAAGGAAAAGATGAAGATAAAAAAGTTGCAGTTTCAATAAGAGCTCTAACTTGCATGCTGTTGATGAAAAATCTGATAATGATGAGAGTGGCATGGAAATGGGGAGCCTTGATATTTATAATGTGCAAGCTAACAATAGACAAGCAATATGGCTTACAGCTGAAGTGAACAGAAAATTAATTAAAATGGGTTGGATACTGATTCGGCTGCTTCAATCATTCCACAAAATGAGTTTGAACAGCATTTCAAAGATATTGACCTGATGTCTGCAGATATCTAGTGAAGAACTTATAAGACCATAAAACCATAAGATATAGGAGCAGATTTAGGCCATTTTACTCATCAAGTCTGCTCTGCCATTTCATCATGGCTGATTGAATTATCCTCTCAGCCCCAATCTCCTGCCTTCTGCTAGCATCCCTTCATGCCCTGACCAATCAAGAATCTATCAACCTCTGCCTTAAATATGCATAAAAACTTGGTCTCCACAGATGCCTGTGGCAAAGAATTCCACAGATTCAACACTCTCTGGCTAAAGAAATTCCTCCTCATCCCCATTCTAAAAGGACTCCCCTTTATTCTGAGGCTGTGTCCTCTGGCCTTAGACTCTCCCAATTTAGGATACATCCTCTCCACATTCACTCTGTCAAGGTCTTTCACTGTTTGATAGGTTTCAATGAAGTTACGTCTCATTCTTCTGAATTACAGCGAGCACAGGCCCAGAGCCATCAAATGCTCTTCATATGACAAGCCATTCAATCCTGGAATCATTTTTGTGAACCTCCTTTGAACCCTCTCCAGTTTCAGCACATCCTTTCTAATATAAGGGGTCCAAAACTGTTCACAATACTCCAAGTGAGGCCTCACCAATGCTCTAATAAGTCTCAACATTACATCCTTGATTTTATATTCTAGGTCTGGAGATAAGATAACTCCTGTGGGAATGACATTCATAACAGTGAAATACAACAACCAACAAACCGTATTGGGCTTGTATGTGATCGAAACAGGAGGGTCAGCATTGTGGGAGTGTGTTTGGCTGAGACAACTACAGCTTAATTGGCAATCCACCCACCATTTGCAAGCCACATCCCCTGCAATAGAGTCAACTGAAAACAAATTTAGAAAAGTACTGGATGATGCCACAGCAGTGTTCAAGCATGGTATTAGAAAACTCAAACATATCAAGGGTAAATTAAATGAAAATGCCACACCCAAGTTTTACAAAGCCCGTGCAGTTCCTTATACCATCTGAGATAAAGTAGCCAGTGAGCTAGATCGCATGGAGGCTGAAGGAATTCTTTCCAAAGTTGAGTGGAGCCCATGGGCAATGTCAGAGGTCCCAGTAGCCAAGAAGAATGGGTTTGTCAGGATTTGTGAAACACAGTTCTGAAAGCAGATCAACAGCCTGTGCCCAGGATAGAGGATACTTTTGCAAACCTTTCTGGAGGGAAACACGCCAGCAAAGTGGACTTAGCTGATGGCTACCTACAGATGGAGATGGAAGAAGAGTCCAAAGTGTTTCTCACCATAAACACTCATCGAGGAGGACCCAGAATTTGAGATTATTTCACAGCCACAAGTCTCTCCTTCCAAGCAGAGTCATACCCCATGTCAGAGGCGACCCCATACTCCCTCAAGAGTAAGTAATCCTCCACAGTGATTAAAGCTTTACACCTGAATGGAAAAATTCAAATTCTACTATGCTGTGGACATTCTATATAGTAGCTTTATTATATAGTATACTGTGTATGCATTCTATATTAAATTGGAGTTTATAGCTAAGCAGGAAGGAGTGTAATGTATTTAATATTTCAGTAATATTTGAGTAATATTGTAAATATGTTATTTGATTAAGCACTCTTTGTTTATCTGAATAATACATTATGGGTTATATGTGAATAGCATATGTCATGACTCCACCATGTCATCAGCGCAGGTCTCACCTAAAGTAAAAACAAAACTAGAGTACACGTGATATTCCCAGCTCCGTGTTTTTCTTTTGATTAGTTTTATGTTTTGCAGTTACAAAATATAGCACCCTCATTTCCCTCTGGTACACCAATCTTACCCTTAGGTCCTCTCTCTTCCTCTCTAATGACTGTACATTGGCCAGGACAATTCACTCACACACTCACTAACTCTCACTCACACGCTCGCTCACTCACTCACCCACCCACACACTGATTCACTCATACACTCACTCATTGTCTCGCCCATACACTCACTCCCTAATTCACTCAATATTCATCAACTGCCATGACAGCACAGTCAGAATCAGAGTCAGGCTTGTTATTACTGATATATGTCATGAAATGCGTTGTTTTGCAGCAGCAGTACCATGCAAAGACATAAAAAATACTATGTTACAATAAGAAAAACGAGGGGTGATTGATAAGTTTGTGGGCTAAGGCAGCAGGAGTGAATTTTAGAGAACCTAGCACATTTATTTTTCAACATAGTCCCCTCCTACATGTACACACTTAGTCCAGCGGTCGTGGAGCATACAGATCCCTTCTTTGTAGAAGTGGTCCACAGCAGGGGTGTTTGATAAGTTTGTGGCCCAAGGTAGAAGGAGATGAGTTATTAACTTCAAACTTTCTCCATTATCACTCAAAGAGTTGAACTGCATGTGCATGTAACAAGAGTGTCTTGGACCTCCAGGTGGTCCACAGCGGGGGTGAGTGATAAGTTTGTGGCCTAAGGTAGAAGGAGATGAGTTATACAGCTCTTGTTCCATGCAAGTGCAGTTCAATTCTTTGAGTGAAAGTGCAGAAAATTTGAAGTTAATAACTCATTTCTTTCTACCTTAGGCCACGAACTTATCAATCACCCCATGCTGTGGACCACTTCTGTAGGTCCAAGACGCCGGCTTCTACAAAGAAGGGATCCGTATGCTCCACGACCACTGGACTAAGTGTGTAAATGTAGGAAAAATGAATGTGCTAAGTTTTCTAAAATGGACTCCTTCTACCTTAGGCCATGAACTTATCAATCACCCCTCGTATATTAACTAAAGAATTATATAGAGTGCAAAAGGAGAACAAGATAGTAATGTAGAGTTCATGGGTTCATGGACTGTTCAGAAATATGATGACAATGGGGAAGAAGCTAATTCTAAAACATTGAGTGTGGATCTTCAGGCTCCTTGATGGTAGTAACAGGGAGAGGGCATGGCCCAGCTGGTGGGGTCCTTACTGATAGATGCCACCTACTTGAGACACTGCGCATTGGTGCCTCCATACCAGACGGTGATGCCGCCAGTCAGAATGCTCTCCACGGTACAGTCATTGAGTCTCAATGGTGTTCACTATTCATTGTCTACCATTCTAGAAATGATTGATTTATTCCTGTTTTCTGCTTCCTGAAGTTAAAGAAACCTCAATCCACATTACTATTGTACCCTAATCCCCATATCCTCTGTTTATTTAATAATCTCTCATTTACACTTTTCAAGTGTCTTGTGAATATCCACATCACGTCCACTTGTTTCCTCCTGCCAGCTACATTCTTAAAAAAACACTAACAGATTTGTCAAACATAATTTCCCTTTCATAAATTTCTTTCCACTCCACAGAATCCCAATCTCCAATCTAGTTGCTATTTATTCTCAGTGTATAAAATCCCAACAGGACTAACCTTCTTCCTGTTCTTAACCATTGCTTTCCATTCCATGCCAAAACAGCTTCACATTCATTCTCATTGACCAGAATTCCAAACAAACTCCCATTTATTCTCATTAAAGAGACCACTTGATTAGAATATTCCTATTTTCAAAAATTAAACATTTTGCATTCCAGTCTCAATTGTTGCTAAAACATATGTTTATGAGATTGAAGTTTTGGAGCATTTTTCCGGTATTTCCGTTTGGATTGCATTTCTGTGCAATTGAATGGACTGTGGCAGGATTAAAGACTATTTTTAACAAGGGTATCCTGAGTAGATATCCTGAGCCAAGTGTATCCTGATTAAGCAGATCGTTCTTGGCAAAATGGTTGCTGTTTTTATCAAGTTTCATCTATTCCAAATCCTATTAAGACCTACCATTTGTATTCTGTTAAATTCACTAAGAAGCAGAAGCCTTTTGCTTCCTATTAGTTGGGCAAATTGCCTTAAAGTTATATAAAAATAACATAAGTTGTATTGATATTAAATATATCTCCAACTCATTTTTTCAGGTTGTTCTGCATATGCTCATCTACTGATGATGGAAGAGTTAAGTCACCAAAGTTGGCTCGGATTGACTCAGACTGCTCACACCTTGAAGTCGAGAGCCCAAGCTTCCATTGGTGTTACAGGCTGACTGGGCATAGCTGTGCTGATGGACCCTACCTTTGGCATTGATCATATATATATATGATACCCCTCAGTCCAGTTTAAAGATGAGGGGGAAATGTTCTCCTGGATCTCACCCAACTCCCCTAAACCCTGCCTTCTCTCCACTGCCTTCAGATTATCTGATCATTTGTGAATTTGTTTTTGTGGCCTTCCTGAATATAAATGAGTTGCTGAGTTTCTACAGTATAAAACATCCAATTGTTTGGTTTATTTAGCAAGTCTTATGATGTCAAGGATACATTGTGGGGCATTGAATATGATTAAGGTTCAAAGCTCAAAGTAAATTTGTTGTCAATGTACGTACATGTGATCATATACAGTATTACCCTGAGACTGATTTTCTTCCTAGCATTCACAGCAGATTCAGAGAAACACAATAAAATTAATGAAGAACTACACACAAACAAAAAAGAACCAACAGCCAATGTGCAGAAGATGGTAAAGGTGCAAATACAAAGAGGTAAACAGATGATTCATCATAATAAATCAATAAACAATGAAGAATAATGAGAACACAAGTTGCAGAGTCATTTAAAGTGAGTCAACAGGTTGTGGAATCATTGTTGAGGTGAGTGAAATTAACCACTCTGGTTCAAGAGCCTAATGGTTGACAGGTAATAATTGCTCCTGAACCTGGAGGTATGTGACCTAAGACTCCTGTATCTCCTTCCAAATAAAGTGCCCAGAGAGCATTGAGCAGTTATTCCTAGAACTCACATTTCTGGAAGCTGAGCCCATAGTTTCTCCTTATCTTTTCCTCCAGTGACACCATTTGTTTAAGACATGAGCATCCATGGACATGAACCACACCTGTAAAGCTACAATCTTAATTTTGGGATGTTCAGGTAGGATAGTGGCCGATCGTATCAACAGAAAAGAAAAATTGTCCGGTTCAATGGCAGCTTGATATACAAGCAACCAGGATCAACATATTCAGACAGCGAAGCAAATCACAGCAGTACTGAGGAGCTTTCTCTGTGTGATTTCTTCAGAATCAATAACAACACAAATATCAATACCAGAACTTGCTTACTGATACAAAATCAACAATGAGGTTAATACTCCTGAGAATTAAGAAATGGTGCATTGTGCAGACAGCTGTTTGTGTGTGCAGTTCACAATGGGAAACAGATGTGTGCTGATTGAGGGCAGGCAGCTGATGACAGAATGGCAGACTATGCAACCAGCTTGCTGTTATAGCAAAAGTGTTAAAAATCTTTAATTGCTAGATCTGCATGCAGGAATAACATAAGCCCTGACAATAATCAGATCCTGACTTCCTCATTAATAGCAGAACATGAGAACATCACAGTCTCTAAATTATCAACATTATCCGCAAAGTATTTTTAAAAAATCCCTTAAAAGAGATTAAACACTCTCACTTAAAATAAGTTTCAAGGCAATGAAGAGATTGCCATTTGAGATTCTACTGCAGACCCCAGTCAGTTTCAGATTGGAAACAACATCTCCTCCACAATCTCTCTCACTCAGCACAGGTGCACCACAAGGCTGTGTGCTCAGCCCCCTGATCTACTCGCTTTACACTTAGGACTGTGAGGCTAAGCACAGCTCCAGTGCCATACTTAAGTTTGTTGATGACACCACTGTTGAAGGACAAATCAAGGGTGGTGATAAATTAGCCTAGAGGAAGGAGATCGAAAATCTGGCTGAGTGGTGCCACAACAGCAACCTTCCACTCAATGTCAGCAAGACCAAAGAGATGATTATTGACTTCAGGAGGGGAAACGGGAGGTCCCTGAGCCAGTCCTCATTGGAGAATTTGAGGTGGAGAGGGTCAGTAACTTTAAGTTCCCCAGCGTTATCATTTCGGTGGACCTGTCCTGGGTGCAGCCCATAAGTGCCATTTCGAAGAAAACACGGCAGTGCCTCTACTTTCTTAGAAGTTTGTGAAGATTTGGCATGTTATCTAAAACTTTGACAAGCTTCTATAGATGTGTGAGAGAGTATATTGACTGGCTGCAACACGGCCTTTGAAACACCAATGCCTTTGAATGGAAAATCCTACAAAAGGGAGTGGATACGGCCCAGCCGATCACAGGTAAAGCCCTGCCCTCCACTGAGTACACCTGTACAGAACGTTGTCGTAGGAACAAAGCACGCATCATCAAGGACCCCCGCCTCCTCATCCAGTCCATGCTTTTTTCTTGCTGCTGCCATCAGGAAGTAGGTTCAGGAGCCTCAGGACCCACACCAGCAGGTTCAGGAACAGTTATTAACCCTCCACCATCAGGCTCTTGAACTGAGGGAGATAACTTCAATCAGCTTCACTTGCCCCATCACTGAACTGCCCCCACTGAAGTGTACTCACTTCAAGGATTCTTTGCCTCATGTTCTCAATATTTATCACTTATTTATTTATTTATTTATTTATCATCATCATTATTATTATTTCTTTATTTTAGCTCTTTAATTTTATATTTATACAATTTGCTGTTTTTTTGCACATTGATTGTTGTCTGCTCTGTTGGGTGTGGTCTTTTATTGATTCTATTGTATGTCTTGTACTTACTGTGATTACCCACAAGAAAGTGAATCTCAGGGTTGTACATAGTGAGATTTATGTACTATGTGTTGGCACGTGGCCAAGTGGTTAAGTCGCCGGTCTAGTGATCTGCAGGTCGCTAGTTGAGGCAGTGTGTTGTGTCCTTGAGCAAGGCACTTAACCACACATTGTTCTGCAACGACACTGATACCAAGCTGTATCGGCCCTAGTGCCCTTCCCTTGGGCAGGGGAGAGGGGTGACTTGCAGCATGGGCAACTGCCGGTCTTCCATACAACCCTGCCCAGGCCTGCTCCCTGGAAACCTTCCAAGGCGCAAATCCATGGACTAATGGATGCCTATATATATATATATATATATATATATATATATATATAATCTACTATGATGATAAATGTACTTTGAACTTTGAACTGTGACAATGTCTGATAATGCTGTTTCTGTGGTGTCTTGGGATCACTATGTCACAGCTGTAATATAAATGCTATTGCTATAGTTTTTATGGAATGGCAAGATAATCAATTTGTGTTGTTACTGCAGACTCTCGAGATTACCTGATACATCAGCTATACTTTCAGCTCAGATTAATTATAAAGACAGTTGAAGTGGAGAATATTTTCACACTATTCCCTGAGCTGCCTGGGGGCTGCTGCAATGAACCTGAAAATTTTGTTTCGATATTAAGGAGCAATAATTGAGTGGTACCATGTTTGCAAATGGAGCTTTTTCAAAGTCAGTCGGCATAATCTGAATGTTTGGCACAGTGTTTGATTGTGAATTCAGGAGGGCTGGAGCTTACCTGCTCTTTAAATCAAAGAGGCCTCATTGCCAAAAGTGGCAAATTTGAAGGTTTGTCAATTCCAGATCCAGTTCTGCTGAAACTGATGAATGTTTGATTGTCTTAATAATGTTACAGGTATCCTCCATCATCCAATAATCCAACCATTTTCTCATTAATAATCGCCAGAGCACTCCACTGCGACCTTCTCTGCTTAGGCAGAATGCACGTCAGAGGTTGGCTGAGGCAGTGAGCTGACTGATCTTCAACAAGGCAACCACTCATGATAGAGTATCCCAGGGTCACAGCCCATCAATTGTCTGAATATTTCTAAAAGTTTTTGATGAATTAAATCATCCAGGATACCAATGTAAGGGAATCTGTATTCAATTTTATAATGTCACAAAATGCACTAGTACAAGTTAACTGCTTGTAAATATGGTGACAGTTCTGTAATTGCATGGGGCAATCAGTTCAAGTTCCAAAAGTTCCCATAGGCAATATTGAGGTGAACTATTCCATCAGCTGCTATAAGAGGATGAATGCTCACTATAACAGCTCAGTGGTTCTCATTCCTTTTCAGACTCATTGTCAGAGCCACCTTCGATATGTGCTTGAAGCCAAGCAATTCATCAGGCCACCAGACTTACAGCAATGACAGAACGGAACCAAACTGATGTGCCATTCATGATCTTAGTACTTCCAAAGAACTTTGCATGAAATTCAAATGTGGGGATCCCCAGCTGTGAGTTTGCACTTGGAAGTTCCCCTCAAACTTGTAACAAGGTGCATGAGCAGATATTCATCTGTGGAGGTGTTGGTGGGCCTAAGACACAACGAGTCATCCTGCTGTTTTTTAAACAATCGTGCAATCTTACAGTTGCCTGGCATTGTTTTAAAGCCAATGCAGCAATCACTAGAGCAATGCTAGCTCAGATTCCATGCTTGAGTCTCTAAAGGCAGATGTGAGTAAAAGTGGAACCCACAACCTTGCAAGTTGAGGGCTCTGGGATCTGACAGAGAGGAGAAGCTAAGGCCAACATGGATCATCTGCTATTGTATTGAATGGGCGGACAGGCTTGAAGGGTTAGACATTGTTTGCTGAGATCTGTTGAGCGGTACGGACCATTCTACACAACAGCTCTCAGCCCATAATGTCTATGCTGACCACGATACCCAAGTTAAACTCGTCTCATCTTCCCGCACATGGTCTATATCCCTCCATTCCCTGCATGTCCATGCAGCTGTCTCAATGCCTCTTAAAGCATTGTGCTCATATCTTCTTCCGTAACTTTTCCTGGAAGTGTGGTCCAGGCACCCACCACTCTCCAGCTCACACATCTCCTTTAAAGTTTCCCCCTCTTACCTTAATCCAGTGCCCTCTAGAATTTGATAGTTTCACGCTGGGAAAAGACTGTCTACCCTGTTTTTACCTCTCATAATTTTATATGCCCCTATCAGATCTCCTGCTCCTATTTTCTTGTGCTCTTGTGTTTTTGTTTACCTGCAGTGCCGAGCTAGGTTGCTGCCACTGAACAGGGCTTGGCCCCAGCTCCAATTTATTCAGTGGACCATTTAATCTGATGGTAACAGGGCAGTATGCAGCCTCAGCATGGTACCTGTGGCCATCTACCTGAAGCAGATGTTGCAACCTTTCATTGTATTCTACAAGGGATCGACTTCCATGCAGCAAGTGCATTTCAATTAGAAATCCGGAGCCCTGTGGTACTCATGGATTTTCCCAATGGCTTCATAGAACATAAAACATAGAACAATACAGCACAGTACAGGCCCTTCGGCCCACAATGTTGTGCCGACCCTTAAACCTTGCCTCCCATATAATCCTCCACCTTAAATTCCTCCATATATCTGTCTGGTAGTCTCTTAAATTTCACTAGTGTATCTGCCTCCACCACTGACTCAGGTAGTGCATTCCACACACCAACCACTCTCTGAGTAAAAAACCTTCCTCTAACATCCCTCTTGAACTTCCCTCCCCTTACCTTAAAGCCATGTCCTCCTGTACTGAGCAGTGGTGCCCTGGGGAAGAGGCACTGGCTGTCCACTCTGTCTATTCCTCTTAATATCTTGTACACCTCTATCATGTCTGATCTCATCCTCCTTCTCTCCAGAGAGCAAAGCCCTACCTCCCTTAATCTCTGATCATAATCCATACTCTCTAAACCAGGCAGCGTCCTGGTAAATCTCCTCTGTACCATTTCCAGTGCTTCCACATCCTTCCTATAGTGAGGCGACCAGAACTGGACACAGTACTCCAAGTGTGGCCTAACCAGTGTTTTATAGAGCTGCATCATTACCCCGTGACTCTTAAACTCTATCCCTCAACTTATGAAAGCTAACACTCAATAAGCTTTCTTAACTACCCTATCTACCTGTGAGGCAACTTTCAGGGATCTGTGGACATGTACCTCCAGATCCCTCTGCTCCTCCACACTTCCAAGTTCATGGGGCAGAACTAGACAGGGCCCAACCAGTTAAAGAGGCATTAACAAACATAAGAATTGAATCATCTTTGTGGGCCCTGAGAACTATTTTGCCAAGGTTCTCCCTCTCATCTGCCCAGAAATTCAGCAAGTGCACCCTTATATCCATTTCATGTCCTGTGCCTGACAGCAACCATTTCCTGAAGTTAAATGTACCTCCCCTCCTGACTAGCATATGATGTATCTGGTGCTTTCGGTAAAATCTTGCTGTGTATAAAGCAGATCGTGCACTTGCTAACTGCACAGTAACTCACTCTCCCCTGCTAAACTGCAGTGTGCTTCTCAAGGATCAACTGCATTTGCCACATATTGGGAATCTTCTGTGATGTGATGGTGTGACATGCAACAAAAAACAACAATGTTCAATGTTATAAAGAATTATACAAAAATAAAGTTAGAGTTTAAAGTGCAGATATGGAATAAAATAGGCATGAAGATGTAAATACCAGCGTGTATTTGCAATGTAAATACCAGCGTGTATAAAAAGTGGTTTCAAGTGTTTACAGTACAGTGCAGTGATAGATAGAAGCGGGGGTCGGGAAGTAACTAGAATTTTCGATCAAATTAACTGCCTGGGGGAAGAAATTTATACGATGGCGTGAAGTTTTTTTGTTTTAATAGCCCTATAGCACTTTCCAGAAGGGAGCTCTTGGAAACGGCAGCTTGCAGAGTTGGACAGTGTCTGCAAGGATTTTTTTCTCACAAACAAGAGAAAATCTGCAGACGCTGGAAATCCGAGCAACACACAAAATGCTGGAGGAACTCAGCAGGCCAGGCAGCGTCTATGGAAAAGAGTAAACAGTCGACGTTTCGGGCTGAAACCCTTCAGCAGGACTGGATTTTTTTTCTGCCCACTTTGTTGTCCTGGACACATACAAGTCCTGGAGTGATGGTAGACTACAGCCAGTGACCTTTTCTGCTAATCCGACATTCACTGTAGTTTTTCTACATTGTGTGATGATGGTGCACCAAACCAGACAGAAATGGCTGATGCTAGGACGCTCTCTGTGACTCCAGTGTAGAATTGCTCCAGTGTGTTCTGGGGAAGATGGAATTTTACCACCTGCTGCGAGAAACACATCCTCTGAGTTTCAATGAGTGAGATTATGTTGGAGACCTCAGCAGACGATGTATAGCGATTGTGCTGATGTTAGTTCCCTGATGGGTGAGGTGGTGGAGATGTGTTGGGAGGTTGCAGGGAAATGCTGAGCTGATTAATGGCAATTTTTCACTCAATTTAGTTAAAACATCAGGTGTGAATTAACATCAGTGATGTGATTCTGATTGGGTCTCAGAGGATTAATCACAACAAGCAGTCACTCCGGTGTTGAATTTTGAGCTTGGATCATGCCATTTCCACAAATTAATCTGCACACCGATTCTTCATGCCAGCTGCACCAAAGTCTTTGTGGATTTGAAACAAAGCTTTCAGCTGATGGACCAGGAATGGTAAACAAGATCCAGGGTCAGGAGTAATGGAAACTCTGCGTGTGTTTGGGCCTTTGCTACACGCTGATAAGAGGAGGATCGGAGGACAGACCTGGGACACATTCATCATCTTCTAGGATTAATTAGAAGGATTTCTAAGCTTCTGTGGTGAGCTAGCAACGGAAGCTGAAATCAGCTGTTTCCTTATCACCCTTAGGCAGATTGCCACAGAAAGTAGAAACTAATGATCGAGTGTTTACTACATGTTTAGCAAATTAAAACAGGAAACAGATGTTGCCTAATTAAAACGAAAGAGGAATGACCATTCGTTCCACCCTTTAACAGGGGTCACAGGGTCAAAGCTATCAAGTAGTCAGAAAAATGTATGGCTCAGTGAGAAAATATTTGTTTTCACATCAGAGCTGAAGTAAAAACTAAACTTTTCTCACTTCTTGGTCCCCTTATGACAAGCAATGGAGGTAAACTCTGGTTTTCCAGAACGAGTTTTCAGCTAAAGTACAAGATACCAAAAGTACTGACTGAAATCAAAGGCAAAACCTTCCCTTAACACCGAGGACAGACAGAAACTAACTTCCACATTCCTCTGAAGCCCCTAGCCTTAAAGTTTTGAGCAATGGGTTTGGACTTCATAGATTCTGAGGTTATGACTTACATGGACCTGACATCACTGATGTTGGAAAGCTGAGTGTGGTTTTGGTTTCTAGTGGACACTCATCCCCCTTTGTTGTTTCAGAACATTGAGACAGCAGGTGAAAGCGTAGCCTCCAGCCCATAGGGTGAGGCTCAGGGTCAAGCTGAGAGCTAGTTCTATGGAATTGACTGAAGGGAAGGGACTCTCTACCCTGCATTGACCTGTCCAAGGGTCAGTGACACAATGCTCACTGTTAACAATCTTAGATTAAACAACTGTTGATAAAGAAACCAAACAAGTTACGCTGGAATTGGAAACTGTCAGTACCAATGTTGTTAGCACAGTGCAAGTTCTCCATGTACGCCTCACTCATGACATGATTGCTCTGCAAAGGTTATACTTACAAATGCAGGCATTCTGATGGGCAGCCTTACTTCACGCTGGGCTCTCTGGTGAACATTCTTTTCTCCTGGCTCCAAAATGCCTCTTGCCTTTATAACAATGTCATAAAGTGGACTTCCATCAGGCATTTAATGTGGAAGGCAACCTCTCCAGTCATTTGTTCTTGGTTTTTCCTTTGTCTGTTCACAAAGGAAAAATGATTGGAAAGTCGGAGAAAGAGATACTAACAGCCAAGTGGGAAACAGGTTTCGGAGACCAACCTGGTTAATTAAAAAGGATGTAGGTTGAGAGCCAGAGAAAATGAATGAGGAAATTCTACAGTTTTCAGGTTAGATGCTTGGAATCCAAGAAAAGGACCTGGGGAATGGAAATCAAATAAGCTGGAAATCTGAAACAGAAAATGTTGGAAACATTCAGCATGTCAGGCGGCATCTGTGGAGAAAGAAACAGACCTAATGCATGATTTCATTTATTTTTTGGTCCTCAACCTGAAACACTAACTCTGTTTCTCTTTCCACAAATGCTGTTGGCTTACTCTGCATCTTCAGTAGAGCCACATTGGAATGGACAACACTGGGATGTTGAGTGATATTGTCAAGGACATTGTTAGGAAGGAGTAATGGTCTACCATTAGTCATAACTACAGGAAGATTAGAACAATGGCTACATTATCAAAGTCAGGCAGCTCAACAGTAAAGACAAAGTTAAGTTTATTGTCATAGGCACAATACATGTGTGTACAGGTGCAATGAAAAGCATATCTGAATCACAGGTACGTAGCATCAACAGGAAGAAAACATGACTTAATCATAAATTAGACACAATTTTTGCAAGAAAGAGCAGAAATAAAGTTAAAAATAGTCTATTTTAGTGCAAAATGGTCAATGTAGTCATAGTGTTGTTATATTGAGATAATCATTAAGGTTTTGGCAGTTGGTGTAAGAACCAAATGGTTGAAGAGAAGTAGCCATTCTTGAACCTGGTGGCTTGGGACTTCAGGCTTCTGTAAAGGCTGTTTATGACCCACTTAGAAATTGACTAAAATCTATTACCCAGCATGAGAAAACTTAAATATTCTGTAAATGTACATGTAAAAAAGAATGAGTCAAGAGGGGTACTTGCTGAAGTTTAACTATCTCAATCCTTCACAATCCTTTTTTCTGGTTTTCTACTGTTAAAAACCTTTGAAATCAGTGGACAGGTTAGGATCTGAGGGGAGGGAATCATGAACAATGTGACATATTATGTGCAACATTGGCTGGTGCCACTTTAAGAATATGACCAAGTGCTCTCTGTTTTCTGGCAACGTTGTTTAATGCTCGGCTGAAAATTTATCTGTCTCTGTAGTAAAGGCCTCTGTGAGAACTGTTGGTTTCGACATTATACAATCTTTTATACTGTAAATAATTTTGTTTGTTAGTTCAACCTACCAGTTTTCCTCCAGCGTCTCAGTGACTAAATGAGAAATGATAGACAGTATCGTGAGAATAAGCCAGACAATTAACAGTGGAACTAAAAAGTAAATATGATCAGCTGGTAACTTAGAGAAAATATTTTGAGAGAGAAGGAGGCAGGTCTAATGAATAAAATGAGGTCAACAAACCTGAGATATAAAGGGGAAACTCGAGCAGGATGTGAGTTTGGGGCTGGAACTGGAGAAGGGAAGGGATGGTATAGGGAGGTTTGGCACAGTAGCCAAGGGGAAAGAAGGGAAGAGACAGAGACATGGTCACAACATCATGGACTACAGTGTAATTGGAGCTGAGGAAGAAGTAGGAGATGGCTTCAGAAGATGGCTTGGAGTGGAGAAGGGAGTGAGGATATTACTTTGCATTATAGAATGATTGTGGAGCTTTGATCAGGTTTGACAGAACACTTTGTTAATTTCATAAATGTTTGTAGCTCTTGATCAAGGCACCAGAGGTGAGCACCATAACAGTGGGAAAAAATAGAGGTCTAAGGGAATAAGGTCACTAACGAAGAGGTGAGTGTGTGGCTGTCCAGGTCAGTGGAAGAATGGCATGGCAGGGGGTGGGCTGAAAGCAAAGTTGCACAGCTGCCAAAGGTGACCTTATAGGTGCTGATGTTTTCTTTTCAAATAGAGAAATGAAAGGAAATGAGCTGAGAGGGGAAAGGGGGTGTGTGCGGAGAAGAATGCAAGGAAGTGATTGGTGCCCTTATCTGTATTTTGCACACTGTAACAAGCTCCTGCTCTGAGCACTGCAGGATTCCATCACTTCGAGATTGCACTCATTCTTCCTCAAACTTCTTTTGCCAGACTTATGCCTGTCACTCGAAAATTCTGATCCACACATACAGAAATTCAGCATGTAACAAATATATTCAACCTCAGCCAAGCTTGTAAGAGATTTGCTTCAGAGCATAAGCTCATATTTAGGTCTCTGACTGCGTGTTTTCACTTCATGTCTGTGTACACTTGAAGGGGAGGATAGAGTGAAAAATAACAAGGACTAAATGCTGCTAGTTAACAATAGTCACTTTGTCCAGCAGCGAGGTACTAGTTAATGCTGAGTGAAGCATTTATCAAAGACAACATATGCAGCTTTTCTTAAAAGCAAAATATTTCTTTGCTGTGAATAATGAGCCTCCTGCCGTGATGGCAGCACTCCTTTGCTGCTGATTTACTGGGAACTTCATTGCAGTGAGGTCCCTCGTATCCAGACTGCAAAAGAGGAGGAGGGTGACCCTGCATCTGCAACACTGATGGGAACCAGATGTTTGAGTGCAGTGTAAGAGCTCTGAGCGAGCCAAATTCTCAATGAGAAAACTTTCTCTCACACTCACAACATGCAACCCAGTCAGAAGTGGTTCGTCTGCTCTCTATTCCAACACCACCCCCACTCCTTCCCACTCCTACACCACTCATTCCATCTCTACAATTAATAGTTTATTGATATTGCTTGTCTACATAAAGCAGTCAGTGAATTGTTATTCCCTTATAAATTCAGAACAGTTACCACTTACCCCAAACTTCACTCCAATTCCCCGACGTCTGCAGAAAACATCCAGATTGCGTTGGAGAACGACAGTTTCTCATGGGCATGACAACAATTTCTTAAACACATTTGGGAATTTAAAAAATACAAGATGTAAGTAAACCCTTTACTCATTAAGTGTATCATATATATGAGATCTACTTTATATTATTTGCTCAAGAAAGCTTTCCATGACTAATTCGATTTGCAGTGAAACCTTGAGGTGGTTTACAAATATTCTATGAAATGGTAATACATTATTTCATCAAAGAGCAGTGGGAGTGTGAAACTCTGTCCCAAAGGACTTGGGTTCTGCAGTCAATGGGAGCTTTCAAGGCAAACACTGATTAACATAGTTCCAAAAGAAAACCAACCACACAACTCCATTTGTATAATGCCTCTTTAAAGGAGTAAAATCATTGTAAGATGCTCCGTAGAACATTTATCCAAGTATTGTCAACAAGCCATAGATATTGTCAACAAGCCATATTAAGAGAGAAGACTAAAACCTTGGTGTCAAGGTTGGGTTTAAGAAGCATATTAAAACAGAAAAAGTCAGATATGCAAAGAAAAAAAAGAAACAGGAGCAGGAGTAGGCCATCTGGCCCATCGAGCCTGCCCCAACATTCAATAAGATCATGGCTGATCTGTCCGTAAACTCAGCTCCATCTACCTGCCTTTTCCCCATAACCCTTAATTCCCCCACTATGTAAAAACCTATCTAACTGTATCTGAAATATATTTAGTGAAGATGCCTCAACTGCTTCCCTGGGCAGAGAATTCCACAGATTCACCACTCTCTGGGGGGAAAAACAGTTTCTCCTCATCTCTGTCCTAAATCTTCTTCCCTGAATCTTGAGGCAATGTCCCCTAATTCTAGTCTCACCTACCAATGGAAACAACTTTCCTACTTCTATCTTATCTATCCCTTTCAAATTGCTGTATGTTTCTATAAGATCCCCTTTCATTCTTCTGAACTCCAGAGAGTATAGTCCCAGGCGACTCAATCTCTCCTCATAGGTTAACCCCTTCAGCTCAGGAATCAACCTGGTGAACCTCCTCTGCACCGCCTCCAAAGCCAGTATATCCTTCCTCAAGTAAGGAAACCAGAACTGCACACAGTACTCCAGGTGCGGCCTCACCAGTACCCTGTATAGTTGCAGCATGACCTCCCTACTCTTGAATTCAATCCCGTTCCGTTTGCCTTCTTAATAACCTGTTGTACCTGTAAGCCAACTTTTTACGATTCATGAACAAGCACTCCCAAGTCTCTCTGCACAACAGCATGCTGCAATCTTTCACCATTTAAATAATAATCTGCTCTTCTATTATTCCTTCCAAAGTGGATGATCTCCCATTTACCAACATTGTATTCCATCTACCAGACTTTGGCACACTCATTTAACCTATCTGTATCCCTCTGCAGACTCTCCACATCCTCTGTACAATTTGCTTTTCCACTCAATTTAGTGTCATCAGCAAATTTTGCTACGCTACACTCAGTCCCCTCTTCCAAATCATCAATGTAAATGGTAAACAGCTGCGGGCCCAGCACCGACCCCTGCGGCACCCCACTTGCCACTGACTGCCAACCGGAGAAACACCCATTTATACCAACTCTCTGCCTTCTATCGGTTAACCAATCCACTATCCATGCCAATACACTTCCTCTGACTCCATGCATCTGTATCTTACTTATAAGTCTCTTGTGCGGCACCTTACCAAACGCCTTCTGGAAATCCAAGTATATGACATCCACCTGTTCCCCTCTATCCACTGCACTCATTATGTCCTCAAAGAACTCCAGTAAGTGTGTCAAACAGGACCTGCCCTTTCTGAATCCATGCTGCATCTGTCTTATGGAACCATTCTTTTTTAAATGTTTCGCTATTTCTTCCTTAATGACAGCTTCAATCATTTTGCTGACTACAGATGTTAAGCTAACTGGCCTATAGTTGCCCATCTTTTGCCTACATCCTTTTTTAAAAAGTGGCATGACATTTGCTGTCTTCCAGTCCGCCGGGACCCACCTAGAGTCTAGAGAATTTTGGTAAATGATTACCAAAGCATCTACTATAAGCTCCGCCAATTCTCTCAGCACTCTGGGATGCATCCCATCAGGACCAGCAGACTTATTTACCTTCTGGCCCTCTAGTTTGCTCATCACTATCACTTTAGTGACAATGATTTCATCGAGACCCTCACCTCCCATTTTGTCCATACGTTCTCCAACATGAAGACTGACCCAAAATAGTCATTCAATGCCTCATCCATTTCCTTATCACCCAATATCAATTTCCCCTTCTCGTCTTCCAAGGGGCCTACGTTGACTTCAGCCACCCTCGTCCACTTTATATATTTACTTTCATACTCTATCTTTCCTTTCCTTACTTCTTGTTCTGAATGTCCCTCAAAATCCACCTTAAACAAATGGGCTCCCCTACAGGAATATTGGTCCTTCCTCCTTGAAGCCATTCATCTGAGCCAAACACCTTGTGCAACAGGGACAGCATTCTCAGCCATCTTCCTTCCTGTCTTCTCCCAGCTCCTGCCAAAAAGACCTTGACCCACACCAGTGTCCGTCGCAAAAACCTCTCCACCTAGTATTCTCTAGAACCAGCTCCCAATTCCACCATCCTGATTGGCTGACACAACATTCCTAAGTTAAACAACATAGCCCCTTACCTTTAGCTCAAACCCCCCAAACATACTAAAAGCAGAACAGATTGCTCTTACGGAACTGCTAAAATGAAATACCCACAGCATACAGTAAAAACCTTAACTGGTGTGTTACATAAAAAATAAACTTTGGATGCTGGAAATATGAAATAAAAACAGAAAATTCTAGAAACAGCCAGCAGATGAGGCAGCATCTGTAGAAAGAGACATGTATTAGATCCCATCATTGGTTCTGTTTCTATAACAATCACTGCTACTTCTCTTCTTGGAAAGTTGGTCTTCACATTTTCTTCTGCCTTTCTATCTGTCTGTCCTTCCTTAAAAAAAAACCTTGTTCATTCTCAGTGCTTTGTTTTTTCTTTCTCATCTTCGGGTTTTGACCAATATTCAGATCCATAGTTATATCTCTTTCCTTGGCAAATGTCTCTGGCTCCAAATTCCACTGTTCACAATCTGAGTCAAACCAGGATCACAAGTATATTCAAACAATCTTGAGGCAACATCTCATCAAATCCTGACATCCAGGCTTAATGCCATGTGTCAACACATTACGTTCTTGACCTCTCCCAGCAACAGCATTGACTCACTCTATCTCAAACCTATTGCAGATCATACTTTCACATTACTCTGCCCTCTTCAAGGCAGCGACCATCAATTGTTTCCTCCCTTTAAAACATCAAAGATACATAGACAGAATTCCTAAGGGAATTCCAGAGGGAAGGACCTGGAATCAGGTCAGCCAATTGGATGCTAAAGAGGCTGGAACTGAAGGAAAGCAGATATCCCAGAGGCCTATGCAGCTAGAGAACTTGAAAAAAATGGACAAAATGACAGAGGATTTAAGAATAGGGTTGAGAATTTAAATACTGATTCAGGGCCAGAGTTTTCTACTTTACTGACGTGGAGATGGCTGACCTTAGTGCTAACTCGGTTTCCGCTTGCTCAATTAAGGCACCATGATGTGAGTGGTTGTTTCGGTATAGTATGTGATGTCAGGTCAGAGTGAGAGTTGGTGGGTAGGCAAGATGTTTATAAAGGTGGATATGATCATAGCTTTCACCTTTACAAATTTAGTTGGAAAAATTGTTTTTCTCATCCAGTACTCAATACCTGAACAGCAAGCTTTTAAAAACCAACAGCAGGCAACTAAAATGCCATAAAAAGAGAAAAGATGAAGTATGAAGGTAAGCTAACCAATAATATAAAAGAGGATACAAAATGTTTTTGTTCCACATATATAAAGAGTAAGAGAGAGATGAGAGTGGAGGTCAGACCACTGGAAAAAGATGCTGGAAAGGTAGTAACGGGGGATGGAGAAATGGCGGATGAACTGAATAAGTATTTTGCAGCTGTCTTCACTGTGGAAGACATCAGCAGAATAGCAGAAATGTGAGTGTGTCGGGGGCGGAAGTGAGTGTTGTTGCTACTACTAAGGAGAAAGTGCTTGGGAAGCTGAAATGTCTGAAAGTAGATAAGTCACCTGGACCAGATGGACTATATCCCAGGGTTCTGAAAAAAGTAGCTGAAGAGCCTGGGGAAGTGATAGTAGCAATCTTTCAAGGATTACTAGATTCTGGAATGGTTCAAAAGGAATGGTCGAAGAATGAGGGGGGAATCTCCTTGAAGCCTATTGAATATTGAAAGGCCTAGATGGAGTGGATGTGGAGAGGATGTTTCCAATTTAGGGGATGTCTAGGACCAGAGGGCACAGACTCAGAATTGAGGGACATCCATTTAGAAAAGAGATGAGGAAGTATTTCTTTAGCCAGAAGGTAGTGAATCTCAGGAATCTGTGGAACTCATTGCCACAGACAGCTGTGCAGGTTGGTTCATAGGGAGGTTAATGTGGAGGTTTGTGGGTTTGTGATTAATCAGCGCACGAAGGGATACGAAGAGAAGGCAGGAGAATGCTGTTGAGAGGGAATAATAAATCTGTCATGATGGAATGCAGCGCAGTGTCAATGGGCCAAATGGCCTAATTCTGTTCCTCTGTCTTATGATAATCTGGCTATCTGGAGCTGATGGAGGGATTGCATAAGGTAGAATGTTGTAAACTCAGTGTCATCAGGCTGTGCATTGAAACAGATACTTTATTTTCAAATGACATGGCTAAGGAGAAAAATGAACCTGGTAATCTATTCATTATTTATTTATTTAGAGATACAGCATGGAACAGGCCCTTCCAGCCCAACGAGCAGCACCACACAGCAAAACCAATCTTTCTAACCCTAGCCTAATCACAGGGCAATTTACAATGACTAATTAACCTACCAACTTGTATATCCTTGGACTGTGGGAGGTAACTGGGGTGCCCGGAGAAAACCCATGCACTCCCGAGAAGAATGCACAAACTTCTCGCAGACAGTGCCAGAATCCATGGCTGAGCTTCGACAGCCCAAGTATTGTGCTGACCATGGAGCTCAGTTAATGGGGAATGGGGGCAGATCCAGGGATACCAGAACTAATGGGTGCTGACATACCCTGGTGACTGGCAATTAGATGGTAGCAATGACATTGATAAAACAGGTGTGGCTGAACCTCACCAAATGAAGACAAGAGCGTGGAAGAGGATGGAGCAGTTAGATGTGTGGAAGATAAAGGAAGCAGAGTGAGAGAAGGCCCTTATTATAAAGATGTTGGAGATTTTAAGCAGAGCTGTTTCAGCCCTGTAGTAGGGCCAGAAAGCTGAGGAGAAGGGCTTAAACAAGAACATGTGGCATCTTTTCATGTGCACTAGATAAGAGCTTCATCTTTTCCTAATCAGAGGCACTGGTGCCTTTAAGGAAACATAAGTATGAGGTAATACAGTGCCTCCAAAGCGCCTGATGCAGTGCATGGTGGGGTGGGCGGTGGGGGCGGTGGGACTTGATGCTGCTAACCATTTCCACACTAATGCCGTGAAGCACAGCTTTGTGGAAGTCTGTATCATTAAGGTGCCAGGGAGGAGCGAGGAAACAGAAGGCAGGGAGGACACATACCTTTAATGTCTGTCAGTGTACATTCTCATCTACTGACAGCCAGCTTGGACCAATGAGGCTGCAGAGACTGCACTCAAAGAGACGCTTTGATCCATCAATGCCATGCGACCTGTATGCCCACCTACACTAATCCCATTTGCCTGCATTAGGTCCATATCCTTCTGCACATTATCTGTTTAACTGTCTGTCAAAATGCTTCTTCTATCCCTCCTAAAACTGACTATCTTCATGTCCTTCTGGATAGTGAATACAAATGAGAAGTATTCATTCAGACCTTACCCTCATACACCGGCTCCGCACATGGACGTTTGATCCCGTCGAGAACACATACGTCTGATATACATGGAATGTCTTGGGGTTCCCCTTAATCGTACCAGCAAAGGATATTTAATGACCCCATTTTACACTCCTAATTTCTTTCTTAGTTTCTATAGGTCCCATACTCTCTTCTGTATTTGGAGATGAAGGAGCAATGTTTTAGAAGTGTTTAAAATTATGACAGGCTGAGATAAAGTGTACAGTATCAGTGTTTTTTTCCAGGATAGGGATATCTAAAGCTCAGGGTGAGATGGAAAAAAAATTAGAAAGGCAGTTTCTTCATGCTGAGGGTGGTGACTAGATGGAATGAGCTGCCAGAGGAAGTGGTTGAGGAAGGTATAATGATATTATTTAAGAGGCACAGGGCTAGGTACACTGGGGGGGTGGGGCTTAGAGGGATATAGGCCGAATGCAGAAAATTGGGTCTAGCTGATTAGACACCACGTTCAGCATGGACTGGTTGGGTCAGAGGGCCTGTATCAATGCTGTACTGCTCAACGAATCCATGACTGACTATCTACATTCCTGAAGAGATTCCTTCAGTTCCAGTGGCTTGTACCTGATAAATGCTTCCTTTTCTCCTGATCAGACCTTTAAAGTGTGCTGCGTTTATCGCTATTCTGGACCTTGAGACCCCGTGACGTGTTTTGCATAGTCAGACAAATGGATAGTCTCTGCATTCGGTTCCTGTTGCTCGATGGCTTGCTGTGGGGTGTGCTCCTGGTTTGACAGTGAGTGAAAAACTGAAAAAAAACTGCAAGTTTATAATCTGAAAATTGCCGGTTTAATTCCTGTCAGTAAGGCAGAGATGAGCATTGTGAGCGTCACTGACATCACCATCTGTATGAGTGATATTTTCTGTGTTCAGATGAATCATGACTGAATGTGCCTATTCCAGGTTTGCTATGACACCTCTGTGTTAAATGAGTGACTGCTTATAGTTAAACAATAACTCCTAGTGTAAGGCGGTATGTGAGACCTGGCAAAATTATCCCTCTTGTGTTTCTTGATCTTGTTACTGGAGATTCAGTGTCAATTGACCCTGCCACTTTGATGAGGCCCTCACTTTCATTAACCTGGCCTAGCATTGCTTGCTGCATTGGGATCTTTTCCTTATATCGATCTTACTAAGGCTTAGGGTTATGAATATGATAAGTGGTTGTGGGGATGGTCGTTAACGTTGGTGGGATTATTGCTTACAGTGGCCCAGTAGAAGTTAGGGTTAGGGGTAGTGTTGAGGGATAGAGGGGAGGGCCTGGAGGGGAGAGAAAGGGGAGCCTGGTGGAGAGAGAGCAGGGCCTGGTGAGGAAGGAGATGGAGGGGGCTTGGTGGGGCCAGGGCTTGTGGGGAAGTGCACCAGGGTTTGTGGGGCTGCGAGTTAGGGTTTTTGGGGGAGCGGGCCAGTAGAGGGGTGTGGAAGTTAGGATGTAATTATGCGGACAGTGGGGAAATTAATCCCTCCTGCATTTCTTGATCTTGTTCCTGGAGATTCAGTGTCACTCGACCCTGCCACTTTGGTCTGGCCCACACCTTCATTAACCTGGCCCAACACTACTTGACTTTATTGGGATCTTTCTCCTTCTTACATCTACCCTATTAAGGATTATCAATACGCTAAGGTTTTGTGGGGGCGGTGGTTAAGGTTGGTGCTGTTATTCCTATTGGTTGGTGCTGGGGGTGGATGAAAAGGAATGAGTGTTCAGGTTTGGGGATGTGGGCCAGGGTTTGTGGGGATGTGGAGGTTAGGAATAGGGTTGGGGGATGGAACTGAGGGTCTGAAGGGGAGAGGAGGCCTGGTAGGGAGAGAGGGTGTCGAATCAGCATATAGGAGGAAGATTGATGATCTGGCTGAGTGGTGCCATAACAGTAGCCTCTCACTCAATGTCAACAAGACGAAGGAGCTGGTTATTGACTTCAGGAGGAGGAGGAAACTAGAGGTCCATGAGCCAGTCTTCATCAGAGGATCAGAGGTGGAGAGCATCAGCAACTTTAAATTCCTAGGTATTATTATTTTGGAGAACCTGTCCCTGATCAGCATATATTTATGAAGAAAGCACAACAGCACCTCTGTGTAGATTCAGCATGGCATCTAAAACTTTGACAAACTTCTATAGGTGTGTGGTGGGGAGTATATTGACTGGCTGCATCACAGCCTGGTATGGAAACACCAAAGCCCTTGAACAGAAATTCCTACAGAAGGTATTGGATGTGGCCCAGTCCATCATGGGTAAAGCTACTCCCCACCATTGAGGACATCTACACAAAGCATTGTCACAGGAAAGTAGCATCCATCAGGGACCCCCACTACGTGCACACTCTCTTCTTGCTGCTGCCATCAGGAAGAAGATACAGAAATCTCAGGCACACCACCAGGTTCAGGAACAGTTATTACTCCTCAACCATCAGGTTCTTGAACCAAAGGAGATAATTTCACTTAACTTCATTGCCCCATCACTGAGATGTTCACACAGCCAATGGACTCACTTTCAGGGACTCTTCATCTCATGTTCTTGATATCTATTTATTGTTGTTGTTGTTGTTGTTGTTATTATTATTATTTCTTACTTTCAGTATTTGCACAGTTTGTTGTCTTTTGCACACTGGTTGAATGCTCAAGTTGGTGCAGTCTTTCATTGATTCTATTATGGAGTATTTGAGTATGCCCACAATAAAATGAATCTCAGGGTTTAAATGGTGACATGCATGTACTTTGACAATAAATTTACTTTGAACTTTGAACACATCTCCACATTCTGTTCACTCAGCACTTGGTGTGCTACAGGAGTGTGTTCTCTTCCTTCTCCTGTTTCCTCTATAAACCAATAACTGCATCTCAATGGTGATCTGTCTGTTAAACTGATAAAGCTTGCAGACGACAGTACTGCCATTGAACTGATCACCAGAGGCAACAAATCCAAGCACCACCAGGAAATAGACAAGCTAGGGTTCTGGTGCAATCACAACAGCTTGGAGCTGAATGTCCTTAAAACAGTGGAGATGAATATTAACTTCAGGAGGAATGTGTCTCCTCTCCACCCACTCATCATCAACAACTTTACAGTTCAAATTGTTACAACATTCAGGACCCTGTGATGCACCATCAATAACTCTCCGAGACGTGAGGCGAGATATTGGCTTTTATTGGCTGGAAGAAAGAACAAGCAGTAATTGACCACCATACAACATCCTGGAGACTGAGGGCAGGGCTCAGGCCTCAATCGCCTTTATACCGGGGTCTGTGGGAGGAGCCACGGTCAGTGGGAGGGGCCACAGGAGCAGTCAGCGGGGTGGGGGGGGCGTGTCCAGACTGGTATATGTAGTTCACCACACCCTGGCATCATTAATTCACAGGACCTCATGTGGGAGAACCACATCTCCTTCATTAGCAAAATGTCTCAGCAGAGGATGTACTTCTTTCAGCAGTTGGTAAAATTCCATCTTCCCCAAAACATACTGGTGCAATTCTACCATCAGAGAGAGCATCCTCACGTCAGCCATTTCTGTCTGGTTTGGCACAACATCCTCTCACAATATGCAAAAGCTACAGTGAACTGTCAGGTCAGGTGAAAAGGTCATTGGGTGCGGTCTACCATCACTGCAGGGCTTGTATGTGTCCAGAACATAGAAGCCAGCAGGGAAGAAAAATCATTGTGGACATTAACCACCCTGCAAACTTGCTTTTCCAAAAGCTCCCTTCTAAAAAGCACTACAGGGCTATTAAAGCAAAACTTGATGCCATTTCAAAAGTTTCTTCCCCCAGACAGTTAATCTGTTCAGACATTCCAGTTGTCCAACCCCCTCATCTCACTCTATCTATCACCTCAGTTACTGCACTATACTGTAAACACTTTAATACACTATTTATAATGTTGTTTACATTGTAAATACATGTGGGTATGTATGTACTCATGCACATTTTATTCCACATCTATACTTTAACCTCTAAATTATTTTTATATAATTCTTTCTTCTTTTGAGTGGTTGAATATTGTTTTTTTCTTGCATGACATGCCAACACACCACATCAAATTTCTAATACAAATAAGTGTATACAAATACAAATATGGTGAATAAAGTTGATCCCTGATCCTGGTTTAAGGTTTCCCATTACCACAAGCATTGCCTTCACATCCGTCCCATCAAGATCCCTTGGAAGCTTAATTAAGTCTTCTCGCTACTTTCTAAGCTCTAGTGGAGATAGCCACCATGTTCAAACTTCCCTCCTGTGCAACTTTCCCTCCTCTCCAAACTTCCCTCCATCTGCTCCAGGTACTGGTCTAGAAACCTTCTCAGAAAAGCTTCCAGTGCACTTCCTAAATGAATGACTTGCAGTCGTCACAGAATGGCAAGTGGCACCATCTTGTCTCAGCTCTATGCTGTCACCAGCCTGGGTCCGCAGAATGCAGATGTGGTGTGTTCTTCGTATGTACTTTGTCTTCCTATGCAAAGCCAATGATACCCTCAGCAAGGAAAAATTGTCTCAGTGTAAATATACAAAACAATTGCCCCGTCGCAAAGTCAAGGGGAAACAAATCTACAGTCTTCATGCTTCCAAGTGAAGAACAGACACTTGGGTGTGATACGGAGACAAAGATAACCTCTAAACATTGACGCCTTTGCAGATTATTCAGCCTATTAAATTAGAGTGCAGCCTCTTACTTGCACACTCCTCATTTGACACATTTGGAAGATACTTTACAAAGAGGAGGAATGGGAGATATATGAAAACCTATCCCAAATGTCTGGAATTCATTGAAACATATTAACTCTCCTGGGATAATTATTCCCCTGAAAGAGGAAGATGCAGATACAGCCCATTCTAATAGCCTGGGAGGGTTACTGAGTTACCCAGATTTGTTCTGAAACCCTTGTCAGCAGCAAAAGCCTTTTAAGTATTACAATTACTGAGGTAAATACACATCCTGAAATCCCATGGTTATTCACAGTAAAATATCAAGAAATTGAACTGCCATCAGAACTTCTGAAATGTAGGATTTTAATGAACTCCCAAAGATGTCTTTTAGGGAAGTTTAGAGTTGAGATGGAATGGAATTTTCCATGATGCAAAAACAGGGCAGAAGATCAAGAATGCTGTATGTCAAAGACCCCATGCTGGAATCAGCAAGGAAGCAAGAGCTTCTATTCTGTAGTGTAGTACATGGTACATGGCATCAAGCCATTCACCTCATCAGACAGATGCTCCACAAGACCTTTCACCCTATCAATACATCCTTTTAATCTTCTCTGTACTGAATGAGATTCCCCTTAAAAGCTGCAAATCCATTTATATCAGTACTTCATGTGGTATCAAGTTTCACATTCTTAATACTCTGTTAACAAGTTTCTCCTGAATTGCATTAGACGGAGTAGAGTGGTGGTAGAGGGCCTACCACCACTCTCCTCCACCAAGCAGAATTAATCCTTACTCTCAATAATTTCTCCTTTGGCTCCTCCCACTTCCTCCAAACCAAAGGTGTAGCCATGGACACCCGTATGGGTCCCAGTTATGCCTGCCTTTTTGTTGGCTTTGTGGAGCAGGCCATGTTCCAAGCCTATACGGGTATCCATCCCCTCTTTTCCTTCACTACATCGACGACTGCATTGGCGATGCCTCCTGCACGCATGCTGAGCTCATTGACTTCATTAATTTTGCCTCCAACTTTCACCCTGCCCTCAAATTTACCTGGTTCATTTCCGACATCTCCCGCCCCTTTCTTGATCTTTCTGTCTCCATCTCGGGAGACGGCTTATCTACTGATATCTACTATAAGCCTACAGACTCTCACAGCTACCTGGACTATTCCTCTTTCCACCCTGTCTCTTGCAAAAATGCCATCCCCTTCTCGCAATTCCTCCGTCTCCACTGCATCTGTTCTCAGGATGAGGCTTTTCATTCCAGGATGAAGGAGATGTCTTCCTTTTTTAAACAAAGGGGCTTCCCTTCCTCCACCATCAACTCTGCTCTCAAACGCATCCCTCCCATTTCACGCACATCTGCTCTCACCCCATCCGCCCACCACCCCACTCGGGATAGGGTTCCCCTTGTCCTCACCTACCACCCCACCAGCCTTTGGGTCCAACATATAATTCTCCGTAACTTCCACCACCTCCATTGGGATCCCATTACCAAGCACATCTTTCCCTCACCCCACTTTCTGCTTTTTGCAGGGATCGCTCCCTACGCGACTCCCTTGTCCATTTGTCTCCCCCATCCCTTCCCACCGATCTCCCTCCTGGCACTCATCCTTGTAAGCGGAACAAGTGCTACACCTGCCCTTACACTTCCTCCCTCACCACCATTCAGGGCCCCAGACAGTCCTTCCAGGTGAGGCGACACTTCACCTGTGAGTCGGCTGGTGTGGTATACTGCGTCCGGTGCTCCCGGTGTGGCCTTTTATATATTGGTGAGACCCGACGCAGACTGGGAGCCCATTTCGCTGAACACCTATGCTCTGTCCGCCAGAGAAAGTAGGATCTCCCAGTGGCCACACATTTTAATTCCACGTCCCATTCCCATTCTGATATGTCTATCCATGGCCTCCTCTACTGTCAAGATAAAGCCACACTCAGGTTGGAGGAACAACACCTTATATTCCATCTGGGTAGCCTCCAACCTGATGGCATGAACATTGATTCTCTAACTTCCGTTAATCCCCCTCCTCCCCTTCTCACCCCATCCCTTATTTATTTATTTATTCCCCCCTTTTTTTCTCTCTCTCTGCTCCTCTCACAATCACTCCTTGTCTGTTCTCCATCTTCCTCTGGTGCTCCCCTCCCCCTTTCTTTCTCCCAAGGCCTCCCATCCCATGATCCTTTCCCTTCTCCAGCTCTGTATCCCTTTTGCCAATCACCTTTCCAGTTCTCAGCTTCATCCCACCCCCTCCGGTCTTCTCCTATCATTTCGCATTTCCCCTCCCCCCATTACTTTCAAATCTCTTACTATCTTTCCTTTCAGTTAGTCCTGACGAAGGGTCTCGGCCCGAAACGTCGACAGCGCTTCTCCCTATAGATGCTGCCTGGCCTGCTGCGTTCCACCAGCATTTTGTGTGTGTTGTTTGATTTGTTAGTTACTGTTTTGCATGTCTTAACCCTAGTTTTAGACATCCCTAAAGGGTGAAAGCCCCCTTTACATCTGTTTTGAATTCCATGATTTAAATCTCGACCATTAGTCTACCTCAACAACTATCTCAGCATACCTTTCCTACCCTTCGCCTTCCCCTGTACTAACCACCTACACTCATCTCCTGAAGAACTGGGTGCTTCAATCTTTCCTGGAAGCTTTGCTATATTCCTTGCAAACTTTCCTCTGCATCTTTTCTAGTACCTTTGTAATATTATAGTAATGTAGAAACCCAAACTGGGCAATGTCATCTGAGACTAATCCAGGAAAGTTTCCATTTAATGTATATTTTTAAACTAAATTAGATTGTGTGGTTAAACATGCTGCTGACAATCCACAATACCATTAATACATTGGTTTAATTATTTCAAAAAGCAGACTTGTGAAAAATAGCACAATAGGTGTGAAAAGCTGATCGGTGTTAAGGGTTCCATGACGATTTTATCAAAAAACTGTCCCAAAATATGCTCTTTGAACTTGTTCTCCAGAACACTTCTGATAATCTAATTTATTCAATTCATGTGAAGGCTCATCCCCTGAGGATTATTATATTTGTTTTTAAATACTTTTTAATTAATTGTCTGTGCAATTGAGTTGCCAGCCTTTACAAAGACTGTAAACTACTTCAACTGGTGATCTTTGTCCTTGGCTGTTTCTTACCCCCACCTATTCAGGATATATTCCACTTTCTGTTCTTCTCGTCCAAGATCATTCCTCACAACTGTCATTATGTCAGCCCAACGCAACTCAAAGGATATGCCAAACTCATACAGCTCCTTACATTAAAAGAACGAGTTAAGCCCTGTATTTGGGCGATGGGGTAGGGATACGTCTCTACCAAAGGTGTAACGTGCTCCTTCCCCTCCTTCCCTTCACTAGCCTGTAGGTCACCCTTGGGCAAGGTGTAGCACCTGCTTAGCCCCTCCCGGTCAGGGTCACGTGATTCCACAGGAGCAGGTAGAGGATGGTCGTATGAGGAGATGATGCATATCACAAGTCCTGGTTATGTGACCACTGATGCCAGACAGACAATCTCTCAAGAGTATTGCTAATGGCTGGGGTCACCCGTCTGACAAAGTCACTGCCCAGAAGAAGGCAATGGCAAACCATTTCCGTAGAAAAATTTGCCAAGAACAATCATGGTCATAGATAGACCACGATCGCCTTCGTCATATGAGATGGTACATAATGATGATGATGAAGCCCTGTATATAATGGAAAATGCTTAGGGCTATGAACACTGGGATTGTAACATTTCTTTTTCCTGTGAGACAGAGACATTTTAAAACGGCATGGAAGGTTTCAGTGAGCATCTGCAATGTTCAGAAGGAGCAAAATGAGGTTGCCTGCCAGAACCAAGTCACAGTCCAAACTCAAACTGAAACCTGCCAGTCTTGCTAATTTGAGTATTTGTGTCTGAGTCAGGCAACTGGGAGAGATGACTGTCAAACACATTGAGACTATGAGCAGTTGGTTTAACCTGTGCTGCATCTCCTGAACCCTGTTTCAGACAGGCAACACCACACTGACAACTGTCTGAGTTTGGTCTCAACTCTCATACAAGTTGTTCAAATATTTTATATTCTTAACACTGATTAGAAGTATGTTCTTGCAATAAAAATGAATTAATTTCCAAAATTTTCAAATCTTCACCCTAGCCCACCTCAAATTCCCCAACCCATTCCTGGGAAATGGCTCCATTTTATCATTAGTTTGTCATAAGGATGTGGGATTTGCTGTCAAAGTTGGAATATATGTCAACATCTAATCACCCATGAAAAAGTGACAGGACTGTTGCAGCTCACGTGTTAAAGGCACCAAGGTAATTCTACTGGATATAGAGTTCTAGGAACTGCAGTCATCAAAACTGAAAAAGAACAATTTATTCCAACTAGGTGGGGTTTCCATAAGCCTGCTGCACTCATCCTTCTAGTTAGCAGAGGTCTCCAGTTTGGGAAGTATTGTCGAGGAGTCTTAGACTATCACTAGTGCTACCTGTGACAGGTGCCTGCTGCAGTTACTGTGCATTGCTAGTGATCGGGAAGGACGTTTATCCTCATTCCTAGTAATAGACTCACCTATTTTTCATTTAGATTTAGGATTTGGTTTTTGCATAAAGAAGCCAGTCTGAGCAATGTAAATACTGTACAAAGACCCAGAGTACAGATGTTGCTGTCCATGGCACAAGCTTTGGGGGGGCAATGTTCCAGCATGAACATATATGCAGAGCAACTGTGTGTTTCGTGATCAGAGGGAACATGTGGGCTAATTTTGCAAGGAGCCACGAATTTTAGGACTTAGGGTGGGAGGGAGGAGGAAGGAGATACTCTTTTGGAGCAAGTTTCCTCATGGTGGCAATTGTTCTACATTCAGCTCAGCACAAAGGAGCCCCAAACCCTGAACTTTCCTGCTCAGAGCAGTTCCAAATGGGCAAAGGTGTCTGACTTGTAAGGCCGGCTATGTAGTGATATTTATTTTATTTGAGAATAAAAGATTTGAGAAACTTTAGCATGTCACCAAACACTAGAAAATGTCTACAGCTGTACAGTGGAAAGCATTCTGACTGGCTGCATCACTGCCTGGTGTGGAGGTTTCAATGCACAGGATCGATAGAAGCTGCAGAGCGTTGTAGACTCAGACAGTTATCGTACAGAAACAACCCTCCCCACCATTGAGGACACGATGAAGGCGGCATTCATCAGTAAGTACCCTCCTCATCTGGAACGTGCCTTCTTATTGTTACTATGATCGGGGATGAGGTACAGGAGCCTGAAGATGCACATTGAATGTTTTAGGAGCAGTTTCATTCTTTCCGCTATCAGATTTCTGAATGGTCCATGAACCACTCTTGATTTAATTATTTTGTAAGTTTTTGTATTTTTTTTATACATTGCACCGTACTGTTGCTGCAAAACAACAGATTTCACAACATACATCAGTGAAATTAAACCTGATCCTGATTCTGATTCTCATGTGTCCAACTGAGTTCATGTGCTCACAGATCAAATCAAATACAGTTAATGTAGTTGACACTGCTACACAGTCACTGAGACATGAAGTCATCCTGAGCACTTCAAAACTCAGTATCAGGATATGGGTAGAGCCAAGTTCTACCCACAGTGAAAGGGAAGGTTCACTTTCAAAGAGGATCAGTGTCTGTGTGGGTGTGCAGACCTATGTGCGCATTCCTGTTTGTGCATGCATGCTTACATGTCAGTGAGTGAGAGAGAGTGTAAATGTAAGTCTGTGTGTACGTGAGGTCCCTCTGTGTGTGTCTCTGTGTGCTTTTGTGTCTGTGTTGCACTAAAGGAGAGAGAGTGCATTGTATGTCTGTGTAATTCTGTGTGTGCGTGTTTGTGTAGGTGTGCACATATAGAGCAAGTGTATTACATATACTTAGGCAGTTTAATGGACATACTCCGTGCTTTTAAATGCTGGTGAAGAGCGCCTTTGCTCAGACCATGAAGACACCTTGGCCACTGTTAGCAGGTTATTCGGAAATTGGTGGTGTTGTGGATAGTGTAGAGTCTGCCAGAGAATACAGCAGGATATCGATCAGTTGCAGATATGGGTGGAGAAATGGCAGATGGAGTTTAACCCGGCCAGGTGTTGTGTCGCACATTGGGAAAACAGTGAAGAGACAGCACATCGTTAATGGCAAGGCCCTTAAAAATGTTGATGTAAAGAGGGATCATGGGGTCCAAGTCCATCCCTCCAGAAAGTGACTGCACAGGGTAATAGGGTTGTAAAGAAGGCATATGGCATACTAGCCTTTATTAGTCAAGGAAATGAGTTCAAGAGTCGTGAATTTATAAAACTAGAGTTTTAAAAATCTCTAGTTATGCCACATCTGCAGAATTGTACTCATTTCTGGTCACCCATTACAAGAGGGATGTTAAGGCTTTGAAGAGGGTGCAGAAGAGGTCTAGGTTTTGTGCGATAACTAAACTTTGGTCAAATATGGGTTGGTTTTTCTGGAGTGGCAGAAGTTGAGGAGAGATCTGATAGAGGCTTGTAAGATTATGAGAGGCATAGATAGAGTAGGCAAACAGTATCTTTTTTTTATCCCCAAGGTTGAAATGACTTATACCAGCAGGCATACATTTAAGATGAGAGGGGGCAATTCAGAGCAGATGCTTGGGGCATATTTTAAACAGAGTGTGGGTGCATGGATTGCACTACTGAGGTGTAGTTTTGGGGTAAATATGAAAGAGGCATTCAAAAGTCTCTTACATAAATACATGAATGTGCAGGACATAGAAGGATGTAGACATTATGTAGGCAGAAAGGATTAGTTTAGTTGGGCATTTGATTAGTTTGGAAAACCATGGTGGACTGAAGGGCTTATTCCTATGAGGTACTGTTCTATGCTCCATTCTATGATTGAACATAGATCACTGGATCTGTGAGGGAATGTTTCTACCAGCTGCCAACATTCTATTTCCATTAAAGACAAAATCTATCCCTACATGCCCTCAGTGCACCATCCTCACCATAGGCTGTCTGTAGAAAATGTGCTCGATCTTGTTAGTTAGTTAAGCCCATCACTCCTTCTGGGGCATAGACTGCCAATAACAGCTCACCAGAGACCTCTGTCCTGGGCCAATCTTTCAATTGTCCCCAATTGTAGCCCGTCATACATCTTCTAAGCAAAGACCCTTTCTCTCCCAGGGATGCTTCTGCTGGCATTTCTCTAGCACTGGCTTTTTGCGAGATGGGGTGCTAGCCCCATGCTCAAGCCTCCTCCTTTCGCAGCCGGGCTTGGAACCGCCCAAGGCAGAGTCACGATCAAGTGAGACGAATGAGAACATGAGGGGTAATTAACCTTTCAACCAGCATACCTCAATGAAGTGCGAGGAAACTGGAAAACCTGGGAGAAACCCACAGCCGTAGTTTGAATTTACAAACTCCACACGCCCTGAGGTCAGGATCAAACCCGAGTGGTTGGAACTGTGTGGCTGCCAGTGTGACAATATTGAGCATCTCTTTCAAATTTGATGTATTGCAGAAAAATATACCCTGGAATTTAATACAGGGCTGGATTTCTGACATTCTCAAGTTGTGGAAAGTGTACTATTCTCTTGGTGCCAATCCATTCTGTGCTGCCACTGAATGCGAGTATGTGAGCACCCTCATTCACTTGATGTAGATGCTGCTGGAGCCAGCACTTTACCTCCATCCCCAATTACCCAGGAGCTGAGTGGCTCAGAGGGCCACTTTCTGGGGCAGATATGAGCAATTCACATTTCTGCATTTCTGTGGGTTTAAAGACCCAGAGAGACAAATCAGCTGATGAAGGGTCCTGTCCCAAACGTCACCTGTTTACTCTTTCCCATAGACGCTGCCTGACCTGCTGAGTTCCTCCAGTATTTTGTGTGTGTTATCTGGATTTCCAGCATCTTCAGCATCTCTTGTGTTTATGAGTGTGTTACTGTAACAGGTTATTGGCAAACTTCACAGTCATTGTTAAGATACTATTTGTTTCCTCCAGGTTTATTTAATCATTGGAATTTGCATTTTCCAGCTGCTGTGCTGGGATTCAAACTCGGAAGTCCGGATCTTTGGTTCAGACTTGTGGTAACATATCGCAGAAGTATCACCAGCCATCAGCAGTGTCACAGAAAGGGCCTTGTTAATGACCCTTCTTCAAAACTTAGTGTCACTGTTAAGAGAGTGGAGGAACAAGAGGATTCAATGCCTCAAATCCCATTAGATCATAGAACAATCTGTACCTCAGCTGTAACGTTTCTCTATCAACAAACCAGACTTCCATTTGTTATGCATGGACTGAGAGACTTTGATAAGCTTCATCTGGAGAAATGCTTCCTCTTGTGGGAGAGCCTTGAAGCAAGGTTCACTGTTTAAAGAAAATAATTCACCTGTTTAACTCAGAAGGTTCAAAGTACATTTATTATCAAAATATGTATACATTATACAACCGTGAGATTCATGAAGTCGTGAAGCTTTCCAATTATTTTCCTCAAAGGGCATTGGAAGAAGAGTTTTTGAATATTTTTAAGACGGAGATAGATAGATCCTTGATAAGCCAGAAGGTGATTAAAGATTAATTTTATTTGTCACGTAAATTGAAACTTCAAAGTATATAGTGAAATCTGTCATTTGCATCAATGACCATCTCAGCCGAGGATGTGCTGGATTTCAGGTAGATGTTCACCACACTTCCAGCACCAACGTATCATGTCCACAATTTACTAACCCTAACCCGTACAGCTTTGAATTGTGGGAGTAAACAGAGCACCCAGAAGAAACCAACGCGGTCACAGGGACAATGTACAAAACTCCCTACAGACAGCGGTGGGAATTGAACCCTGATTGCTGATCGCTGGCACTGTAAAGCATTGAGTGTCTAAATGGCCAACTTCTGCTCCTAAATTTTATTTTGTATAAACGCTCATTAACTGCGCCATTGTAGCGGTGTGCTACACGCAGCGCTAAAATAACGACACGGAGTCGGTAAACTGCAATTGAAGAAGATTTTATTCGAACTTCACAGCCTTGCTTTAAAGCCTCCCTCATCCCGCCCTCCCCGGGCGCGGATGCTGTGAAGGGGCACGTACTCACAAACCCCCGCAGGCTTTCCCTTTGTTGGTGAAGCAGACCTGGCCTTTATGCCGGCGCGCTGGCTATTTGTGAGCCGGTTCGAGTGCGCTAGGAAGTGGGTCGCCACACCATCATATTTATTGACTGCTGCTTATGAATATAATACAGTACAAGTAAAGCTCGATATTCTGGTCCAGATTATTTAAGGGTGAACGGGTGTTTGGTTGTTAGTTTGGGGCATACTGGCAAAATGCTGATATGACATCTCTGCCTGTGAATAGTACACTCCCTAATTAGCTTGCATTCGATGAAGGATTTCTCCTGCTCCTCTGCTTTCCCGAAACTGCAATCAAAACTCATCTGGCACAGCATTAAGCTGCTCCCTTCAATGTCTCCATAATTTTATACCTACACTAATCTTTGCATTGCAGAAAACTTGTATAGACTAAACTTTATAACGTAACAAGGTCATTGATGAATATAGGGAATAATTCTGGGATAATAATGATCGCTTTCTTCTGAAAACCTCCAAACCAGGTGAAAAATTTGTCTTCAATTTCAACCTTAACCAAGTGATGCCTTTCCAAAATTCCTTTCTGACTGAAGTCCACAAAAACCACACCAGTGGGCATCCTCCTCCTTGTGAAACATAACAAACTGATCACAAATCTATTTTCACTGTGCCAGATTGGTTGGGTTATATCTTGGTGTTTGGTTGCCTGCATTTCAGGGTACTATTGTGAGAGGTAATGCTTTGAACGCTGTACAATAGAATTGTAGCTCAGGATTTGTGGCTTTAGAAGATCATCACCCACACCACCTACATGATGCACACAAACATGGAATTACTCTGACGTGTGCAATGATTTCTAACAACTTTCCACACACAACTTTCGCTTAAAATCCTTCCACGTGTGAATGAGAGTGTAGTTGAGGCCTGTTTCTGTGTAACATAAGGGAGTCCTGCTGTGGCTGTGGAATTCAGTACTGAGGTCTATTTCCCCTATCACCCCACGGTTTCCCTTGAGCAGCCAATGCTGCCCTGACAGAAGCCCCAATCATTTCCACTACTGATCTTCCCTCTCCCTGTCCCCCATGTCCTCTTTCAGCAGCTTTGACCTACCTTTGCTAGAGTCATGATGCAAGATGGGAAATCACATGTTTGAGTTGTGTGTGATCCGACTGGGAACTTGTATCTTGAGCAGGATAGCACATTGTCTGGAGCCCAGGTACTGCGCACTTGCACAGAGCAATACCCAGTCATCAGTCCCGCGCTCAACATTTTAGAATCGAGGCGGGACAAGCGGAAGAAAAGCAGAGCCCGAGGACGAGAGTGAGGAAAGACTCGAGTTTTGATCATTTTGAGCACCAGGCCATATTGGAAAGGTCAGATACAGGCCTCATTGATGCAGCGAGGCCCGGGTCCAAGAGCAAGGAACGACCCAAAGTTTGGACAATTTAAGTAACAGGCTAGTGTGTCAGGGCCATAGTTGAGGGATGGGCCGATGCCACGAGGTTTATCCATCTTTGTGGTGAACTGAAGCTGTGGCCTGCAACTAACAGGATCCTGAATCGGCTGTGGACTCACTTTCGGGAACTTCAGTTCTGAACGCTATTGCCTTACTTTTATTGTTCGGTTAATTTGATTTTTTTTTCTCTCTGCACATTGGGTGTTTGACGGTCTCCTTTCTTTAATGGGTTCTATTGGGTTCCTTTGTTTTGTGGCTGCCTGTAATCAGACGAAACTGAAGGTTGTATAATATATACATACTTTGACAATAAATGTACTTTGAACTTTGAACTTTGAGAGAGTCTGACATCATGTGTGATGGATACGGGTGATTAAATTTCTCTGCAAACAATCAAACTTTTGAGACATTTACTCTACATTGCCATCTCTGAAGTGCTTAAGTTATTTTTGTATTTGTTATCATTATATTATTTATTGATTTATTTCCAAAGAACTGATGATTGATGCACTGGAGCAGTGCCTTGTCAGACCATGTGGCATCAGTAAAGAATAACGATGAACTGGGAATTATGGATAAAGTGAGCCGAAGAATACTACCAATTAATGACCACTATTACATTCTGAATGTGCAGTTCACTCTACTATTTTTGCACAGCCTCCTCAACATAAAAGCACAGCGTGCAATATGACCTCATTCAATGGCTGCATCTCTCAAGCAGCTGTGTAAGCAACCTAGTAACCTGCTAGAGTAGGAGTCATTCATAAATTTTCATTAGCCTTGCTGCTTTAATTAAAAGCAGATCCGAGGATTTTTTAAACAGATTCTTTGGTTCTTTGTAGATGCTAAAGAAGGTTGATAAAATAAAACACAGCCTTCTTTGGAAAAATTGTCAGGTAATCTAGAACCCTTTTGGAGCAAGGTTAGAACGCATTTGTGAGCGGATAATGCTCTTTACATTCTCTTAAAGGGGAAGAGTTTCGAGTGAGGAATTGTTTTTACTTTCTTTTCAGATGAACCACATTACAACGATACTTTTAAACATTTGTCCAATGAACAGCTGCGATGTCTGTCGACACCATGACTCAGGCTCAGTTTCTTTTCAGGTTCGTAAGGGATGCTTTTGGGGACAGCATGGGGAGCTAGGGATCATGATAGGGTTCAGGGACAGGGATGAAGGGGAGTTAGAGGTCAAGGGCAATTAATGAAGAGTTGAGGCAGGAGCTGGCGGTCGGAGCGATTTGCAGTCCAAGACCGGTGATCCCCATGGACAGATGTCAGGTCAGCAGGTACGAAGGATGAAGATCAGTGATTCCCGTGGTCAATGACAGAGATTGGCTGGCCCCATGGACAAGGGTTGGTGAACCCCCCCCCCCCCACGCCCAAGCTGGCAAGGCCTCCCGGTTGAGAAGTCCTAGGGTCAGAGGTCTGTGCAGGAGGAGGCACGAGGGCCGGTGACCCTCCAGGTTAGCGAGTCCCAGGATTGGAGTTCTGTGTAAGTGCAGAATTCGAGGCCCAGAACTCAGGATCCCATGGGGTTGATATCGGAGGTCAAATCCCAAAGGAACAAATACTGAAGTCAGCGGATCCAGAGGTCGAGGCTCAATGGTTGAAACCCCTGGGTCGGTATGTCTGGAAGTCAGAGGCCCAATATTTGCAAGTCTACACCACAGACTGGAGGTTGGAGGTCTGGAGGTGGTCTGTCCTGGGATTGGAGGCCTACCTGTGTGTTTGAGTGGATGGGTGGATGGGAAGGGGGAATGGGGCTTGTTTTGCTGTTGTTGTTACTGTTATTGCTTGCATTGTTTTGCTGAACATTGTGGACAAGCTATGTTGGCACCAAAATGTGTGGCGACACTTACAGGCTGCCCCCAGCACATCGTCAGGTCGTGTTGATTGTTAACACAAACAACGCACTTTACCATAGTTTTGATGTAATAAACAAACAAATCTGAATCTGAAGTACTTGTTCTCAATCCTGTTGCAGTGGCACAGAATCTCAGGGTCTAGAGCAATGCCTAACACGGTCTGATCCTAGAATTAAAACAGGACACTCCTTTATAATTGTTCTTTGAAAACGTGGAGTCCTGGGACATTATGTCGGTGGGAGAAGCTCACTAGATTGACGCTGCAGGTATCACAGGTGAAGAATTTTCCTGTATTTTTGTCAGGCAAAGATTTGTGCAAACAAGTCATAGTAGTTGTCATCTTTAGCACTGGCGTACATAGTAACCATACATAATTTCAGGCATTGGATCTAATCGAAGATACAAAGCAGCTCCATGTCCCAACAAGCCTGGGGCCCCCGAACTGACACTTTCAGTTGAGAAACTGGTGAAATAACTGCTAAAGTGTAAAAGTGTAGTGTTGAAGAGGACTCAAGAAGATAGCATCCATCCCTAAGGACCCTCACCATCTGGGACATGCCCTCTTCTTGGTACTATTATCAGGGAGGAGGTACAGGATCCTAAAGACACACACTCAACATTTTAGGAACATCTTTTCCTCCACTGCTGATTTCAGTAGAGGAATTCTGGTTTCAGATTTCAGAATGGTCCATCAGCCCATGAACACTGCCAAACCATTCCACTTTTGCTTTTTTTTATTATATTACAGTAACTTATAGTGATTTTTATGTCTTGCCTTGTACTGCTGCCACAAAACAACAAATGTCACAATAGATGTCAATGATAATAAACTTGATTCTGATTCTGATTCTGATTCCGATTCGGATTCTGATACTGATTTCTGATTCTGATTCTGATTCCTAAATGAATGGCTGTAGTGAATACTGGGGATTGGCATGGGAGAGGGCACCTTGCTCCTCAGCACTCCACTGGAGAAGGTGGAGGCAGAGGTGAGTATCAGGAGTGAAAACTGGAGACTTGACAGGATTGCACATGGATTATAGAAGGCTTCATCTCAATAACTTAATGAATTTTATCTATTGGTAAGAATGAATCACAACAAAGCCCTACCAGACTGTGATCTCCACTGCTTCTTCATTGTGAAAATATGCCTCAATGTGACAGCACTAACATCAGGCATTCATTGCATGACAATTGACAACACTGCTGCATGCATGGTGTGCTTTGAGAGTTGGTACGCAAGATATGATTCATTTTTTTTTCATGTGGCTATAAGCCACCGCCTATTTACTGTTTTTCACACCTCAATTCTATGCCACAGCAAATTAAAAAAAAATGAAATGCAATTGAGCTCATCAGCCAGAAGCATTCAGAGAGTGAAACAAGACACATTAAAACTTCACTGCAAGAAGCTATTGCCCTAGTTACACAATGATGCAAAAGATAATTAGTTTAGTTCTTCAGATTCTGATTTATGGCATTCAAGCATTAAAACCATGTTTCTGCCAATTTCCCAATACAGAAGTATCCTAAGAAAAAATCAAAGGCTTTGGTCAGATTACAAAAGCGCACAGTAGCGCAGAATTGATCAAGAGCAGTGTTGTTCGAAAGTCCCTTTGAATCAGTTCAAGCAATTACTACGATCATTGGTGGTTCAAAGCGTGATGTCTGGTGTCTCTTGGATGTGGCTGTGGATCGTAGTCCAATCACTCGCAGGTCAGAAGCAGCATAAATAAGCAGGTGAACTGAGATCCTTCCATGGTTGATTCTACGTGGACATTCTACATTCATACAGAAGAAAGTAGGTTATCTTCAACTACAAGAAGACCCTTAAGATGTTGCTAGAATAGGACTACTAAATTGGAACAACAAATCAAAGGAAAGTGGAAGCAATTGTAAAGCCAAGAAACCTGGAAGTATTGCAAATCTTAAGTTGGTATGTCCTGATGAAGGGTCTCAGCCCAAAACATTGACTGTTTATTCTTTTCCATAGATGCTGCCTGACCTGATGAGTTCCTCCAGCATTTTGTGTGTTGGATGAGCCAAAAGTTTTGCTAACTATCGAGGGAGCTAGTCCATTAGTCAAGATTGCATTGATAAGACAGTGAAGACATCTTTATGTTGATGGACCTTTCCAAATAGCGTACATTGATTATTTCGAGGATAGGAATTGATAAGTTCTTAGCATAGATTGTCACTCAAAATATGCCAAGTTGAAAAATATCAGGTCCTGTACTGAAGCAGAGTGTACTACCAAAAACTGAAATTCTTTTTTTTCATTTCATGTCTTTCCAAATGAAGGCATCTTGAAGTTATCCCTCAACTCCATTCATTTTTATTTGTTAATTTGTGAAATAAAATTATATCAAGCCCAGGCTCATTTCAGCACCTTACCCAATGTCATACACATCAGCTGAGAGATATAGAATTCAGAATGGACTCAAAAAAGAGATAACTTTAATAAGGAGATATTGACCAGCAAACCTTTTGCTAAGCTATAGGAAACAGCAGATTCCATAAAATGCTGTACTTCCTGTTAGGTTGGTAATGTGCAGGTGACTCAGAACATGATCGAACTTCATCCTGCTAAATCCTGAGAGGTATGTGGAAGAAAAGCAGTTGGGATAAAAACTATGGCTTCAATTATGGGCAGAAAAAATATGCAACATAATAGGCTTTTCTTACTCCTCATCTTTGTTTCCAGTCCTGATGAAGGGTCTCGACCCGAAACGTCGACCAGACTCTTTTCCATAGATGCTGCCTGGCCTGATGAGCTCCTCCAGCATTTTGTGTGTGTTGCTTGAACATAATAGGCTTCTTGTTTTAACACCACTTAACAAATTTTACCCTTAGAGATGGAATGTCAGGGAGATAATTTCAGCTCAATCCTAATGAAGGGTTTTGAAGCGAAACATTAACATTCCCTCGCAGATGCTGCCCGACCAACTGAGTCCTTCCAGCATCTTGTTTTTTTCTCCAGATTCCAATATCAGCAGTCTCTTTTGTGTCCTATGCGTTACAATTCCAGTACAGGCTGTGGTGAAACAAAGCCGTCTTCACTCCAACTTATTTCTCACCTTTCCTTACTGCAGTATTGCAGTTCACCTTCAACAAGCTCCCACTGGAGTGCAGCTAATCTATGGGACAATTCCAACCTCAGTCATTGAGCTGAAGGGCAACAGTGACAACAAAATTGAACACCACCTAAATTGTGTTAAAATCCAGCTCCATGTGGGGAAAACTGAGATTAACGATCAAAATCTCAAACCCAGCATCAAGCTTCTGGTCTATCCTGCCTTTGTGTGTGCCTTTCAAACAAGGACTATCTACAACAGGCACCTCAACAGAGTTTCCACACAAAAAAAAATCATTAAAGGACAAACAATGTCTGCCTCCTTCCCCAGGCCAATATCTCCAGTTATAAAGCCATAATTATATGCCCTATTTGATAGGCAGACCACCTCACTGGTACCAGGCTCCTTAAACATGCAATCTACTCTAAGCTTAGAATTGAGTGAACAGCCAAAGACCTTTTTCCCAGTGAGCTTAGAAGGGCTATGTAGAAAGGAAGGATTGAAGGAAGGGTTAGTTGGTTAAAAAATCAACACAACATCGTGGGTTGAAAGGATTTTTCTGTACTGTAATGTTCTACATTCTATGATGTCCTCAAACCCACCCTGATTTTAGTGCAAAGTGATCAAATTGGCACAGTGTTGCTAAACTGTAGTGATTAGTCTTTTGCTGGTTGTTTCATAGGTGAAGGGAATTAGCTGTTCTTGAAGCTGGTGGTGTGGGATTTCAGGCCTCTGTAGCACTTGTCCGACGGTAAATGTGATGGGATGGTATGGTCTGGGTGGCGGGATCATCTTTGACAATTGCTGTTGCCTTCTTGAGATACGATCGATAGTGGGAAGGGATATGCTCGTGATGTATTAGGCAGAGCCCACAATGTTCTCCAGCTCAGTGATGCGTGACTTGCAGACAATTTTACATGAGAGAGTGTTTCCATAAACTTGCTGCGTTAGGAGTTAAAACCAGAAATGCGTATTTCAACCATTCAATTCCTGAAGCTGGTACGTTGATGCATTAAGTGATTATATTTCAAATATTTATGTGCGAGACTGTGGAAGAGGCAACAAAAGATTCTATTTAAGCGAATCAAGATGTGGCACCTTCATCATGTCAAGAGTGGATAGAATGGCAAAGACACAAGTTACTTTGAGAAGATCAAAGAAAACAGAAATCACAAGTAAGTTAAAGCTATAAATAATGAGAAAACATGAACTTCCCTTTTCAAAATGGGAGAGGATTGTAAGGTATGCAAATATATCATGTACTGTATATAAATGGCACATGTGGAGTGCAGTCTGAGGGTGGAATAAACCAGTTGCACCTGTTACAGCAGCTTTTTGTATCTGAACTACTTAGGTTTGAATTAAAGAACATGTGTACCCCTATGCACGTTACACACACACTATTGCTGAGTTGGCAGCTCCAGGTTTTAGACCCAGTAACAATGAAGGGACACTGCCCACTGCCTTTACCTTTCTAGGCAGAAGTCACAGGTTCTGGACATCTTTTCAAAAATGCAGAAGTACTCTTTCCCAATGAATGCACACGGGAGTCAAGGTGTACTAGTGACAATGGTGTCTGGGGTGCCAATCAATCGGTCTGCTTTGTGTTGGATAGGACCAGGCTTCTCATGCACTAAAATGCCCTGTGGATGGTGGAAGTGTTTCAGAATGGCAGAAAGTCAGCCTATTGCTGCTGGAAACTCCATCATCTCACTCTCCGTAGTATCCATGTGGCTGATTGAGTTAAGCTTCTGGGAACTGGTGATCTTTCCGACTAGGATATAATGGTGATGGCAGTGATATTGAATCGCATGGACTGCTGGTTGGAGACATTTTGCATCACTAGATTTGCTTAACATCGATCAGTCTACACTTGAGAACTGAAAGAACGTAGGCAAAAGTAATAGGCATTCACATCGCAGAATTAAATACCTACCCAGAAATTCAGAAACACTGAAAAAGGAGAACTAATTTGTGCTGTGCATTTATCCTGCACATATTCCCAAATGCAGTAGTTTTAGAATCAGTGTACATTTTGAGCACACAATGTTTGAGCTCCCTGATGGTGGGCAGTTCGTGATAGACAGGTCAGTCACTGCTCTCTGTCTGCTGATTGATGGCGGAGCTCCAACCACTGACAATCACTGTATGACCAACCCTTGCACGTAAACTACTGGAAGAGTGCTTTCCTTCTGTGTAAGATGACTGCAGGAGAGGAAGTTCAGATGTGTATCACCACCCGATGACACGGCTCTCTAAAGCAGGGAAGCATCACTTCATACACAGCAAAATGACGTCACTTCATGTCCATCCTCGCACTGCGCATCTGAGAAAAAAACAGGAATGATGATTGGAAGCACTGGATCAAATTTCCTTAACTATTTAATTTGCACTGTTTGCATTTCCAAAAGTGCAAAAAAAGCATCACCATTCTGTTGCAGAGTGCTGACAGATGCAGTTCAGTTTCCTGATGGCCCTTCACTGTTCAGAACTAAACACACTTCAAGTTCCAGGAATAAACACAGTGATCATCATAAAATTAAATGCGTACATTGCATAGTAATGAGGTTGAATATCAACCTCATAGATTTCCCCTTATTTAAGTTGTGATTGCATAACCATCTATGACAGAAGAACCCACTTTATTGGCACACCATTCATCCTATTAAATTTTCACTCACTCCTCATAGCCTCCACCGCCAGCACATTATGGCTGCAGTGCATTCCATATACTAAATGCACCACAGTTACCCTGACACAACCTCTCACGCCTGCGAAGCCTTCCGCAAGGGTAGCAAGTTTATGGAAGCAGTCTCCCATGTAAAGTCATCTGCAAGTCATGCATCACTGAGCTGGAGAACATTGTGGACTCTGCCTGGTACATCAGGGGCACATCCTTCCCCACTATCAAGAAGGCAACAGTAATGGTCAAAGATGACCCGATCACCCGGACCATGCCATCTAATCATAGCTCCCATCGGGCAGGTGGTACAGAAGCAGGTTCCACACAGCCAGGTTCAAGGACTGCTATTTCCTTTCATCCATTTGGTTGATGAATCAACCAGCAAAAGCTTAATCGATACAGTTGAGCAACACTGTGCCATTTTGATCACTTTGCTCTAAAATATACTTTGTTTCTTTTTGTTCTAATTATGCTCTTTCATATAAAATGTGTGTATAATTTATGTTTAATATACGTTTTTCTTATGATGAGCCTGTAAGTAAGCTGTTCATTACACCTGTGCATCCATGTACCTGTACACATGAAAATAAACTGGACTTTGATTTTGACATTGTCATAGAAATATATCACTGTTCCCTTAGTGTCAGTACATCTAAATCAATGAATCCTTTATTTAACCAGATCGACAACAGGGTGAAGGAGCAGCCTCACTTCCACCATCTCCAAGTAAATGGGAATGGTCAATAAATGCTGGCCTTGCCAAATGATTCCCACTTCATCACAACGAATAAAACTACAAGGTGCAAGCCTTGTTATCCAAGTTATGAGCCTGATGCACTACTATCTGAAAGTATGCACTTCAAATCTGTTTGGAATCTTCTATTTCAGATCTTAATAGACATTCCAACGTATTTCAACAATGTGCAAAACAGAGCATAAAGCAGTTTAAGGTTGTGTGAAGATACAAGGGTATCATGCTTCAGTTTTTACTTGCCTGTAGTGGAGTTAGATCTAAACATCACAGGTTATGACATAAATGCTGCTGATTTGACAAAACAGATCTTTGCATGAAGTGTACTTTATAGGCAGAACAGAACACCTATAATAATCGCCCTCGTTCATAACTGGGAGAAATCCAAACTAAGCACACTGCCCTTGCTTCACTGTAAGTACTCCAACTATTAATCCATTACAAAGCCCTGGGGCATCAAGCAAGGAAAGTTTGGACAGGCAAGATCATCAAATCAGTGAATTACAGCTTCAGCAAGAATAATTATTGATTTTGAAGAGCCAGTATTTAAGTCTGGTTCCTAATAGTGAGATGATTCTAACTGAGGGTTGTAATTTAAACCAAGGTTTGGACACTAACTGTGCTAACATATCCACTTACAGTACCTGTGATGGAAGTGTTTATATGTGGGGAAATAGCATTGTATCTTTTAGCATCTAGAAAGGTTTTATTGATGAAGCAGTTGAAATGTTAGTCCTAAAAGTGAACTCAATTGATAACAGAAAAACAAACAGAACAGCTGTTATATTGAATCAGTGCCGACATTCTCATCTTTGAGTTTGGAATTTTTGGGGCTGAAAATTAGGCTACTATGCCAGGTCAGGACTGAAAGAGTATCATAGTGACGGGGTAGGTGTTTCTGATGTGAGCTTCAAACAATTATAAGCTCCAAATGAACATATAAAAAAATTCAAGGCTCTATTTGACAAAATAATGGGAAGTTCTCCCTGATTTTCTGGGATATCTCTCAAATACACCTGGTAGATCACCTGGTCATTTATTCTAAATGAGTTTCCTGATTCACAAACATTTCATATATATGAATTTCTGCAATATTTCCCTTGACACTATATATGTTTTCAAATTGCAAAGCATTTTCTCTCTTATCACAAACCCTGCTTCATTTACTGACTATAGCAGTATATTGTACCAGAATTCCCAAAGTGTATTTCTCTCAGCCTTTCAACTTACAGCATTTTATCTTAGTTGAATCTTTTTCAAGAATGCATCACTTTCATAAATTGAGGAATGCTGGTGTTGCTATATGTGGGATCTTGCTATGCACAAGTTGACTGCCATATTTTATCATTACCATAGTTACACATCAAAAGAACAGTGCCTCCCCTGTTAATTCCTCAACCATCTTTTCCAAAGCCTCTTGTCTGAATCCATCCCATTAGATCTCTGAAGTGCCCAAACCCGACTCAAGCAAGATCAGTTTCGCCAGTGAAAACACGATCATTATTTCTTTACTTGTACTCCTAAGCAAGTTCAGAATTGAGGTAATAATTTGCAACTAAACCCTATGAGTCATAGTGATCTGCACTCTGTTCACCGTCCTCCTTCTGCTGTAGCCTATAGATTTTGAAACCCAAGGTTATTGCAGACTAACACTAATTTATGATAGTTTATAATCATTCTCTAAAAACGATTATAAGTGCATTCTGCACTTCGGAACATTAATACCCCTCCAAAGTTTCTCATTTCAACTTCTCTTTCTGCTTCTAGAGGCCGTGCATTGCCCAGCAGATGTGCAAAAGTAAAGAACAGAAATGTTGACATATTGGACTATAAGGGCACACGGAATGGTTAATTTTACACTGTCAGTAACTTTTGCTGACATCAGGCATCTGTGGCCCAAGCAGGAGAAAAAGCTGATGCAATCTTGAGTCATATACCAACACACTGATGCTATTCATTTAAATCAACTAAACTGTGGAAGAGTAAAAAGTATAAAAGAGATGGGGTAAGTCTAGAATTGGATAAATTGTTGGCAGCACACTTCTGCAGATTTTTGCACTATGGGAAGGATTTGTATAACTGGACAGCTGTAGAGCTGCAGAAATTAGATGTTCATAAGAAACAGGCCTTTCAGCCCACCTCCTGCTTGGATTAGGTCTGATGGCTCTCCTATCTAAATATCAGTCCAAATGCCTTTTAAATGTTTTAAATACATCTGCCTCTCTTCTGGCAGTCTGCAACAGTTCAATGATTTCTTGAGCACTTTTTCTTTTACTAGTCCTTTTAGCATCATAGATCACTACAGCAGAGAAACAGGCCCTTCAGCCCATCTGGTCCATGCTGAACTATAATTCTATTTTGTCACATCAACCTACATTTGGACCATAGCCCTCTATACCCCTCCAATCCATCTACCTACCAAATTGAACCCGTATCCACCACCTCCACTGGCAGATTGTTCCACACTCTCAGCACCCTCTGAGTGAAGAAGCTCCCCCCTCCCATGTTCCCCTTAAACATTTCACCTTTCACCCTTAACCCATGACCTCTAGTTGTAGTCTCACCCAACCTCAGAGGAAAACGTCTGCTTGCATTTACCCAATCTATACCCCTCATAATTGTGTATACCACTATCAAATCTCCCCTCATTCTCCTACTCTTGAGGGAATAAAGCCCTAACCTATTCAACCTTTCCTTATAACTCAAGTCCTCAAATGTTTTGCTTTAGATTATTTTTTAAAGTTCAAGTTCACTAAATTGCTAATCAAGCAACATGACAGATATGTAATATGCTTTCTGACATTAAACTTAACCTTTAAAAAATAGAATTCATTTTCTCCAGATCATTTAAGAGATATTCTTCAGTCCATTAATCTGTTGTTAGTCAGTGTGGTTTCTGTTGGATACTTGACAGTTAGGTGAGCTGTGAAGACCTTTAGGACTTTGCGGTCAAGTACAGCAGCTTTACTTCTTCTGCTTGTGATAATATAATGCCATGGTTATGACACAGAGCAATTGTTTCTACAGAAATGAGTAAGGAAAGCTTTGGTTTTTAAAATAATAGAAAAAAAAGCCATGTATTTTCTCTCAGTTACCCATTTTTGTTTTTGCTGACTTCAGGTGAAAATATAATTAAACATCTTTGTACAGATAAGACTTGCAAATGGAAAATGTCAGAAACAGTGTTAACTGTACTTTATAATAGTAATATCTGTCCTTGGAAAATTTATGTGAGAAGTATGTGTGCTGCAGTTATTCATCTTCTGACCTCTGAACCTGTTCCCATTGCACAGACATGATGCAGATAGGTAATGAAATCAGCAAGATTAAATATAACAACTAAGTAGTCTTTCTTTCACAATCAGGCCTTCATTTATTTTACCCTGCTTATTCACAGCAATGTTGAGCTAATGGATGGTTATATCTTCTGAAGCCTTTCAATGTTTTCCTTGTTAAGGGAAGCATAACTCTTATTTAGTCTCCCAGAATCACAGGTTATTCACTGGCCATAGTATAGAAAGAGACCATTCACCCCGTTACACCTGTGCTTGCTCTGCGTAGAAGAAATCCATCTGGTCCAACACCCCTGCTCTCCCACTGTAAATTTGCATTTCATTTCCAATTCAGTTAGTAATCCAGCTTCCTTTTGAATGTTATAATTGAATGCATGGTAGTGTAGCAGTTAGCATGACACTACTACAGCTCGGGATGTTCTTCAGTTCAGAGTTCAATTCCGGCGATATCTGTAAGGAGTTTGTATGTTCCCCCCGTGACCATGTAGGTTCCTTCTGGGTGTTCTGGTTTCCTCCCACAGCCTTGGTTAGTAAGTTATTGTAAATTTTATAAATTGTCCTGTGATTATGTGAGTTTTGGGTGAGACAGAAGGGCCTGTTCTGCACCTTATCTCTAAATTAAAAACAAACAAATAAATAAAAATAAACTTAACTTACTTCCACTGTTCTTCTGGTCATGCATAGTGGATGCTAACTATTTGCTGTGGAAATACCCACCAACTATCACTTTGGACTTTATTGCATCACGTTATGGCTATGTCCCTGGCTCATGATTCATCTCCTAATGGGATTGTTTTTCCTCCATTTATCCTTCATGGTCTCGAGTTTCACTATCAGATCCCTATGCAACTTCCTCTGTTCCAAGGAGAATAATCCAGCATCTACAGCCATAAATAATCAAGGCTTTCATCCCCAGAATCATTTAGCAAATTGTTTCTGAAGTCTTTCCTACAGTGTGGTGCGCAAAACTGGATACACTGTTCAACTGGGACTGAATCAATGCTTTACAGAGGATTTCCAAGACTTCTTTGATTTTGTACTTCAGGATCCTGCATGCACTTCTTAATCACCTCTTCAAACTGTCCCGCCACAATCAATGAACTATAAACCTATTCCACCGGATCACTGTGCTCTTGCTCTTCTTTTACAATTATCCCCTCTGATGTTTCTGAGACCCTTCACATTTCTTAGCATTAAATGTCATCTGCCACCTCTCTGTCCGTTCCATTTCTATCAATGTCTCCTTGGGATCTATTGCCATCCTCCTTACCACTCATTATTCCCCCATGTTTCATGTCATCTGCAAGTTTGGAAGCAGTGGCCTAAAATCATTCATATTTAAGATCTTCAAAATATTAAGAAAAACTGTGTCTGAGATCCAATCCTAGACCATTCCATTCCACAATTCTCTGAAGTATGAATAAACAACCATTCACCTCTACTCACTGTCTCCTGTTACTTTGCAATTTTTTCTCTAAGCTGCCACAATACTTCCTCAGTCTTCAATCTTGACGGCATCCAATTGAATGCAGTTTGTAAGTCTGCATATGCCAAAATAATTGCATTTGCCTCATTAATACTGTCTGCTCCTCAAAAAACAATTTGCCAGTAACAAATTCAGCCTGGCTTTCTTTAATCAACCAACTCATTCTGTCTTTGATTATCATTTCAATATTTTCCACCACCTGGGACCTCAGCATTCAGGGCAGTTTGAGAATCACAATTCAACAAGCCGTGAAGAGGGAAAAGCAAGTTTAAAAGTAAAGAAATCCAAAAGTATGCTTGTTTGCAATTTTTAAAAAAAAGATACATTTTGTTTTACTTGAGTGAGACACTTTATTTAATTCCTGGTCAGTCAACACCAGCGCAGTGATTCGTGAGCTCTTTGATAACAGATGTGCAATCCTTTTTCATAGACCTTGACCTTGCCAGCCGAGCAAGCCTTTTCCCAACGCCTTCCACAGCATGTGCCAAGATCAGTTACGGGGATGAATTTGTAAAATTGGAGCTTTGTAGACTTCTTGCTTCCGCAAATAAAATTAACTGAAAGAGTAAACCACTGGATTTCAAGTACAGTATTACAGCACAATTAACCTCCTTCCTTTGCAACGACTAGCAATTAAAGACATAATAATTAGAAGGTTAGAAACAGAATCCATGTAGACCGAAGGAAGGGGTATGAGAACGAGCGTGCAACTAGGGATTTACAAAGTGGAAAGGAAGCAAAAGAAGAAAATGAAACAATTAACAGCTTGTAATAATAATTTTTGGATGATTAATTCTGAACTTCTCCCCACTCAGTAAAAGCCACGAAGAGGAACTGAAGATCATAAGAAACAGGAGCAGGAGTAGGCCATCCGGCCCATCGAACCTGCCCCATTGATCTGTCCGTAAACTCAGCTCCATCTACCTGCCTTTTCCCCATAACCCTTAATATGTAAAAACCTATCTAACTGTTTCTAAATATATTTAGTGAAGAAGCCTCAACTGCCTCCCTGGGCAGAGAAATCCACAGATTCACCACTCTCTGGGAAAAACAGTTTCTCCTCATCTCCATCCTAAATCTTCTCCCCTGAATCTTGAGGCGATGTCCCCTAGTTCTAGTCTCACCTCCCAATGGAAACAACTTTCCTACTTCTATCTTATCTCTCCCTTTCAAATTGCTGTATGTTTCTATAAGATCCCCTTTCATTCTTCTGAACTCCAGAGAGTATAGTCCCAGGTGACTCAATCTCTCCTCATAGGTTAACCCCTTCATCTCTGGAATCAACCTGGTGAACCTCCTCTGCACCGCCTCCAAAGCCAGTATATCCTTCCTCAAGTAAGGAGACCAGAACTGCACACAGTACTCCAGGTGCAGCCTCACCAATACCCTGTATAGTTGCAGCATGACCTCCCTGCTCTTAAATTCAATCCCTCTAGCAATGAAGGCCAACATTCCGTTTGCCTTCTTAATAACCTGTTGAAACCAAAGAGGAGTAGGTTTTTTAAAGTGTTCATGACACTTTTTTTGTCTTAAACTAAGAGAGAGAGAGCCATTTGGTCATAGGAAATGAACCAATATGTGAGGAGAAGTGAAAAACAAGGGGAGGGTACATTAAGGTAATAGCAACCACAACATAATATGTTGACAGCAGGAGATAAAACACATCCAGTTGTGCAAAGGCATATCAGTTTAATTCTCCATGTGAGTAAATACAATGCAAATCCCAATGAGACATCACGAGAAAAATATAGAAATTTTTAAAAAAATGTCTCCCGCATGATTAGATCCACAGGTCATAGAGATTAACTGTATATGTACATTTCCTACACAAAATGTGTGTGTTGCCCGAGGGATGGGGAGGTCAAAAAAAAATTTCATCTCTGTTCAGGAAGGAGAAAGATACTGTAGTTGAAAATTTCAGTTGGGATGATGATTTTCTTCAGCATATTAAGATAAAAGCATATTGAAGTCTTGGCAGTCATTTTTGTTTTTACACCCCTAGGGCCTGATATGAGAGCCATGGAAAGAGGTTGCTGAGTCCCTAACAGAAGTATTTAAATCTTCATTTGGCAGTGGAGAGGTACAAGCACTGGAGGACAGAAAATGTGCCTTTATTCAAGGAAGGGAGCAGGGATAAGACCATTAGATCATAAAATATAGAAACAGAATTAGGCCATTTGGCCCATCGATTTTGCTCCACCATTTCATTATGGCTGATCCATTTTCCCTCTCAGCCCCAAAATTCTGCCTTCTCCCATATCCTGACTAACCAAGAACCAACTTCTGCCTAAAATATACCCAATGATTTGGCCTCCACACCCGCCTGTGGCAACGAATTCCATAGATTCACCATTATCTGGCCAAAGAAGTTTCTCCTCATCTCTGTTCTAAAACGACATCCCTCTATTCTGAGGCTGTATCCTCTGGTCTTAGACTCTCCCACCATAGAAACTATCCTCTCCATGTCCACTCCATTGAAGTCTTTCAACATTCGATACGTTTCAATGAGGTCACCCCTCATTCTTCTGAATTCCAGTGAATACAGGCCCAGAGCCATCAAACGTTTGTCATATGACAAGCCATTCAATCTTGGAATCATATTCGTGAACCTCCTTTGAGCCCTCTCCAATGTTAGCACATCCTTTCTTAGATAAGGGGCCCAAAACAGTTCACAATACTCCAAGAAATTGGAGTATTGTGAACTGGAGTGTTACTATATGCCAGTGAATTGGAGTAGTACTATATACCAGTGAGATTAACAGTAGTCAAGAAATCATTGAAAAGTTCTGAGGGACAAAATTAATCTACACTTGTAAATACGAGGAAATCTGCAGATGCTGGAAATTCAAGCAACACACACACAAAATGCTGGTGGAACACAGCAGGCCAGGCAGCATCTATAGGGAGATGTGCGATGTGCTGTCGACATTTTGGACCGAGACCCTTCGTCAGGACTAACTGAAAGGACAGATAGTAAGAGATTTGAAAGTAGTTTCAACTCTCTTTCAAATACTCTTTCAACTACTTTCAAATCTCTTACTATCTTTCCTTTCAGTTAGTCCTGACGAAGGGTCTCGGCCCGAAACATCGACAGCGCTTCTCCCTATAGAAGCTACCTGGCCTGTTGTGTTCCACCAGCATTTTGTGTGTGTGTTGCTACACTTGTAAATGTAGGGATTGATCAGTATTAGCTGATTTGTTGGTGGCTATCTGACTATCCTATCTGACTAATGGAAACTAAATGATTTATGAGAGCAGGGAGATAGATGTGGTCTACATGGACTTCAATAAGGCCTTTGGCATGATTGAACATGAAAGTCTGGTAGAAAAAGTGAGTGTAAATGAGACTCTAGGGTAGTTGGCTGAATAGATTCAAAATTAAATTAGTAATAGAATTTATAGAGTGATTATAGGACAGTCCTAAGTCTGTACATGAAAGGATGAGGGTTGGGCATGGAGCTAGCAACCCCAAACACAAAATACTCTGCAGATGCTGGGGTCAAAGCAACATGCACAGCATGCTGGAGGAACTCAGCAGATCGGGCAGCATCCGTGAAAACGAACAGTCAACATTTCGGGCCGAGACCCTTCATCAGGACTGAAGAGGGAGGGGGCAGGGGCCCTATAAAGAAGGTGGGGGAGGGTGGGAAGGAGAAGGCTGGTAGATGCCAGGTGAAAAATCAGAAAGAGGAAAGATCAAGGGGTGGGGGAGGGGAAGCAGGGAGGGGATAGGCAGGAAAGGTGAAGAAGAAATGTAAGGGGAAAGCACTATGGGTAGTAGAAGGAGGCGGAGCCATGAGAGAGGTGATAGATTAGGTTAGGGTAAATTAGGGATGTGGGGTTGCTGGGGCATCTTGGCTCAAAGGGCCTGCTCCACGTAATATCGGAAATAACTGTTTTTACAGGGGGCTGGGAACCGGAGCCCCAGGTCAGTAAGGGAAGGATCAAACCAGAAGGTGCATGTCAGGGAATGCATTGAAAGGCAAATTTGAAATAACAGGTATGATGGGTTGGATAGTTTGAAGTGTGTATATTTTAATGCTGGGAGTATTATGGATAACGGTGATGAACTTAGAGTATAGATCAGTACATGGAAGACTGTGGAAGATCTAGAAGACTGGGGCAGATGAATGAGAGGAATGGAGGTAGAAGTGAGAAAGGGACAAAGGTGGAATGGGGACTGAATGGGAGGTGGGAAGGGGAACAAAAATGGTTTGACCAGTAGATCCAAAGTAGGTGAGGGATGAAGGGGGGTGGGTAAACAGGGGAAAAGAAGGTGGTTTACCTAAAATTAGTAAACTTGATATTCAGGCCACTGGGCTGAAGACAACCCGGGTGGATATGAAGCCCAGTTTGGTGATGGGTGTAGATGGACATATCAATATGGGAATGGGAAGGAGATTTGAAATGATCTGAAACTGGGAACTTGAGGTAGTCATTGCAGACTGAGCGTGGGTGCTCTGCAAAACTGTCACCAAGTCTACTGACTTGCTGACATAGAGGAGGGCACGTCAAGAGCTCTGAATACAATAGAATGCCTATGAACTTTTGTCTCACCTGGAAGGACTGTTTATGTCTCTGGATGGTGGTGAGAGAGGAGGAAAAGGAGGCAGGGAAAGTCAGGGGTAAGATTCAAGGAGGGGTTTCACTCCCTCTTTGACTCCCTGGTCTGCTCCCTGGTCCATTTCATTTCCTCCATGACTTCCTGGTCCTCTCAAACCTCCACACTCACCCGTCCGTTAAACCTGTCTATCATCTTATCCCGGTTACCCGCAGGCAAAAAAAAAAGCCCACAGCTGCTATCAGAATCAGGTTTAATATGACTGGCGCATATCATGAAATTGTTGTTTCATAGCATAATAATAACTATAAATTACAATAAGTAAATAATGTATACAGTATAAATTATGTTCATTAAGTAGTGCAAGAAGAGAGGAAAAAGAAGTAGTGAGGTAGTGTTCATGGGTTCATTGCCTATTCAGAAATCTGATAACAGAAGGGAAGTTGTCCCTGAAGCATTAAGTGTGTGCCTTCAGGATCCTGTACCTCCTCCTTGATGGTAGCGATGAGAAGAGGGCACGTCCTGGGTGATGGGGAGGCTAGTGCTGTGATGGAACTGACTGAGTTTACAACTCTCTGCAACTTATTTCAATCCTCTGCAGAGCCCCCCCCCCCCCGCCAATACCAAATGGTGCTGCAACCAATTAGAATGCTCTCCATGATACATCTGTAGAAATTTTGCGAGAGTCTTTGCTGACATACCAGTCCTCCTCAAACTCCTCATGAAATATAGCTGCTGTCATGCTTTCTTTGTAATTGCATCAATACGTTGGACCCAGGATAGATCCTCAACAATGTTGACACCCAGGAACTTGAAATTGCTCACTCTTCCCACTATGATGTCTTCACGAGGTTCCCTCGACTTCCCTATCCTGAAGTCCACAATCAATTCCTTGGCCTTACTGACATTGAATGCAAGGTTGTTGCTGCGACACCACTCAACCAGCTGGCCTAACTCACCCCTGTATGGCCCTTCATCACCATCTGAAATTCCTGCAACAATGGTTGTGTCATCAGCAAATTTATAGATGGTGTTTGAGCTGTGCCTAGCCACACAATCGTGGGTGCAGAGAGTTTAGAGCAGGGGGTTAAGTATGCATCTTTGAGGTGACACAGTGTTGTTGCACCAGCTGCCATCCCTCCTCATTCTCCCCATCACAATGGCTGTCATCTTCACAAAGCTTAGCTAGTCTGGCATTCCTGTAAGGGAGAACTCCGGCACATCAGTTACAATTCCTGCTTTTGAAAAAAAGGCTATAACAGTCTTAAGAATCCATTCAGTTAAGCTCTGTGTGATGTTTAGGAGATCAGTTTGCCACAGAAGCTGCCTGACCTGTTGAATATATACTCCATCCTCTATCATTTTACAACTTGTGTATCTCATCCAATCTACTTTTTCCCCTCCCCTTTCCACCCAACTGTTTGTCTGAAAATAAGAAACTATTCTATTTACATCTCTCTCATCTGAGGAAATTCTGAAGTGTGGGACAGCCGGTATAATGCTCCTGAAATACAGTTAATTTTGCAACATGGTTAAGTTAGTTGGTGCACGCAGGCAAAAGATCCACAGAGTTGGAAGTAGCTGGTCTTGTGGTGTAGGTGGCCTGGAACACATCTCTGGATGAGACATCACACCAAGGCTGAGGACAGTCTAGTTCAGCTTTGGGAATATTTCTGAGGAGGGCATGGAAGTAATGGTTAGAGTCCAGTTATAGAACAGGAATCGCAGTCTTTTCAATATTAACTAAAAACAATTTTTGCTTGTATATTGTTAAATAATCAGTTGGACAGTTTAGAGAGACTGGAGTGTCTGAGGAAGGTGAGACAGAACTTCATGCTGTCGGTATTTATTTGGTAGCTGATGCCATGGAAGACAGAGATGCCAGTGATACAATAACATGAAAAAAACAAGATGCTGAAGGAAGCAAGTCAGGCAGCATCAATGGAGGGAAATGAATCATTGAGCTTTTGAGTTGAGAACTGTCATCTGGACTGACAAGCTTTTGGGTTGCAAACCTTCCTCTGGAATCAACGCAAAATGGCCGCTATTCATTTCCTTCCACAGATGCTGTCTGACCCTCCGTGTTCCTCCAGCATTTTGGGGTTTTTTTTGCTCCAGATTCCATCTCTTGCATCTATGTGGATCACATTCATTTTGAGAAGTCAACGTAAATAATTTGTTGAAAATCAGAATGCTGCAGAATCTGGAAAAATGAAATAAAATCAGAAAATGCTGGAAAGACTGAGCAGGTCAGGTAACAGCTGGGGAGACAAAAAGACCAGAGTTAGTTTCAGGTCAAAGACCCTGCTAATAAATGTTAACTGAGTTTCTCTTGCTGCTGATGCTGCCTCATCTACACACACAAAATACAGGAGGAAATCTGTGCCCCTGGCCTGCTGAGATTCTCCAGCATTTTGTGTGGGTCGATCCAGATTTCCAGTCTCTCTTCCAGGCCTGATCTACAGCTTGGTTCTTTGTCTGTAATCAGATTTATAAGAATACATCAGCAGGTGATAAGAGAAAGCCGTTGGTGAAAACTGGTGCAGTCAAAGGTAGAGAAGGACTTTTCCCAGTGTTGTGCAGAAGGCAATGAATAGATCCATTTTGGAACTGTGATGGGGTGAGTACCTGTTGTGGATGAATGGGTATGGATTTGTCGACAAAATAGGGAAGTACTTCATAGAGATGTGTGGGACATTGGTAGAGTGAGAGGGACAAATTCATTATTGGCATGCTCATGACATCTAGGATCAAACCGCATAAAAATGGTTAACAATCCAATTTGCTTTCTGAGAAGGGACAGAAACTCTGTTTGTTCAGACAGAATTATTGATAATACTGGATGGACCCAGCAAGAGAAGTTGGGAGAGCAGCAGTTTAATAAAAGTGTAATGAGAGCTGTATATTAGTTTTATAAATGAATTAACTTTATTATTTACATCCTTCACATACATGAGGAGTAAAAATCGTAATGTTACTTCTCCATCTAAATGTGCAATGTGCAATTGTAGTAATTTATAATAATTTATAATAAATGGAACAGTCAATGTAATATAGGGTACACTCAAGTCGGCGTGAGTTCATCAGTCTGATGGCCTGGTGGAAGAAGCTGTCCCCGGAGGCTGTTGGTCCTGGCTTTTATGTTGTGGTACCGTTTCCTGGATGGTAGCAGCTGGAGCAGTTTGTGGTTGGGATGGCTCGGGTCCCCAATGATCCTACACACCTGTCCTTGTAAATGTCCTGAATCATGAGAAGTTCACAACTATAGATGCGCTGGGCTGTCCACACCACTCTCTGCAGAGTCCTGCGATTGAGGGAGGTACAGTTCCCACACTAGGCAGTGATGCAGCCAGTCAGGATGCTCTCAATTGTGCCCCTGTAGAAAGTTCTCAGGATTTGGGTGCCCATCCCAAACTTCCTCAACTAACTGAGGTGAAAGAGGCACCATTGTGCCTTTTTTCACCACACAGCTGGTGTGTATGGACCACGTGAGGTCCTCGGTGATGTGGATGGCGAGAAACTTGAAGCTGTTCACCCTCTCAACTCCAGATCCATTGACGTCAATAGGGGTTAGCCCATCTCCATTCCTCCTGTAATCCACAACCAACTCCTTTGTTTTTGTGACATTGAGGGAGAGGTTGTTTTCTTGACACCACTGTGTCAGGGTGATGACTTCTTCCCTGTAGGCCACCTTGTTATTGTTTGAGATAAGGCCAATCAATGTAGTGCTGTTGGCAAATTTAATTAGCAGATTAGAGCTGTGGGTGGCGATACAGTCCTGGGTATACAGGGAGTAAAGAAGGAAACTCAGTACACAGCCCTGAGGGGCTCCTGTATTGAGGGTTGGAGGTGAGGGAGCCCACTCTTACAACCTGCTGGCAATCTGACAGGAAGTCCAGGATCCAGCTGCACAAGGCAAGGTCAAGGCCGAGGTCTCTGAGCTTCTTGTCGAGTCTGGATGGAACTATGGTGTTGAATGCTGAACTGTAGTCCAAGAACAGCATTCTCACATAAACATTCTTCTTCTCCAGATGTGTAAGGACAGTACATAGAGCAGTGGCTATTATGTCATCTATCGATCGGTTATGTCGGTAGGCGAATTGTAGGGGCTTCAGTGTAGGTGGTAGCATGTTGCTAATGTAGTCCTTGGCCAGCCTCTCAAAGCATTTGCTTATAATTGAGGTGAGTGCGACAGGACACCAGTCGTTCAGGCATGTTACCTTGGTCTCGGTCTGGAGATTCTGTATGTTTTTTTTGCATGTGAGAAATGGTTGACTGAGTCTGAGGAGAACTCATTTTAGGCAGGGATCTTGGTTGAGTCAATGTCTCAACAACTGGTCATGGACTAGATGGGCTGAAGGGCCAGCTTCTGTGCTGTACTTTTCTATGACTTCAAAAGACGGTGGGGAAAAAGAACAAACAGCAGTCTCTCATCACTGCTCTGTAGATTTTTATGCTTAAATCTGGAATAAGACTATAACCCACAATCATCTGACTCAAAGATGCACTTCTGATCACTTTTTAAACTACACAATGTTGGAAATATTTACCAGGCAGCATCTTTGCAGAGAGAAAAACAGTGAATCATGAAGTGACAGTCAGAGAGCGGTATAGTGTGGAAACAGGCCCTCAGCCCACCATCTGCATCAAACGGCAACCACCCCGTTAACCTACATTAATCCCATTTCATATTCTTTCAAAATTCTCAGCAGCCCCCACCCCCCAGATTCTCCCACTCATCTACACACGGGAGATCACTTACAGAGGCCAATTGTTTCAATTTGGTAACATTTCAGCAGAAACACAGTTGCAACAGGTTTCAAGCAAGTGCCAAGGCAGGGAATGGGACAAGGAAAGAACAGAAGAGAAAGTCTATGTCAAGGTTGATATGAGAAATTCAGCAGCAAAGGGGATTATGATACAAGGCAAAAGGGGGATATAATGCAACAGACCATTGAAGTAAATTCAATATTTGCATTTGTGTCTTAGAAACAGGGGCTGTGGTCAGGATCTGAACATCTTGAACTCTTTAACCTCTCCTGCTTTTACCCTGTCAGACATTTCACTTTATTTTCCACACTTTCGTCCATGAATCCTGCTGTATAGTCACAGAGTTGAGCCATTGGCCTAACCATGCTTGCTGTGATCCATACTCTCTCCATCTCTCTGCTGATCTGACCTTTGCATTGGATCCAATCATGCTGGGGCCCCTCACTGCCTAAATCAGTAGCAGTTGAGAAGCAAAGCCCCAGTCAAAGTCTGAGACAAGTCTTTAATTTCCTCTGATAGACACTGGCATGCAAAAAATGCCAAACTTGATTTAAATTATCAAATACACACAAAAAAACTATTAAAACACTAAGAAACAAATAAAGAACTGCCTATCTCTGCAAATGGCTGAATGCCCAAAGTCCTCTAGTTGGATCCCAACAGCTCAGCACACCGCCCTTACTTTTGGTGGGATCTGGGCTTCACTGGCAAGGCCAGTGTCTGTCACCCAGCTGTAAGTGCCCCATTGAAAAGGCGCTACTTGCTTTGTTCCTGGAAAACTATTCTGGTCCTCCTGGTGAAGTTGTTCACACAGTACTGTGGAGAGGAAGTCCCAGTGATGATGTACCCGCCATCCATTTCCACGGTAGGATGGTCTGTGACTTGAATGGGAGCCAGCAGACAGTGCTGTTGCAGTAAGTCTGCTGCCCTACTTGATGGAAGAGGCTGTGGGTTTGAGACAGGACAGCCTGGGTGTGTAACCGCAGCATATTTTGTGGATGGTGCACACTGCTGTGACTATCTGAGCAGCTTGTGGGACATTGTGGTGGAAGATAATATGAATTAAATTAGGTTTCTTTCATGAATGTTGTTTTGAAAATCTGATCTGAAAATTAGCACAGAGATTCACGATAAGCAGCTTCTATCCTGTGTTCAAATAACTGCTTGTACTTTACGTCCCAGCACTGGGCCCAGCTGATTGATGGATAATCTTCAGCATCATGCCACAGCACTTTTGACATTCATCTGGTGGAGTAAATTTAACCTCTCATCTGAAGCTGAAATGTTTAATGTATAAGAGTAAAGAAGAATGACAGCACAGAATTTAAAGAATAAGCACTTTTTTATTGAAATAACTCTTAAACTTCATAAAATCATAATGTTTTACGTTCCATCTCAAATGGATATGGAGGCACTAAGATACCAAGGCCACAGAGGGCAGATTTTGGTTTGGAGCTACAAGAGGTAGATTCTAACATGTTTGATGTAAAAATCTGTGAATAATTTTGGCACTGGTATTACATTGGAGTCGAAAATAATCCACGTTTCACAGCTCTTTATTTAATGAACCATCACCACAATTTGAAACAGAATTAAACTGCAGTAAGAGTACAGTCATATAAAATCTCTCCAGCAACATGATGTGCCAGCATCAGCAACTACATTTACAGGAATCTTCACTCTGCTCCAATGAGATCGCTACATCACTAAGCTACTTTAGTTTTCAAAGCACCAGCTTCCTTTGCTTTTTTGTTCTTTTAAAAAATATAAATTATTTTTAAAAAAAAGCTAAAAAATAAGTTTTAAACAAAATACATAAAACATCTTTTATTATATCTACTATTTTAGACTTTAAACCTGCATTAAGTAATCATTTATTGTGTTGAAGCTTTTGGCCTAGATTGCAAAAGTCAGAGCCAATGGAACCTTTGACAGTATAATATTGATGACAGCACGTCTGAAGCAATGATTTGTACTTCTGGATTTACACAATACAAAATATGTGATGAGTTCTTCCTATGCATTCTGGACCCTTGCAAAAATATTATCACATACCAATGCTCTGCTCATACCCCCAGTCTGTGCAGAATAGCTGCACTCTGCTTAGTGAGGCGGCTTGCATCACAAGGTGCCAAACTTGACTGTAGTCAACTAACAAAAACTGTTCTCAGACTTGGGTTTCTACTCAGACTTTAATCATCTGAAATCTCACACTAACCCACGCATTTCTGAATCGAGAGCTCAGTCACCTTAAACACCTACAGAAAGTAGACAAATCATGAACTGCCTTTCATCTATGACCATTATGTTTAATCTTGAGCCTAGTTGGAGATGGTTTTCTTTAAATTACATCTCTCAGGAGACTTTTTGCCCTGTATGCCTCTTGAGCACCAATCACAGCCTTACTCTACTTGAGCCTAGTTTGACCAAACTAGGATTTGGTGCAAAAAAAAAACTGCTAGAGAAATTAGGTGGGTCAAACAGCAACTGTGGAGTTAATGGAACTGCCAATGTTACAAGTCAGGACAGAGAATGTGGAGGGGAGATAATGGGGTAAGAGGGAGAGATGATGCAGGGTCTGGCAGGTGATAAGCAAACCAGGGAGATAAGAGGCAGATGGAGCCAAGTGGAGAGGGAGGAAAGGTGGAGTTGGGAGATGAGGTAGAAACAGGTTTAAAAAGGTATTAAAAAAGGGTCAGATGGAGCCAGCTGGCTGTGGAGAGGGTGGAGGTAGAGGCTAGGCTGGAAGGTGATAAGTGGAGATAGAAAGGCTGGCGACGAGTTAAGGAAGAGATGGGCAGATGGAACTATGAAAGGAGGGCACAGGAGAACAAGAAGGTGTGGTGTGTGGGTCATAGGCAGATGGACCCAGGTGGTGGGGGCTGGGCTATATTTAGGGGTATTCAAGAAAAACTTACAAGGAAATCTGTTGATATCAACCTCCACATGGCACAAGAACAGTTCCCTAAAACTGAACAATCAGAGCTACAGTACTGTGCAAAAGCCTTAGCCACACAAGTCTAGTGTGCCTATGAGTTTTGCATAGAACTGTATTTGTCAACGTGGCGCGGAGAGTGAGTTTGTAAATCTGGCGGGAGCAAAGAATGTTGGGAATGGAGAGTGTGGGGCACCGCGGGAGGGGTGTGGGACAGGAGGCAGAGAAGGAGTGCCAGGGGCAGGAGGTGGCATGGGTGCAGACACACCCAGCCCTGAGACACCAGACAAGGTCAATTGATTCCAAACAATTGGTTTATTGATCATTACAGAATGTCTCTCTGGTGCTTCCCGCTCCCTCCCCTCTCCCTTCCCCTTTCCCCATCTATGATTTCCCTCTCCCTGCCCCCTTCCCACTCTCAGTCCACATTAGAGACCCATATCAGAATCAGGTTTATCATCACTCACATACACCATGAAATTTGTTGTTTTTTTCCGATAGCAGTACAGTGTGATACATAAAATTACTACAGTACTGTGCAAAAGTCTTAGCCACCCTGGCGATATATAAATATACCAAAGAATTGTCCACAGTACTATATAGCTTTTCTTCTTTTTACTTAATAATGCCAACCTTTCTGGAAACACTGAACATTAGAATTCATTGTATGCAGTAAGAAACATCTGCAGACCAGGCTAATATTTATCCCTCATCCAACCTTTACAAACAAATAATCTGGAGAAAAGCTAGTTTAACAGCAAAGATCATTTCTCATTAGCAATAACGGATTTCACACATGCTCTTACTGTTCTGAGCAAAGTAATCTTGTGGACTGAGTAACCATGAATCACCCAATTGACATTTTATACGCTGCAAGATCTCAGCTCTTTACTGACAGACTCGCAGTGTGTTCAGACAGAAGTACATGGCTTGAAGGCCTTGCTCAGAGACATTTCACAGATGGCGCAACATCACTTACCCATGGTTGGTACAAACATATCTTTAACAATGCAGCCAGGAAAAAAGAGGAAAGAACCTTGAAGTGAAGTCACGCAATGAATGCCAGACATCTAAAATACAAAAACCTTCAAAAGTGAAGGCACACAATAATATTTGGCTTACCGATAACAGCAAAGAAATAGTGAGCATAAAGCCTCCTGGATTAGTGAGAAAAGTCACCAGAAATACAGGTATGGCCTTGCTTAGCCTTAACAATGGAATTCCTCCTCAAATTCAACTTCAACTCTTCAAAATCAGATTTTCAGTCCACTTCCTCTACTGTGGAAAGTTTGAAGGGTTGAAATGTCCATCAATTCAAGGAACCATCTGTCACGCTTGCAGATTAGACACTCTGTCTCAGAACAATTCAGAGTTGTGAGGCTGGAAAACATCGCTGTCCTTCATTTGTCTGAACAAATCTGAATGTGGTGAACTGCATAAGATTCTTACTGATCCCAATGCTCTCTCACTGCCTTGGACCTGGGATAACTGAGGCCAATATTAGGCTTGCTTTTCCAAGTAGCTTTTCAAAAACACTGTTCCAACAGGTTATGTAGTTACACAGAATATACCACAGCACATATTTTATATATATATATATATATACATACACACACATACATATATATATATCTATATATATAAAACAGTATCAGGGAGCAGTTAGATAGGAACTGCCTTAACTCAGTTGATTTGCAAGGCTTTAGAGGCAGGAGGCTGTAAGGCAGACAGTGGCATACTAGGTCTTTGAGCTGGAGCCAGGTACTGTATAATGCTTCAGGGTTTCCCCGTACCCTTACCACTGTCATTGACTATTCTCTAATTAAAGATAATAAATGATACAATGGACCCCACACTAGACAAATAGTGAAACACAGATTCCAGCTGGCTTGGCTTATGAGATGGTTTTTGGAACTTCAGTTGGTCACTGCCCATTTTCAGTTCCTCAGTCAAACATCCTGATGTGATCTACAGACCTTGAACACTTGATCAAAACAGCTGGCGAGGGTCTATACAATACTGAAAATACTGAGGTCAACTTAGGTATGAGCTTAAGACAAAACTACTGGCACAGAAGGAACACAGTGAATTTCCTGAGACACCAGCTTCAGTCCACCAAGGCCATTAATGGACATGGGCACCAACAACCACGCAGCTGTCCATTGCTGGTAACGATGTTTCTTGTGCTAAGTGTGCCTGCTCCATATCCCACAATGCTTTATGTCAATACAATCCTTGTACTGTCCAACTTGTAAGGCAGGAAAAAAGTTTAGAAAACCAAAAACAATATTTTTTTTAAAGAAGAAACAACTGGTTTTGTTTGCTTTTGAGGAATTGTGCATCGATGTCCAATGCTTGTCTTCAAAGCGATGAATCTTGACTTTCTATATGAAGCTTAAGCAAACAAATCATATACAAGTCCTGTATGTGAGCACAGCCTAGAATTTGGTCCTATAAGTGGCTGCTTGTTACTCATCGGAATCTGGTTTAACATCCAGCATGGCATGTAGCTCCTCTGGTGTGTAACCCAGCAGGCTTTGGAGGTCACAAACAAACCGGTACACATAGCGCTTGCCTGCTGTTTTGTGAATGATGTTCTTGTCATAGTAATAACGTAGGCCTCTGCTCAGCTTCTCATAGTTCATCTTTGGCTTATTCTTCCTTTTTCCCCATCGCCTGGCAACCTAAACATAGATGTATTTGTATGAACATAGACATACATATACTTACATTTTGTATATTTTGTTATGACAAAGAAGACGGCATTAGGACTACAGAAAACAATTAAGGCTATTCAGTCCAATATGTTTCAGTTATTCAAGACCATCTATCGAATTCAAATCTCCCTAGCTTGCCCTTTCTACCTGCCTTTCTATCCTTGATCTACTTATCCAAATTCCCCTTGTGCAATTCAACTATTCTCTTCATCTGCCCCATGTAGTTGTCCACATTTCTCCCACTTGCCAGGGAAGGCTGCTTCCCTTAAATGATCTTAAAATATCTTAAGTAATCGCCCCATTTTACATTTCTGCCTCTAGTCTTGGATCTATCTCCCACAGCTGGAAACAGCCTCTTATATTTATTCTAACATAGTCAGCATGGACATAATGGGTCGAAGGACCCATTTGTGTGTTGTACAACTCTATTACTCTAAGTTTCTTCATAATGTCCAAGATCTTTGTTTATGACATCTGGAAAGTTTATCATTTTTTGAGGGGGAGAAAAAAGTGCCAGTCTCTAGTGATGATTTAAACCCCAGTTCAGGTATGAGTCTTGCAAATGTTATTATACTTTATCCACCATCTTTAAATCTTCCCTGTGTACTTATGATAGAAGCATCAATCTAGTCCATTTGAGACCTAACCATGATGGTCTGCAAAGGAAACATTCACTGGGAAGATCTCCCTTCAATGCCAGGCTTGCTTCCTGCATCATATTAGGTTCAGTGGGAGAATGGCACCAAAATCAACTTCACTCTGAATAGATCATCCTATCCTGGTCAGCACGAGAACTCCACCAGTCAAAGATTTGAAAATCTGCTTGGACCACACAACTAACTCCACCCCTAACAGTCAGGCAGATGGAAGTAGCTCACTGGGCAACAGAGTTGGCAAGGATGAGTTGGGGTGAAGGGCCTAATTAAGTGCTGTAGGACTCTATGACTCTTTGACTCTATACTAAGGTATTCCGGGCTGGTTGGGTAAATTGGAGTTGGCTGCCTGAAATTTAATATATTTTGAAAAAGGAAAATACCTGCAGAGGTGTGAGTAAAAAGTAGGAACTCAGGGATAATTGGATAACTATTCAAAGAGCTGGGCTCAGATGGCCTTCTGAATTGCTGAGACTTTTTACTGACAGCAGAGTGCGTACAGATGTTCTGAGGGTAAAGCAGTAAATGGCATCAGGTCCATTATTTAGGCAGGAGATTAGAACAAATGCAAACGCACTGGACATTCAGCATCTTGAGCCTACTTTGTTATTCAGTTAAACTGTGGCCCATTGGCTCTTCAACTCAAGTTTACCCACACCTAATACAATTTGCAGGATTATCTTATCTAATAAAAATCATTTATTCTCTATTCTTTCAACAGACTCAAAGCCTGAGGAGGAGTTTCCATATTTTCACTTTCTGCTGTAAGAGAAACGCATCTCTGGAAATGCCTAGCTTTTGTTTTGAGGTGGTGTGTTCCTGGTGCAGAAGTGCCACGAGTGGGGGGAAAAAGAACTTTATCTACACTTTTGAACAATTTTTAATTTAGAAATGTTGTATAATACTGTTATTCTATCTTTTAAACACACAGGAATATAACCTCAGTTCATGCAATGTGGCTTCACAATTGAACCCTTTTAGCAATGGGATGGCTTTCATCATTTAATTCAGTTGGTAAGTGATTGTGCCGTGCAGACCTGAAGAATCTTAGATCTGGTACCTACTCTATGTTGGGCTTGGAACTATTTTGGCTTGCCTAATTGGACCTGAAATAGTTCATCAGTGCAATAGAAAAATCAATACTGGATGATTATTAAAGCACCTCTAAATATGTTTGGGCACAAGTCACAACACACAGGTGAATTAGTCAAGGTGATGAAGCCAGTTACTATCCAATGGAAGCTTGAGGAAGCCAAAGAATGGGTGATGATACTGGACCTGAATGGCAGTAATAAATTCAGAGACATTCACTTTTATGTCCACTGCACCATGGAAAAAATGTGTTCTCACTTATTAAGAAACGTGAAGTTCTCAAATTTCCAGAAAATCGTAAAATGTCCATTTGCTGCAGTGGCAGGAGTTAGGCAGTAGTTTACCTCAAAAGCTTGGGGTTTTTCTGGATTTGAAATCTCATACGAGAAGCAAGAAAACACTACTTCAAAGTTTTTGGTTCATTTTTCAAATTGGGTCAACATTTAAGAAGGACAGTATATTGAGAGATGGGGAAATTAAGCAACTAATTCAAGCACCATAGCCATTGTAGTTGCAAAACACAGCCCCAATCACAACCGTAGCCATCCTCTCATGGACTACAATATGGAATACAGCCCAGAACTGGGCAGATACACTGAAAAAGAAATCATTGACATTTTTCTCAAGAAATTAACACCTTATGATTTTCAAAAAATTCAAAACAGTCCCTTTACTTCTCAACAGTGAAGACTGGCTTTCACACATTTCCAGGTAATTGGCAACTGGCATTTAGATGCTCTGCATTCTGTGTACTGAACCTGCATCCTTGAGGAGAATTTTAAAATATCTAACATAGGTTAAGTCAAGAACCACACAATGCTTGCAACTGGGCAATATAGAGTCAATGTCTCTACACTGTTACCTCATCGGGATCTGCCAGTTTGAATTCCCAGCCATCGCCGGTCCAACTGATAAATGACTGGCATGATTTGTCAGTCAGGAGCTCCAACAGGAATTGCCACAACTGGATGGGTCCACTGCCTGTCACAAGAAGAAAAGGTTGTTAATTAACAGATCCTCAAGAGATCAAAAGCTCTGACTATATCTCATGCTCTCAACAAGGAATCATGCACATAAAATACCTAGGTGCCAACTGACCTGCTTTTATAGCAAAATAAATTGTTTACATATCCATTCTATACACCTTACAGTGTATTACAATAACATTTGGAGAATAAGAGAGCGGAAGGGTTTTGAAAAAGGTGTGGTAGCAGAGAGTAAAAGAATAGGAGAGGAAATGGACAGATTAAAGGTGAAAAGAAAGGTGTGGAAGAGAGCAGATAGAAAGGAATAGGTGAGGAGGATGGCAAAGGGAAGGAAGACATGGGGAAGATGGTTTAGGAAATCTCTGTTAGATTTACAAACACTGCAGGTCCCAGTTGAGACACAATTAAACAGAAAATGCAGCAAGAATAATTGCTGCAAAACTGGTCCTGGAAAACAGCAATGCCTACTTAAAATGCTTCAATGGTGAGAAAATTCACTGAGGCCCTTGCATATGGCAGAGTGGGCAATGAAATATAGAATATCAGCAGTATTATTGGCAGCCTGACTCTTTCTTTGTGGCTCTCCTTATGGCCGCAGATAACAAAGGGTAGTCAGCACAGGGATCAGACTGAAACAAAGGCCTGCTTGACTGGCTGAGTTCTTCCAGAATTTGTGATTTTGTAACTACAGTGCAATTATACCAATCATTCATTCTTCATCAATGGATCTTCAAATCCATGTGTCAACACACACTAAAATTTGCAAGAGGATTTCGCCAATAAACTGAGCAGCTTGCACAAATAATACAGATAAGACTCCCCATACAAAGCAAATGCTCTTTTCTGCACTACAAGTCAACTTCAATATGTCACTCCCAAAAATGGTAGCAACTCCATACAGTGCAAACTCCCCAAACACAGGCCAGAGAAAATAGGGAAATACTGACGGAGGTCCTTTGGGTGAGGTATCAAACTAAATTTATCTCCTCTTTCAAGTAGATACAAAAATTAAATTAATAAACTGGTTAATTGGTTTATTATTGTCACATGTACCAAAGTACAGTGGAAAATCTGCATGCCAAAATTTCATTACTCTCATGGCAGAATCATGAAGATATTTGAGGAACTTTAGATAAATTTTGGGCAGGTTTATAATGGTAAGGAAAGAGGACAGTTACAGAACTTGGAGTATTGTTTAAATAAATGCCATGGTCTATGATTCAAAGGCATTTGATTTGCCCATTATAACCGTGACTAATATTTTCCACTGATGCTCACTTACTGAGGACAGTTGTTGAGCCTACTGCTCTTGACAGATCTAGTTTAATATCCATCTGCAGGGCATTTAATGAAGAAAGGACCTGGGTGTACATAACACAATTTACAAGTGTAGGGTGTCCGTAAGAGCTATACACCCAATCATGAATATCTAGAAGTGAAGGCACTCTTGGAATGTCAGAAACATTCAGGCCAGGCTCTCCGTTGTCTGGTATGGGATTGTTCACCTTCACATTGAAGGATAGCTTGAGCTTGCTAATTGGCGCATCACCCGGATTTCCATTTGTATACCCTCAGTCTTAGCCAAATCCAAACTTTGAAGTCTATGGCGTGATGGCTGAGGCCGTGATGCGACCCACTGAGACAGAATGTACAGTAATCAAAGAATTCCAACTCAAACACCGAGTCCCCTCCAACAGTCAGCTAAATATGAACGAGAATCACAAGGAGTGCAAAGACTTCACACTGCATTAACCCTGCCCTTTCTATCAGATGCCTAAGAATAGAGCTTATGCCAGGGATCATATGCTAAAAATTCCCTACAATGAGCACAGTGTTTGCTGAGCAATATCCAATGTACTGAAAAGAAAAAAAAGCTAATGCAGAAAATTTTAAGCCAAACTCACAGTTGTATGATAGCATCAGTTCATTACTATGTAGAAATGGAGTATTTGTGTCTCGTGTTGGGAACAAGGGGATGTATTGATGGGACTGTAAAAAAATGCAGTAGAGATAATCACAGAGTCAGTGTTTCCATCTGGGATGAGGTGACAGTGCTGGACTCTTTAGGTCTCATTTTTTGCTGATTTTACTAACAACCTCATTTATGGTTGTGATGACCCAATTGCTCAAGAATGCAAGCAGGCAGCGAGTGAGAGTAGCTTGAGGCAAGTGGCAGCAAAATGGGCAGGCATGAAATGGCCATTGAGTGACTTCGATCCTGGCCTACAGCCCCCAGCAACACAGTCTCAAACCCACCCATTCTTGTGCCTGCAAGACGGTAGTCCTTATCGCTCTCCCAGTCTGAAACTTGGTGGGGCTGTCTTTGCTTCACAAAGCGAACTCAGCAGTGATTTGACAGAGCTGTTCGAAGTATAATTAGGACTGGGGTTAGGTAGACAAAAACAAATGGTCAAAGACAAAGGATGGGCACGATTAAAAGCAGGAGGTTTCAGGATAAAATGCCTTCACACAGAGTCTTGACGCTGTGGAATGCAGACGCTGACTTATTACTGCAGCAAGCTTGACATGTTTTATAGACAGGCTTGAAGGAAGGGGAAAGATGGATGACACAACAGAATGCAGAAGATAAAATGGATTGGATTTGTTGGGCCAAATAATATGGATTGATTGGTTGGCACATGGATGATAGAAAAATGGAAAGCTATGTGGGAGTGAAGGGTCAGATTGATTTTCAAGTAGGTTAAAGGTCAGGACACATCATGGGCCAAAATGCCTGTACTAAGCTGTAGTAGTCTATGCTCTATATAGCCTGCTCAGTGATATGATTTCATTTGTAGTAACTTACTGATCATTTCATGGTCAGTGTGGGAACACACTTTCTCACTCACACACTCACACTCACTGTTTATAATGGCAACAGTACCCCTGAGTACTTATTCAACAGTCTAATATTTAGGAGTATAGTGACAATTAATTTGAATTTGCAGATGAAGATATTAAAGCATTTAGTGAATTATGAAAGTTACAGAGACTGAGAATTATTTTGCTATTATTTTGAGCTGTTGATATTATTCAAGCTATTATAAATATACATTGATTAGTGGAAGACTGTTGTCTTCCTTGACGCTTCCCTTGTGAATTATGAAATTTGTCATTTTGGTCTTTAACAAAGTCTGTTGTAAGGTTATCCTGATGCCTCTTTGAAAAATATGAATCCCGTGCCAACCCAGGAAAAATATAAAAGAAGAATAATCAAAAGAAACGTTTTGTTTTATTCAGTGTCTGGAGCTCTTCAGCTAAACAGTGCTTCAACATCAAAGCTGTGAAGCCAAACTCGCGTCTGAATTGTATTAACAATGACACACCTACAGAAACGGTTTTTAAAATGAAAAGGCAAGAAACCTCCTAAAACACTGACACTCTTGCAATGAGTAACGATACAGATCCTGCTGATCATGGTGTTTTAATTGTGGAGAGGGCAAAGAAAATCATCAGGTTCCTCACTTTCCATTTGTTGAATCTGCCTAAATGAAACTTAGTCAGTTCTTACAGGCGAATCCCAGTGGAGAGGGCACTAAGTACCCAGTCAATCTACCAGAAGCTGCCTCCAGCTGGCAGTCAGCACGTGTTAGGACAAGGAATACAATAAAAAATGGGGAGGGTCTGCAGGTAACTTTCGACATAGACCAGTTAGAAGGCCCTTCATATTCCTCCACATTTCCTAGACCAGTTAGACGGAAGCCATTCGACTCACTGACTCTATGCTGGCTCACAGAGCAATCCCAACCCCTCCGCCAATTTTCACTGCAACTTATGCGGCTCACATCCTAATCTCCTCCCCATACTTTCTACTATTTATCTACACACAAGCTGTACTTTTGAGTGACCAATTAACTTGCCAAACACTCACATTTTTGAGATGTGGGAGGGAAATACTAAACCCATGCAAAACTCACACAAACCCACGGGGAATATACAAGCTCTACCTAGGGAGCATCAGAGGCCAGGATCAAACCTGGCTCACTGGAACCACAAGGCAGTTATGCCACTGTGATGCCTTTTATTATGGATACTCTACACCTCTGAGACAATGAGCAATCTCTGCTTATGTGTACGACAGTGTTTCTGTCTGTGATGACAGAAAAGCTCCAGGCAAGCTTTAGATGTTTTTATTGAAAGCCAAAGTTATTCCAGCAGCTATGTCGCAGTCATGCTGGTCTTACAGAAGGAGCAGGGCAGGTACAAAGGAATGGCTGTAGGGTGAGTGGTTGTGGTTTGTATAGAACCAGCTGGGATAGAGTGACTAAGCAATTTGAACACTTAGCAATCTTTGGGACTGAAGAACAAATTCAACAATATCAGATAATCCGTTCTCCTGTTTGTATCAAATCTGATCAGCCCTGTTGTAATATTAACTCAGTTTTTCCCTCACCGTAGGCACTGCCTGATCCACTGGGCATTCTCAGTACTATACCATTGATTCTAGTTTCTAGCTGAAGCTCCAATCCCCACTTCATAGTGTTGGCATGCATTTCCTCACTCGCTGGGTTCCTTTGTTAATTTCTTAATCAACCAAGAATTCCCAGCCTCCACCAACAGAGATAATCTCTCTGTCCTATCCGTTTCACCATCCATCATCTTGTTTTCTCACCTGCCCACTTCTGATAAATCAAGTTAATTAATTAATGTATTTAGAGATACAGAGTGAAACAGGTCCTTCTGGCCCTTCAATCCAAACTGCCCAGCAACCTACGTAGTTAACCGTAGCCTAATCACGAGATATTTTACAATGACCAATTAACCTTCTAGCTACGCTACACTGATGATGATGCTTCCTGCACCCACGTGGATCTCGTCGACTTCATCAACTTTGCCTCCAACTTCCACTCTGCTCTCAAATTTATCTGGTCTATTTCTGATACCTCCCTCCCCCTTCTCGATCTCTCTACTTCTGGAGACATCTAATTTACTGATTTTTTTTATAAACCCACTGACTTTCACACTACCTGGACTATAACTCTTCCCACCCTGTCACTTGTAAAAATGCCGTCCCCTTCTCTCAATTCTTCCATCCCCACTACATCTGCACTCATGATGAGACTTTTCATTCCAGAATGAAGGAGATGTCCTCCTTCTTCAAAGAAAGGGGCTTCCCTCCCTTCATCATCAACACTGCCCTCACCCACATCTCTTCCATTTCACGTATGTCTGCCTTCGCTCCAACAGGATAGGGTTCCTCTTGTCCTCACCTACCACCCCACCAGCCCCCACATCCAGCACATAATTCTCCATAACTTCCGCCATCTCCAATAGGATCCCACCACCAAGTGCATCTTTCCCTCCCCTTCACTTTCTGCTTTGCGCAGGGATCGCTTCCCGTATTACACCCTTGTCCATTTGTTCCTCTCCCCTAATCTCCCTCCTGGCACTTATCCTTGCAAGTGGAACAAGTGCTACACCTGCCCCTACACCTCCTCCCTCACTACCATCAGGTCCCCAAACAGTCCTTCCAGGTGAGGCCGAAAAATCAGAATCTCCCAGTGGCCACCCACTTTAATTCCACTTCCCATTTCCATTCTGACATGTCAGTCCATGGCCTCCTCTACTGTTGTGATGAGGCCACACTCGGGTTGGAGGAGCAACACCTTGTATTCCGTCTGGGTAGCCTCCAACCTGATGGCATGAACATCAATTTCTCAAACTTTCGGTAATGCCCCCCCACTTCACCATTCCCCATCCCTATTTACATTTTCCTCTCTTACCTTATCTCCTTACTCTCTGGTGCTCCTCCCCCTTCCCTTTCTTCCATATCCTTCTGTCCTCTCCTATCAGATTCCCCCTTCTCCAGCCCTTTATCTCTTTCACCAATCAACTTCCCATCTCTTTACTTCACCCCTCTCCTCTCCCATTTTCACCTATCACCTACTTCCTTGTATTTCTTCCCCCTCTCCCCCCCACCTTCTTACTCTGACTTCTCATCTCTTTTCTCCAGTTCGGAAGAAGAGTCTTGGCCCAAAACGTTGAATGTTTACTCTTTTCCATAGACACTCCCTGGCCTGCTGAGTTCCTCCAGCATTTTGTGTGTGTTGCTTGGATTTCCAGCATCTGCAGATTCTCCCTTGCTTGTGATTGGAACCTACTAAACAGTATGTTTTTGAACTGTGGGAGGAAACCCATGCGCTCATGGGAAGGATGGACACTGGAACTGAACTCCAATCTCGAACTCCCCGAGCCAAAATAGTGTCGTTCTAACTGCTACGCTACTGTGGCACTGACATACAGTATGTTGTGAAATTTGTTGTTTGTGGCATCAGTACAGTGCAAGACATAAAACTGAATACAAGTTACAAAAACAAAATAAATGATGTTGTGATCATGGACCACTCAAACATCTGATGACAGAGGAGAAGAGGCTGTTTTGAAAACATGGAGTGTGGGTCTTCAGGCTCCTGTACCTCTGCAATAACTCATTCCATCTTTCCATTGATGCAGCCTCACAAGCAATTGCAAGACAAAGCAACAGCTCATGGAAGTGAAAGAAAATTAGTGATCGATAGAAAGTAACTGTGCAGCAGAGTTCAAGATACTGGGTCGGACTCAATACCTCAGGAACTGTAATGGAGATGATCTACTCAATTAATTTATAACAACTTTTGTGATGGCACAGAGATGCACACATCAGAAATTTGTTAATGACACAAAGCTATCATCCACAGTTTAGACAGAAGCATTAGGTTACAATGAGCTTAAAAGTTTAAGTGAGTGGGAGAAGCTGCGGCAAGTGGATTTCATTGTGAAGAAATATGAATCTAATGGCTTTGGAACTAAAAATAAGGGCTCACTAAATAATTCATACTGAAAATTCTAGGTTTAAATGGCTCGAGGACCATAGTTCTGGCCATTGTATTTTAGGAAGGACATGGATTGAGTATCACTTAAGTTAACCAGCGTTATCCTACACAGAGTCTGAGATTAAGTTATGAAGAGAGATCAGAAAGCCTAGGATTATGCTCATTTAAATTTAGATTTCTTCTATTAAGGCCATTAGTGAGCCTGGGAGGTTTTTACAAAATCCTGCAGTTTCTTAGTGACTATTATTTTCAAAGAAAACAATTACTTAACTTCCTACCATGGTGGGATTTGAACTCATACCTCTCTAGCATTGGATCAGACCTATGAATCTTAAATTCAGGATGGTCATAAAGGCAAAATGGTGAATCCAGCAAGAGAAACAAGTGTTTTAGCTCCTCAAGCTTCTCCCACTTTTCAATAAAATTCTCGTGGATCTGTGAAAATTCCATCTCCAGGGTCTTTCCCCGTGTCATTTACCATCTCCATTTATCAAAGCCTATCCATTTAAAATGTAAACTAATTCACCAATGACACTGTGATTGCTGGCAGAATCATGAATGGTGGTGAGGAGACATACTGGAATGAAATATGTCAGCTAGTTAAGTCGTGTTTTAACTGTTTTGCCAAATCTTCTTAAACTTCTTGGAAAGTATAGAGAAATTCTCTGGGATGCTTGAGGAGATTCTGCACGTTATCAAAGACCGACAAACTTATACAGACGGACAGTGGGAAGCATCCTGACTAGTGGTATCATGGCCTGGTGTGGAATCTCCAATGGACGAGAGTGTGTTGGAATCAGCCAGTTCCATCATGGGTCCAACTCTTCTCACAACTTGCAATTTAATCCAGATCCAGGTAATTTCTGGTCAACCTGATGATCTGATACATTAATTCTGTTTCTCATTCCATAGAAGCCTTTTGATTTGCTGACTGTTTCTGACATTTTCTGGTCTCAATATCTGCAGTCTTCTTGACTATTGTTGGATTTATATGTTGGACACTGGTCAGCTGACTATTCTAGCAAGTGGAGATAGAGGAGCTAAGAAAGGAAAGGCACGAGTCAGGGTGAAGGAGATGATAGAGAAGAAACTGACTTGAAATTTTCCAACTCTAGATAAAAGAATGAAGCACCATGACAGTCATAGATGCCCCAAAATAAGGGGTGGGCAGCTAAGGTTCAATTACAGCAAAAACACTCCCCATTTGCTGTGAAGAAGCAGGAACAGCTAGAACACACTTGCCTTTACTTATATACTGTACATCTTTCAAACAAACATATGGGCCTATATTAGAGCACTCTGTATAATAAAACGTATGGGAAATTATTATAATATAGAGTAAGGCCCTGTATTTGAATCGTTATTTCAATAGAGAGCTGTCATTGTGTGATAGTTCTATATTAGAACCTTCATAGCCCAATACATTCTTTGAACATATCGGTCCTACAGAAATGTATAGTTTTGGCCTACATTTGAATGGTTGATACACAATAACCTGGTGCAAGCAGTCCTTGGGTCCCAGTCCTGAGAATCATCAAATGATTCCTCTGTGAGTCAGAAACATTCACTGTAAAATGGGCTGTTGACCTCAATCTTTGTTGTAATCTTGCACCTATTATCTAGCTGCATTGCACTTTTTCTGTAAATCTTGCACTTTAGTCTACATTCTTTTTGTTTCACCTTGTTCGACCTCAATGTACTGGGCAATGATCTGTATGAACAGCTTGCAAGACAAGCTTTTCACTCTATCTCGGTATATCTGACAATGATAAACCAATTCTGTACACTTACTACAATGCTTTCATTCCATTAAATGATCACCTATAGTTAAACAAATGGAAGATATTCAGTCATTCATGAAGATAATAAATTATTATAATGAAGATAATAAATAAGTTTTAAAAATTATAAGTATTATTCCTATCCTGCAAAATACTTTAAAAATAAATGGGAAATTCACATGAAGTTGGATTTCTATCATTCACAATCTAGGGACCCCTGTATTACTATGTTTTGTAGTAATATACTGTATTATTCATTGTAAAATGTAACCCCCTATTAAGACAAATACCGAAGGGCTAGTTTTACATTGGGCCTATCATTATATTCCAGCAGCCATTTCCTTATATTGCCCACATTGTATTAATGTTAATGAGTTACATTTCACTGTACAACATTAAGAGTGAAGGAATGTAGAGGTGGCTGCTTCCTGCAACAAGCAGTTGAAAGATTGAAGAAAAATCTGTTGCAAGTTCTCTCTCAGTGTTGTGAAATAGTTTCACATTTAAAAGGTGCAGAGTTGAGTGGTACAGCTCAGCAGCTCCTGTCATTCTCCACAACGACGGTGTGGCTAGACAGGCTTCGAAACGCAGCACTCTGAATGGCAGCACAGGGCTTGCTAAAAACAAGGGCAGCGCCACATCTGAGCCCAGCCGGTGTGGGCAGCTGCGTGATTGTGGAGGAGTGCGCCAGAGTGTGAGGCCAAACAGGCTTTTGCTTGTGGGTGGCCTACTTACTTATCAGCAAGCATGACAAATGTTGGCCTGGCCATACCCCAGTGTGGTCCTCTGAGCTAAAATGTGGATGAAACTCTTGAAAGCCTCAGAATCAAACTCAAATTTATTATCATTGACGTATGTAGTGAAATATGTTGCTTTGTTTAGCAGTTCAGTGCAGGACAAAAAAGGATGATAACTTATAAAAAGTAAATTGAAAAAAGATAGGTAGTGCAAAAGGTAAATAGTGAGGTAGTGTTCATGGACCAGTCAGACATCTGATGTCAGAGGGGAAGAAGCTGTTCCTACAGTTTTGAGCATACAATGAATATGCCCATAAACCAAGTTTCAGTTTGCAGTTTCAAACCTGAAGACTGCTCTAGATATGTTTGCAAAGTTGTAGTTCCAGATAAAGAAACAATTTAACAGTCAAAATACTGGAAATAATAAATGAGATCATTAAGGGAGTACTAATTGCAAGATTAAAAGTAATTGGATCTAGATCACCCCACCTGCTGAGCAGGACAGTCAACCCATGCTGTTTAACCTGCATATGTTTGCATATATTTACATATCTGGACATAGACACTTGCACGGTTATGTACGTACAACAAATTGAACAAAAACTCATCGGCTGCCAAAACCATAAAGCATGTGGTTCAAATTCAACGTGCCCAACTATGCAAGAGTTCGTGTGCCAGGTAAGGAAGGCTGTTGCCGGCTTGAAACAAAGCCTGACAGCAAATATAACCTTGCCTTCAACGTGAGCTAGGCTGATAGAATAAAGAATGCACTGGATTCAGGAATACTTCTGTTACTGTTTTTGGCATTTGGCTGTCCTAAACTCAACAAAGGCTTCCACTAAAATTTTCAGTCCTTCAGAATTGGTCTGAAATTTCCAGAAAATTCATAATTAATCCCCAGGGCAAGGCTGTGAGAAAACCAGGACAATAAAAATAATTACATTTGCTTTTTACAAAAATGGTGCAACTGCAAGAAGCTGCTTGATGGATAAGAATCAATAAAGCAGTTATGTTTTTCTTTGATTTCCAGTCATAGAAACAGAGAAAACCTACAGCACAATGCAGGCCCTTCGGCCCACAATGCTGTGCTGAACATGCGTGCTGGTATAATGGGCAGCTCAGGAATGGAGCAGTGAGTGGGGGTTAATGTGGGTGGGAGGTGGGGAAAGGCTGGAGTTTGGGTAACTAGCAATGATGAGCTAGTGGTGAAACCTTCAGAAATTCATTCCATCTTACTGGGCTACCACCAGCAACTAGCAATAAAGCATGAACATAGAATTAAGAGTCACAGATTCAATGAATGGGAGCTGTGATTATCACAACCTGACAGAGTGATTTCCATGTGATTAGAGAAACATAGAAAATAGGTGCAGGAGTAGGCCATTCGGCCCTTCGAGCCTGCACCGCCATTCAGTATGATCATGGCTGATCATCCAACTCAGAACCCTGTACCTGCTTTCTCTCCATACCCCCTGATCCCTTTAGCCACAAGGGCCATATCTAATTTCCTCTTAAATATAGCCAATGAACCGGCCTCAACTGTTTCCTGTGGCAGAGAATTCCACAGATTCACCACTCTCTGTGTGAAGACGTTTTTCCTCATCTCGGTCCTAAAAGGCTTCCCCTTTATCCTTAAACTGTGACCCCTCATTCTGGACTTCCCCAACATCGGAAACAATCTTCCTGCATCTAGCCTGTCCAATCCCTTTAGAATTTTATACGTTTCAATAAGATCCCCCCTCAATCTTCTAAATTCCAGTGAGTATAAGCCTAGTTGATCCAGTCTTTCTTCATATGAAAGTCCTGCCATCCCAGGAATCAATCTGGTGAACCTTCTCTGTACTCCCTCTATGGCAAGAATGTCTCTCCTCAGATTAGGGGACCAAAACTGCACACAATATTCTAGGTGCTGTCTCACCAAGGCCTTGTACAACTGCAGTAGAAGCTCCCTGCTCCTGTACTCAAATCCTTTTGCTATGAATGCCAACATACCATTTGCCTTTTTCACCGCCTGCTGTACCTGCATGCCCACCTTCAATGACTGGTGTACAATGACACCCAGGTCTCGTTGCATCTCCCCTTTTCCTAATCGGCCACCGTTCAGATAATAATCTGTTTTCCTGTTCTTGCAACCAAAGTGGATAACCTCACATTTATCCACATTAAATTGCATCTGCCATGAATTTGCCCACTCACCTAACCTATCCAAGTCACCCTGCATCCTCTTAGCATCCTCCTCACAGCTAACACCACCGCCCAGCTTTGTGTCATCCGCAAACTTGGAGATGCTGCATTTAATTCCCTTGTCTAAATCATTAATATATATTGTAAACAACTGGGGTCCCAGCACTGAGCCTTGCGGTACCCCACTAGTCACTGCCTGCCATGCTGAAAAGGTCCCGTTTACTCCCACTCTTTGCTTCCTGTCTGCCAACCAATTCTCTATCCACATCAATACCATACCCCCAATACCGTGTGCTTTAAGTTTGCACACTAATCTCCTGTGTGGGACCTTGTCAAAAGCCTTTTGAAAATCTAAATATACCACATCCACTGGCTCTCCCCTATTCGCTCTACTAGTTACATCTTCAAAAAATTCTATAAGATTCGTCAGACATGATTTTCCTTTCAAAATTCATGCTAACTTTGTCCAATGATTTCATCTCTTTCCAAATGTGCTGTTATCACATCTTTGATAACCGACTCTAGCATTTTCCCCTCTATCTTCCATAGAGGAAGGAACAGTAAAAACAACTCTGAGATAAATCTGAGATAAGCACTGTTTTAAAGGAAGGAACTCTATTCCTGAGCAGCTGGCTGTTCTTCTGTGAACAATTTCAAAAATTAATTTGTTAAAGCTAAAATTAGTCAGAAAATATGTCTAGTGATCCATTGCGTCATGGCCTAGATATCGGTCCAGAAGTCCAACCAAGTTAGCCTGCCATTGCCCTGCATCTACCTTCAAGAATTGCCTTTGAGGCCAGCACCGGAAAACCACAGCACAATAAGGTTTGAGTTCATCCTCTCTTTCAAGTACCCAAAACTGTCTGAACCAACCAACCTAAATGCTCTTGTTCAGAAATGAAAGGTTTGCATTGGAACACTGAGCACTAAACACGTCTATTCTAACTTTCAAGACACCATGTCTCTAAGCCAATTCCATAACACTGCCAGTGTCCCAGGTCTCTTAACGTGCTTGGTTAACAAATTTATGGAGTCATGGATTACTACATCACAGAGACAGCCCATTGAATGCATGTAAGCCTGGTTTTCTGTCTTGTTCCATCTACCTTTATCTGGACCATAGCTCTCCATACCCCTCTCACTCATGCGCCTATCCAAACTTTTCTTAAAATTGGTCCACCTAAAATTTAAAATGAAACTTTTAAAATGATGACTTTTTTAAGCTGTCCTTCACAAATCCAGGATATCACAAAGAGTTTTGCAGCTAGTGAAGTACTTTTGGAGAACCACTACCACTGTAGGAATTGTAGCAGTGAGATACACAAACAGCAATGTGATAACAACTAGTGAAACTGCTTTAGTAATGTTAATGTTAAGAGAACAATTGATCAGGGTATCATGGCTGCCCCACCCACCAGTTTATCTCTAAAAGGACCTGTGGCCTTTGTTAGAAAAGCTCTCGTTTTAAAAACAGGTTTAACTTTTGCTACTACAATGAAGAGTGCAAATAAACCCTGCCTGCAGCCTCAGCAAGTTTAGCAATGCCAAGGATAATTAGTAAATTGATTTATTATTGACACATGCACCAAGGTACAGTGCAAAATTTGTTTTGCATACCATTCACACAGATCAATCCATTACAAAGGTGCACTGAGGTAGTACAAGGTTAAACAATAAGAGGACAGAATAAAGTGTTACAGTACAGAAAAAGCAGTGCAGTTAGACAGTAAGGTGCAAGGTCACAAAAAGGTAGAGTTTGAGTTCAGGAGTCCACCTTATCGTCTCGAAGCTGGTGGTATGTGCTTTCAGGCATTTGCATCTTCTGTCCCACTGTGGTGAGGGGGGTAGGGGAGAAGAAAGGAATTTCCTTTTTGTAAAAAGTAAGTAATTATTTTATTATCTCAGTTTTACCCATACTTTTCTCACAACCTTGTCCTGGAGATTAATTCTGAATTTTCTGGAAATTCCAGGGTCTGGGGTGAGTGGGATCATTGACTAAGCTGGCTGTTTTAATAAGGCAGTGAGAAGTACAGACAGGGTTCATGGTTTTTGTGATGTGCTGAACTGTGCCCACAACTCCAGTTTCTTACACTCCTGGGCGGGGCATTTGCCATTCCAAGCCATGATCCATCCCAATAGGATACTTTCTATGGTGCATTGATAAAAGCTGCTGAGGATCTAAGGCAGGGCTTCCCAATCTGGGGTCCACTGACCCCTCGCTTAATGGTATTGGTCCACGGCATAAAAAAGATTGGGAATCTCTGATCTAAGGGGGCATGCCATTTTTTTTTAGCTTTCTGGAGAAGTAGAGGCATTAGTGAGCTTTTTTGGCTGTGGCATCAACATGGTTGGACCAGGACAGGCTGTTGGTAACATTCACTCCTATGAACTTACAACCTTTCATCTCTCTCGACCTCAGACTCATTGCTATAACAGGAGCATGTGTACCATCCTCCTTCCTGTATCAATGACCACCTCTTTTGTTCTGCTGATACTGAGGGAAAGGTTGTTGTTGAGACACCATGTTACTAAGCTCTCTATCTCCTTCCTTTCTTCTGACTCATCGTTATTTGAGATACGGCTGACTACGGTGGTATCATCTACAAACCTGGAGATGGAATTAGAGCAGAATGTGACCATGCAGTCCACAACCTCGTGGAGCACGTGTACAGCAAGAGTTCCCAACCTGGTACCTTGGTTAACGGTAGGGGTCCGTGACATAAAAAAAGGTTGGGAACCCCTGGTTTAGTAAAATTTGGTGAATGTCTTGTTGCTCATCCTTACTGATTGTGGTCTGTTGGTCAGTAAGTCAAGGAACTGGTCACAAAGGTAAGCACTGACTGTCAGGGTCGGGAGTTTGGTGATGAGTTTGCTTGGAATTACAGTATTAAAGGCGGAACTGTAGTCAGTAGACAATAGTATGATGTAGGTGTTTTTACTGTCCAATGTCCCAGATGAGTGCAGGGCCAAGGTTCCCTGGAAAACTGGAGTTAATATGTCTCATGAGTAACTTCTTGAACCACTTCATGATAGTGGATAACAGTGCCACCAGATAGTCATCATTATGGCAAGTTAACTTTTTTTTCTTATGTACCAGGATGATAGTGGTCTTCTTAAAGAAAGTGGGAACCTCAAATTGATGCAAAGAGATGATATGAAAAGCTTGCAAGTATCCCTGCCAGCTTACCTGTACTGATCTAAGGACAAAGCCAAGGAGGTGAGTTCCATTGAGTATACACTGGTTGAGATGAGCGGGCTCCACGCTGCACCTGGCGTGCGGGTCTGGGGTTCGGGGCGGGGGGGGCGGGTTACAGGGTTGAAGACTTGTTTTTTGTGTGGTGTTTGGAGTGGGGTGGGAAGCATATGGAAAATGGAGTCGCTTGGTGCAGAAATACAAATCTACAGTGTCATTACCTTCTGAGGAAAGAAATTTGGTCTTGATTGAAACATATAAGATTATTAAGGGATTGGACACACTGGAGGCAGGAAGCATGTTCCCGCTGATGGGTGAGTCCAGAACTAGAGGCCACAGTTTAAGAATAAGGGGTAGGCCATTTAGAACAGAGATGCGGAAAAACTTTTTCACCCAGAGAGTGGTGGATATGTGGAATGCTCTGCCCCAGAAGGCAGTGGAGGCCAAGTCTCTGGATGCATTCAAGAGAGAGTTAGATAGAGCTCTTATAGATAGCGGGGTCAAGGGATATGGGGAGAGGGCAGGAACGGGGTACTGATTGTGTATGATCAGCCATGATCACAGTGAATGGCGGTGCTGGCTAGAAGGGCCGAATGGCCTACTCCTGCACCTACTGTCTATTGTCACTTTCCAAGCTAACTGCTTCCCATGGACTCACTCTCTGGAAGACTGATCTTATATCTTCAACAGTGAATGTGGGCTCTGGTTCATTGGAGGCTGTCAGAGAGCGTGGTGCCATTCCATCCCTTCCCGATGAGTGTTAAGATCATCGGGAGGGTATGCGCTATTGTTGGTGATGCTGCTTGACTTTATTTTGTTGCCCATTCTAGTATGTAAGCCCTGCCACAACTGATGGATGCTCTGGGACTCTATCTTGGTGTGGAATTATCTCTTGGCATCCTTAATAGCTTTACAGAGGTCATTATCTTTATGTCTTGATTTATCCGATTTGAGCAGATCTCTTTTATTCAGCAAATTATCTCCCATTTTCAAACCTGCATTGCCCAATAAAGGCTGAGGATACTGATCACAGATTTCCCCCTCCTTCCTCTGTCTTCCCCATGATTCTTAGTCTAGTTCCACACCCCTCAAAACTTGTTCAATACAGTCACAGGCTGAGGGCGAGACACTCGAACTCAACTGTGTCGCCGTGCCACAATCACGGACCTGCAATAAATGAACAGTTATTCATCTAGTGATGCAGAGAGAGAGCACTGACTGAGCTTTCTGCACCTCCTCCAGTCCACTCTTGCGATCACCTGGCAATCTACACACACCATACCATTCAAGGAACTGCACAAACATTTTGAACTTAAAGCCAGTAGGTGCTTGTGTTGAAACTCACAAAAAAATGGATGGGTCAAAAATAACATCAAGTGTTCTGATACCTTTACATTACCAGAAACCCATTGCAAGAGTAACTCATTGCACAGTTTGCACATGATTAAGGTGACAGGTTGTAGAACTTCTGACAACTGGAGATTACAGAACCTTCTCAGTGGAATGAATCGAAGCCCATCAAAAAGTGGGAGTCGCCCTTTTTCCAGCACTCAAATCATATGCTGTACATAGCACTAACACCCACAAGAACCAACAAAAAAACTTGGAATTGGGGAAAACGATTACAGAAAGATAACCTGGTATGTTGCATACAGATACCTGCACTAGAATGGGACATCACAGAGCACAGAAACAGGCCCTTTGGCCCATCTAGTCTGTTCCAAACCTGTACCTGGACCATAGACCTCTATACTTCTCTCATCCATGTATTTATCCAAACTTTTTTCTTACAAGAAAACATTCCTTACCCACTGACACTGACCTGACATCCACTTAACACAAAGTTTACCAAATATGTGGGTTTCCTACCAACTGGGAGAGGCACTGAGAGCTTGAAACTCATGAGGCATTGTCCACTGAAAGCTGGGAAATGAGCTGATGTCAAATCTCCTGGGGTAGCCACTGAACAGCAACAGAAATGGTATGGGGAACATGGGGGTGGACAGGCGAGAGTCTGTGCACCATGGCGTTCTAGCCTTCCCCGAGCAACACAAGTGCAGTGAGTGGTGTACACTGCAGGCTGACTGTGGATTGCTGCCCAGAACGGATTTGTATGGCTCACGCAGGAAAGCCACTGGCCAAGATCTGACCATCTTGCTCACTTGCAATGCAAGGCAAACAGACATGGAGAGGGTGACAGCAAAACCACTTTAACAAACGTCCCTTTGGCAATCTCAGCACTTTGTGTTCTTGGGTTCTTCTGTGAGTGTGCTTAACAGAAGTCATAGGCCGTGCCTAAAGGCTCCATTTCCTGCCAGCAGCATATGGCTATGGCAACAGCTGGTGTGGCCACTGCTACAGAAACACCAACAACACAAGGGTGAATTGTACACGGGTATGCACAGGCTAGCTTCCCACCCTCCGCTTCACCTGGAAATGACCACGTACACAACCTAACCTGAGTAAAGTGGCTTTATGTATAATTTGCATATGAAAAATGTATACCAATTCATCCAGTTGAGCTGTCTTCTTTTCCCAGCCATTAGTTACAAGCACCACATAATTCAGAGCAGACTGCTTTCACGATGCCAACATACATTGTGTCATCGTGAGGGGGGAGCAAAAGCAGTTCAAATGACACTCAAGTTAGGGATGTGGGAGGGGGGGGGTTTACATCCAGGGGCATGAAGAGGTCAGAAACACACACACACACACACACACTCACTCACTCTTATAAAACAAAACAGACCACGACATGCTGCTGGTTCACAGTGCCCAGACCCCTCTGGCTGGCTGGATCCTGCACAGATGCTTTAACAGTATTAGAACCTACGTTTGCCTGAGAGACTAAGATTGTCTGTGAGCTTGCACGGATTACATCCAGGTGTGCACATCCCCACATCCCTGCATCTCAGTCACATGCGACAGAAAAATCATCCACTTTGTAGTTCACATCGTGAGGTTCCAATTTCAGGAAAGGAAACACTTCTTTAACGTTTCATCAGGTAGCTCACAGAAACGTATGCTGGTTAACAGAATTCTGAAGATAGAATGCATCTATTTTAAATTGACGTGACTGCAATGGTTTTCAAAATGTATACAATGCAGGGAGAAAGAGATGGAGAGTGGATAAAAATACCTGTATCTGAATCAAGACTCAGAGAAACAGCTCTAATCGTCGATATTCAGTTCTGCATCATTCACTTTCTTATAAAAAGGTACATGTCATTTTCTTTTATCAGTCTCCACAATCTGACCTACTTCTAGCAAAAGGGTTGTTTTTACTGACAACCAAAGGCGAGAAAAAACAAACTATTGTTTAAAAAAAATGCCTCTTTGCAAGTTTATCTACTAAAATAATAAAGTTGCTGATCAGCAAAGCAAGACAGGTACATTACAAGTGTACAGCAACCGCACCATGAATCCCATCGAGTTGGAACCACAGACAGTGCTGTCTCCCATCAAAGCTTCTTTCATTAGGCAAGCAAAAGAATCATATAATGTGCTTTGGTGCCTTAAAGTCAAACCAATTTGCTCATTGGCACAACAGGTCCAGAGCAGATGCCATGTCATGAGCTCTTCACTCAACCCTGGAACATCTGGACAGCAAAGATGCAAACATCAGGATGCTCCTTATCAACTGTAGCTCAACATTTAATAGCATCAGCCCCTCAAACCTAATCAACAAGCTTCAAGATCTCGGCCTCAATACATCTTTGTGCAATTGAATCCTCAATTTCCTCACTTGCAGACCCCAGTCATTTTGGATTGGCAACAACATCTCTTCCATGATCTCCATCAGCACAGGTGCATCACAAGGCTGTGTGCTTAGCCCCCTGCTCTACTCGCTTTACACTTATAACTGTGTGGCCAAGCACAGCTCCAACTCTTATTTAAGTTTGCTGATGACACCAATGTTGTTGGCCGAATTAAAGGTGGTGACGAGTCACTTTATAGGAGGGAGATGGAAAATCTGGCTGAGTGGTGCCACAACAACCACCTCTCACTCAATGTCAGCAAAAGCAAAGAGCTGATTATTGACTTCAGGAAGAGGAAACCAGAGGTCCATGAGTCAGTCTCATCGAGGGATAAAAAGTAGAGGGGCCAGCTACTTTAAATTCTTTGGTGTTATCGTTTCAGAGGACATGTTCTGGGTGCCATCATGAAGAAAGCATGGCAGCGTCTCTATCTTCTTAGGAGTTTATGAAGGCACAGCATGACTCCGAATACTTTGACAAACATCTATAGGTGTGTGGTGGAGAGTATATTGACTGGTTGAATCAGAGCCTGGTATGGAAACACCAATGTTCTTGAATGGAAAGTCCTACAAAGAGTAGTGGATATGGCTCAGTCCATCACAGGTAAAGCCCCCCCCCCCCACTGAGGACATCTACATGAAGCACTGTCAGAGGAAAGCAGCAGCCATCCTCAGGGACCCCACCACCCAGTTCATGCTCTCTCTTCTCACTGCTGCCATCAGGTAGAATGTACAGGAACCTCAGGACTGACACCACCATGCTCAGGAACAGTGGGGATAACTTCATTCAACTTCACTTGCCCCATCACTGAACTGTTCCCACAACCTATGGACTCACTTTCAAGAACTTTTCGTCTCATGCTCTTACTATTTATTGCTTATTTATTATTATTAGTTTCGCTTTTATAGTTGCACAGTTTGGTGTCCTTTGCCCTTTGGCTGTATGTCTGCCCTGTTTGGTGCAGTTTTTCCATTGATTCTATTGTGTTCCTTGGATTTACTGAGTATGCCCACAAGAAAACGAACCTCAGGGTTGGATATGGCGACATATATGTACTTTGATAACAAGTTTACTTTGAACTTTGGTCAGGAGGGTCCATGGAGATGCTGCCCTTTGCTCAAGAGTTTTTAAGAGACACACTTAAATGTGAATATTGGAATGAATCGTCTATTGATAATAGAGAACCGCCTACTGATAGTTTACTTCATCTAAACAGATGTTTAGTTTTGTTCAGTTTCAATTTTTCCTTAATGCCAGTACCAAGATGTTTATATTGTCAAATTACTAAAGCATGAGTACAAGTTCTAAATAGCATTTGAGAATTTGAATGTGTTTTAAAAATAAGGAGATAGGAGGCCAGGTTCCAAGTGCTGTGAAGTGGGGTGAGTACAGATGGATACTTGGCAGCTGGCACAGACACAGTGGACTGCGTGGGCTGTTTCCCACTGTATTACTTTAGCTACATATGACTCTAAAAAGACAGCATACTCAAAGATAGGCTACTGACACAAGGACCAAGAGCTTCCCTTTCCAGCTAGGCTGACACTGACTCGCCAGTGAGCTGTGTCTGCAACTTCCTACAACACCTGACTCGATAGCTTTCTCCATCAGCCCTGACCAGCCACTCACTCTACCCATGTCAGCCCTGGCATAATGGACATCAACACAATCCAGAGCAAAAGCACACTAACAATAATTTCTAGGAGAAATCACATCATTGACAAAGTTGTAAACAACACTTCGGCTTAGGGTAGTCACTCTCGCATTGAACCATTTGCCTATGTCAAACACTTGTCTATTGTCAGATGTTATGCACTGAGGGTCTGAAACACTCTCAATATAAAGTGGAGATCTAACACCAGCACTTCAGAGTTTCTTAAAGAACCTTAGTGCTCTCCTCCTGCCCTTCTCCTCCACAGCAACCTCTGGCCAACAGCATGCTAGTACTTTGACATAAAAACAGGGAATGTTGGAAATACCCAGCAAATCAGGCAGCATCTGTGGAGAGAGAAACAGTGTTTCAGGTAAATAATCCATCACTGGTTCTGCTGAATTGTGATGGAAGCTTATCGGCCTGAGCTGCTGACTACATCTCTCTCCACACACGTTGCCTGTCCTGCTGAGTATTTCCAGCATTTTCTGATGTTTTCCAGAATCCAGTTGAGGTTACCTCACATTTCCAGAATCCCCAGCAATCTGACATTGTGGACAATAGTTTACAGACAATTTCGTGATCTTTTAATGCAACTTGAAAGGTGATAATCAAATTTCTAGATAATTATGCAATCACTACTTCATTACCTTTGTGATACCTGTCAATTGTCCTTGATATAATGTTTCATATACTCAGTTTAAAAATGTTTTTATAAATCCAATATTGTCAACTGAAGCATCACTATGCTCATTACCTAGCTCCCGGGGACAGACACTCAGCTGACTCCTCCCACTGCATCCCAAGGGCAGTGATTGACTTGGGCTCCATTTAGCCACCAAAAGTCATCCATGGGTTGTGGGCGCGACTGACAGGGCCAGTAAAACTAATTACCCTTCAGAAGGTGATAGAGAGTCAGCTTCTTCCATGGGATGGCCTATGAAGTGCTTTTGAGTGTCCCAAGGGCCCTTCGCTCTTTCAGTCAAGTACTTCTTGAAATGGAGCCAGTGAAAAATATGACTGTTAGTTTGCACCCAATAAGCACTCTCAAGGAGAATGCTACAATACTAGCCAGATAAGATATTTCAAAGAAGCTGAATATAAATATTGCTCAATGGGATAACTCCCTGTTCTTTGGAATACTGCATGTTATCTTAAAAATACACCTGAGGGAGCAGATGGATCTACGTCATTAAGACACCTTTTCCTCGGTAATGTGTCTATTTTTGTGTTCTAGTTGTGGGCATATTATTTAGCCTCCAACATGTCTCAAGGAGAGAGTTCAACCATCGAGCTGCAATGACATTGAGGATCTGAATGGCACTATTTCATTGCAAGCCTTTCCTTCACTCCTGCACCAGCAGACACAAATTTATTAACATTATGCTTCAGTATGTACTTTCAGACATTAGTCTGGTCTTCAGTATATATTGTATCCCAAATAAGAGTCCTCCCACTTTGGCGAGCTACCTAGATTGACACACATGCATCCTAATCCTTCCAGCTGTTGCTCCAGTTTTACCCTGTAGCACACAGGTCACAGCAATAAACCCAGGCTGAAGGTGAGCCCTACCTGTGTATCCAGCCAGAGCAGCAGCAGGGATCACTGGCTTGTCCTTGTTTAAATCGGTTCGTTCTCGCACGTAGTCTTTGAATGTTCCTTTGGGCTTATGATTGGGCAGGTTGCTAGAATAATCCTCTGAGTCAAAGCTGTCATAGGATGGCACTCGTTGGAGGCTGTTGAAAGAGCTTTGGCTGCTCCAGGACTGTGCTAAACGGTCACAGCTGTCAAAGCTGTCAATGCTTTCAAAAGAATCCTGACCACCAAGCTTACCTAAAGGACCAACAAGAGGACAAAAAGCTGTCAGTTCGAACGTGAACAGGATGCAAACTTTCCTTTCCACCCCAAGACAAAAGTATTGGAGAAAAGGGAATATCTTTGCAATAAAAACAGAGAATGCTGGAAATTCTCAGCAGGTCAGGGCAGCATCTGTAGAGAGAGAAACAGAGTTAAAGCTTCAGGTCATCATGAATACTGATGAAAGGTTATCAGCCTAAAATGTATTAACTCTATTTCACAATTCTCTGATGTTGCCTAATCTGTTGATTGCAGCCAGCATTTACTTTTTATTCTATAGTTTTTGCAATTTTCCTTTACTTTCCAAGTCTCTGTATTTTTGGTTTCAATTCAGGTATCTCAATGTCAAACGGAGTTATATCAACAGGTTGTGTTAACCTGGTTATATTGATACTCCAGGCCTCTACCTGGTTAAGTTGGTAGCAACTTTAGGCTCCTTGCGTCAGGAGGCATGTCAAGTTCATGGAAAAGCTGGCATAGAACATGGTGAATTTATCATATATGCAGAGGTTAATTAAAGGAGATGAAAGAACCGTGAGCTCTTTTCATTAAGTGAAGAAGCTCAAGTGAGAAACCTGAAATTATTCAGTCATGATAAGGTCATTCAGGAAACACGGCATACACTGAGTGAGTGGAGAAACTAAAAGCAGCAAGTGCTGGCCTTATTCCGCAGGTCATGGAGAAGCCATGGGGAGAGTTAATGTTTCAGGCCAATATCCTCTCACTACGTTAATAATGCTACTGATAGCCATTGACTGAAAACATTAAATATGTACCTTCCTCAACAGATGCTTCCTGACCTGTCAGTATTTCCAGCACTTCCTATTTTATTGCAGATCTCCAACACTGGCAATCTTCTATCTTGTTAGCAATGGGTAGATCTCACACAAATATCATTGACATTTGCTGCAATGCCCTTCTCAAAGTTAGGGTACAAAATATTCAACTAGAAGCAACTATAAGAACAATATCCATTACAATAGTTAGCATTGAGAGAAATGATATTTTAGAAAGAAAAATAAATCAAGGATAAGTTTGTGGATATGGGGCTACGGGGTTGATCTTTACAAAGGCTGGGCTTGTAAATGGTTGCACTATTAAGGTCCCTGATTCCCTCTCAACTCTGTCGAATCTGATCATACTACCCGGGCCAACATTTAATTTCCCACAAAAGGAGCACCACAGCATCAGACTCACTGTTCTCCAACTTAAGTTGGATTCTTCATTTCAACTGGAAAATGTTTATCCCACAGTTTATAAAAACAGCGGGGAGTTCTCCAAATTTCCTGCTCAAATTCCCTTGACAACAAGCATCATTTTCCTCTCATTACTGTGGGATCATCAGACATCTGCTATCCTATTTATGCATGTGAAGATATGAAGTAGTTCAATATACAATAGGTAAAATAGACAGGAATTAAGGGAAAGATGCAGTAAAGAACATAAAACTACAATCATAGATAGAATAGAACATATCTATTAAAATAATTTTAAAAACTTGCATTTCTGGAAAAAGTCACATTGCCAAGTATTGATTAACTGTCTGCCCCATACACTTGAAAAGAGTGGGCTCTTTGGTGGCAGAAAGGATTGTGGATAGTTTAATAGCTAGTTATTATTTTTTAATTTATTCAGAGATTCAGCTGGGTAACAGGACCTTCCAGCCCAATGAACATGCGCCGGCCAATTACACACGTGACCAATTAACCTACTAATCCGTACGTCTTTGGAACATGGGGGGAGCCGGAGCACCTGGGGGTGACGGGGAGAACGTACAAACTCCTTACACACAGCACCAGGAATCGAACCCGGGTCACTGTCACTGTAAGGTGTTACGCTAGCATGCACACTTGCTCTTGTGTGATTTCTTGGGTTTTGACCATCTGGGTCAGTTGGTGTGGAACTTCACAGTTAACTCCTTTACTGACCCGGTTTTTACCTCTCCCAGGTGAGTGAACAACTGTAGAGTGGGGAAAGAAAAAAAATTGGAAGCAGATGCTGGGCCTACCTGAAGCACCAGCTGAACTCTCTTACCTATTACTTACAGGTGTAGGATGATTCAGAGCTCTCCACTTCTAACATATCTGCCTCCTCTTATTCCTGAGCACCATTTTTCCCACAATTTCACCCACATATCTGGAAACCATGCACTTTAAAGCCCACCCCTCAGTTAAAATATCCCTGTTTTGGCAAAAATGTAGTGCAATAAAGGTTAGGTTGTGAGGACAGGTTGCCCAGATGAATGATGAAGTCCTAATGATTCAGTTGATTTAATGATAAAGTTATTTGCTCAGGTGGCAAAACTTCTCCCTTTACAGGAGTGTCTAAAACCAAGGCAAAATTCTGTTCAGGCATTTGGGTGATGTTTGCTCATACTTCCTCACAACCATTCTAGCAGAACACTAACACACGTCCCGAAAAGGGGCGCTGAGATCAGGTTGCATTTGAAACACACTGATTAATAGAGTTTTGTTTGTCAGGCATTGTAGAACCAAAGCACGAAAATAAAGATAGGATGAAGATGGGTTATGGTCTAATTGCCTAGTGGAATAGGCTTGAAGGGGAGAATGGTTTACTCCTGTTCCTATTTAATACACAGTGATGTATATTTATCATGACAGTAGAGATGGGAGATTGCACCTTCACCGCACATCTTTAAAGACACGAGAGTTCCAAAAGGCTTCCTGTAGCAGCCAGGATTAACAGAAATTCACAACTATTCACTGCTAAACAACCCTCTGTACAATCCTTAGTCTCAAAACCTCTGTTTGTGAATCTGCGGCCAGTTTCTTGTCGCACTGCCTTTGGTCGCAACTTCTACATATCTGGTTTGAAACAAGTGTCTTTTCTCTATAATAACTAGATAATTGCTGCCATCAGTTGGTGGCCACTGCTGCAACTGCTTCTTAGTTGTCATCTTTTCTTCAGAAAAAAAGACATCAAGGAGGGGCAAAATTCCAAACCAGCTCAGGACAGGTCCCGGAGACTGGCGGCCATCTCCTAAAATGGGAATCATTCACAAAGCAGAGCATTGCAGAATAAGTCATTGCTCCCGTCCTCCATGTGTGGTCACCTATCAGAACTCAGTGTTTCCCAGGTGCCATCGGTCAAAATCATTTCTTTCGACAGTTAAAGAAAATTCCAGCCACAAGCCTTCATCCCACACAAACCCAGTTCCACACCCAAGAGTCGTCAGTGGCATTTGTGTACATTGCTGGCGGGTTAATGGTGTGTCTGCCCTGCACCCTGAACATTCCCAAACTCGTGTTTCCATCTTCAGTCCGTCCCTGGGTGCAACAGCACCAAGTAAACAGACCTGTCAATTGACCGCTGAAGAAACAACCTTTTACACACCCTCCCTAATCAGTAAAACTACAAAAGGGAATAAGTGACAGATTAAGGATGAGGAAAGGGGTTAAGTTTGACAATATTGATTTTACTTTTAATTTTGTTTAGGATGCCAGTCCTGCCCACAGGCACCCTCAACAAGAGGGAGCTGCACCTCTCTTGCTCTCACTATCCAGAGTACCCCTGATCTCAGAAGGAAATGGACAGCACTGCCCTCCACCCAGCCCCGTCCCACGGTGCCACCCTACCTCGACTGATCCGGCCCACACACATGTTATCCGGGGACACCACCTCTTGCTTGACGTAATACTCAGACTGCAGTGCGTCCACAGGTGCGTCGCGGTTGATCACAGCCTGATAATCCGCCTCGTACTTTAGTGAGAGCAGTTCTTCCGAGCTGATGGGATGCAGAGTTTGGTAGGACTCTGTAATAAACCCTGGGTCTGAATACTCAGAAGGAGGGACACACTGGGCATGCTCAATGCCATAACCTGTGGAGAGAGAGGGGGAAATCAGAACCTCAGAAACAGAATTGACAACTCCTGCTATGCCTGGTAGTAGTATTAGAAGGTGATCTTTGCCTGAAGTAGGAAATGGGCCAACAGTCAATGGACTACCTGATCACACAGCCTCCAACTCAAAGCGCCCTTGGTTGATGCGACCTCTGGCTCCCCCCTCACACAACCCCAATTCACAAAGTCCCGATCCAAATGCCATGGCAGCATAGCCGATTAGCGAAACACTTTTACAGCTCAGGGTGTTCTGCAGTTCAGAGTTCAATTCTGGTGCTGTCGGTAAGGAATTCGTACGTTCTCCCCATGCAGGTTTCCTCTGGGTGCTCTGATTTCCTCCCACAGTCTAAAGATGTACCAATTACTAAGTTAACTGGTTATTGTAAATAGTCCCGTGATTAGGCTCAGTGGTGCGACATTGTCCCAGAAGGGCCTGTTCTGTGCTGTATCCCCAAATAAATAATAAATAAATAAAATGCCTTCAAATAAATCGTCCCAATTCCCACCTCCCCTAATTCATTGCCTCCCAGTCCATATCCCTCAAATCACAGCTCCCCCCCAATTCACATCTCCCTGCAAAGTTCATATCATCCCTCGTCACATTCGACTTGATTTGAAACATTCTATTTCTCACCACATCCAGCCCAACTTCCCCAATCCATATCAATCCAATACACAGTACAACTACACTAATTCATATCATCCTAATATTTATTTCCCCCGAATTCACAACGTCCCAATTGACAACTCCCTCAATTTTCACCTGCTTCCCATTTCAAACCTCCATCATTTCACACCAAAGTAATTCACAACAACCTTGGATGGGTATTCTGTGCTGTGTGACTGTGATTCTATGATTCTCACAACTTTTCACTAGCAGAATAAGGCTAGTCGGCCCATTGAGTCTGCTCCGCCATTCTATCATAATGGCACGCAGCTCGTGTTCAATTCACAATTCACTTAGTTCACAGCTCTCCACAACTAACTCAATATTCACCTCACCGTTCAAACTGTCTCCAATTCAGAGACACGAGAGACTGTAGGTGCTGGAATCTGGAGCAAACTGCTGGAGGAATTCAATAGATCAAGCTGGTTCTGACCCAAAACATCAACCCTCCGTTTATCTCCGCAGATGTTGTTGTCACATCTGTTCCAATTCATACCACACTTTTTTCACATCTCTTTCACAGCTTCCCCATGTCACACCACCCATACTTCACACCTACTTCAATTCACACCAACCCAATTCACACCTCTCACAACTCACATTTTCCCCGTACCACTCCAAAGCTAGTTTACATCCTGGTTCATTCCCTACACGATTCCTACTTCCTGACATTGTCTGAATGGCTTATATTGGCTCAATACACAGCATCCCTCATTCACGCCACGATGTTTTGTACACTCCCTGATTCATTCCATTCACAGTCTGCCTGATTCATACTCAGACGTTTTGACTCAGATTGTCCCGGATTCTCACTCACAACATTCTGATTCAACACTTCTGCTCATTTACACCATCCCCAGCCTGCCCACAAATTTACCTGGACCATTTTCGACACTTCCCTCCCCTTTCTCGATCTCTCTCTTTCTATTTCTGGAGACAGCTTATTTACTTATGTCTTTTATAAACCCACTGACTCTCACAGCTACCTGGACTATACCTCTCCCCATCCTGTTACTTGTAAAAATTCTTCTCTCAATTCCTCTGTCTCCACTGCATCTTCTCTCAGGATGAGGCTTTTCATTCCCAAATGGAGGAGAGGAAAGGAGCTTCCGTTCCTCCACCATCAACGCTGCCCTCAACTGCATCTCTTCCATTTCACACATCTTCCCTCACTTCATCCTCCCGCCGCCCAACCAGGGATAGGGTTCCTCGCCCTCACCTACCATCACACCAGCCTCCATACCCTGCACATAATTCTCCATAACTTCTGCCATCTCCAACGGGATCCCACCACCAAGCACATATTTCCCTCCCCTTCACTTTCTGCTTTCCACAGGGATCGCTCCCTACACAACTCCCTTCCCCCTGGTCTCCCTCCTGCCATTTTTCCTTGCAAGTGGAACAAGTGCTGCACCTGCCCCAACACCTCCTCCCTCACTACCATTCAGAGCCCAGACAATCGTTCCAGGTGAGGTGACACTTCACCTGTGAGTCTGTTGGGGTCACCTACTGTATCCAGTGCTCCCAGTATGGCCTCCTGTATATCGGTGAGACCCGACATAGATTGGGAGACCGCATCACCAAGCACCCATGCTCCATCCGCCAGCAAAAGCTGGATCACCCAGTGGCCGCTCATTTTAATTCTGCTCCCCCCACCTTCCCAGATTGAGCACACATCCCACCCGACTCACACCACCATCTAATTCATCTTTCCTGATTCACACACTCCTAATTTGCACAGGTCCTGATTTATGCTGTCATAATTCACACCACCATCATTCACAATGCCCCCAGTATCCACTGTCCTTTTTGGTGGCCTAGATTCTCACAATCCCCAAGTTATTCCATTTGAATACTCCACCGGTAATCCCAGTTGTACACCATCTCAATCCACCATATCCCAAGTCATTTCTGATTCATGCCACACTAATTCCTACTGTGGAAATTTGCTTTTCACTCTGTCAATTTAGACGCTGCACTGCCTCACATTGTCCAATCTTCACTGTTCCTTGACCCACAATGTTCTAATTCACTCTGTGCCTGACACTACAAAGCTCACAAGGTCGTACAGTCTGATTCGCAATCCGCCAGTTCACACTACCCCTGATGGACATCAGCCCTAATTTAATTCTCTCCAATAAACACTGTCCCTGGTTTGTACGATACCAATACGCACTGTCCCAATTTGCACCCTCTCTGATCATACCGTCCCTGACTCAATGGCCGAGTCACACTAATCCCAATTCACAATGTTCTGAATCTGACCTTTCCTGAGGAAGCATCTCTGACCTGAAACATTCACTGTTTCTCTTTCCACAGATACTACCCGACAGAATTATTTTCTGTTAAAATATTATTTTCTGCCTTATTAAAATAATTTGCTTTGCTGGCAATGAATTCCAATGCAAGGAGACTAGTCCTGTCCTCATGGGCAACAAAAATATTCGCCCTTCCCTACAAGAGTTTACCATCATTAACCAGGCCAGGGTCATTGACAATTGATGTGTTTGGCTGGTTTAGCCCCAATAGTCACTGCGAAGTTACTGGGGGAATGTTCCCCGACACTTAAAACTGGGCTGGATTCTGATGGTTGCACCCATGTTGGAAGTCAGCTGATGGCCACACCTGAGCCCAACAGACATATCTGAAGCAGAGCCTGACACTTACATCTAGTTTGAACACTCAGATATGGTAAACATCCTGACAACCATATCTGAAGCAAAGCCCACCAGCTGCATCTGGGAAGATCCTGAGAACCACTTCTGTGTCACTCTCCAACTGACAATGTAAAATACAGCAAGTCCATCTCCCTTGATTATTGGAAAGACAGATGGTGGGGGAGCTGTGTGGCCTCGGCTGTAGCGAGGACAAGGCCTCAAGTCATGAGCCTGCCTGTTGCAGCAGTCCAGGAGACACCAGAGGCGGTATTGCATGGCATCCATGCGGGGTTGAGGGCTGGCCCCCTCCCATCAGTGCTGCCCTCCAGTGTTTGATTGCAGGATTACGTGCATGCATACGTTCATCTGCAGACTGCTGAGAACTGCTTGTTCTTGCCGATAACACACATGCAGTATCTATTTACAAGGCATGTCACTCAAGCACTAAAGCTATATTTATTTTGTGTGATGTATGTTTACTGCTATCTTATATATGCTCTATGTGCCTTGTGCTGTGTATGTGTGTGATTTATGGTACTGTATTTTGCACCTTGGCCCCAGAGTAATGCTGTCTTGCTTGGCTGCATTCATGGGTTGAATGGTTGAATGACAATTAACTGAACTTGAACAACCATATCTAGGAGGGAACCTAATATCCAAGTATGGGATAATGTACCACATCGACATGTGAATGGGAGCACGACCACCCACATCTGAACTGCAACTCGGCACTCCACATCTGGAATGTAATCCGATACCTACATCTGTATTGTAATCCAACACCCACCTGTGCTCCACATGTTGTGCGGAGCCAAATATCACGAGTAAATCCAAAGCCCACATCTGAGGGAGACTTTGAATCTGTGACTGTACCAAAGACCAGCATTTACTTATCCATATGGGCGAGAACAGAAAATAAACCTGAGCTGTAACTGTCCAATACACACACCCACAGATGGGCCTGAGCCCAAGACACATGTGAGGCTGAGCCTAAGTCTGGATCCTACGTGCCCAAGATCGGATCAGAGTCCTACCCATGTCATAAGAGGGTCTGTGTCACCAAAGTAATCCCCTCATCCCAGTTACCTTGAACTACTGTTCGCCTGTAACTTACCCATGGGGTAGGAAGAAAAGAGGCTGTTATCATTGTAATTGGAAACCACTCCATTCACCACAAAGGGCTTTACGTCTTCTTGCAGACATTCTGGCAGAAATGAAAGTCACACATTCAGCAATCAACGCTTTTGAAAGAGAAAGGTTTCATATACTTATGAAGCAGAAAAATGGTCATATACAAGGACGTTATAAGCACCCAGTGTCTCAGCTTCCGAAACTCAGTCATTACAAGATAACAATGCTCCCTTAACACTCCCATCAAACACAACCAGGACAAATGCAGCTCATTAGAACTCCCTCTTCACTGTGCTAATAACGTGATTTAGTCCAAGTGCACCTTCTTTATACGACTAATATCACACTGCTTGAACTACCCACTCTTTCTTCACACCTGTTCCTTTGTTTGTAAAAAGATCCCACAGCCTGATCTTCACTGCCAAGCATCCCAGTTCTGTCACACTCTGATGGGAGGTGTATTGTGGAACACATCACATCAAAATGCACCATTTGCACTCATGGCCAATTTAACTGATCTGTGCACATGCTCCCGTTCTGGTAGGAATGGGTGTATGAGGGAATGTGTGAGTGACTGAGTGAGAGTGAACCTGTGGGAGTAAACCCTAACAGGATAGGACTGACCCCTATATTCAAGTGGGCAATACACAAATAATTTAGCAGAGGAGAACAATATTTGAAAATGAAATGCATCAAGTACACCACAAATTGTAGAGGCACCAAAATCCTTTGCACTCCAGCTGTGTACACAGCTCTTGTCTGTAATTTATCCTGACTTCTTGTGGTAAGCAGACACGCCAGATGGAACCTTATAAACATAACCATGATAGGATTGTACACTCCTCGACCACACCGATACTTAATCCAATTTCACTCTGCATTGCTTAATGTTTATCAGCTAATACTCACACAGAGTACACTGACCCACTCTCTGTGGACAGACAGGGTTTCTGTAATGGGCTCCAAGTGTCTCATTTCAAAGCAGGAGGTCATATTCTGTAAGTTGTTGCATTCTTACAGGTGAATTTCAGGCTGAAGTGCATAATACTCTATGCTGAAGTTGAACTCTACCAATTTCCCATTGTACCTCTTTGTGGCCCTTGCACTTTATCTGTCTACCAGTACTGCACCTCTCTGCAACAGCATCACATTAATCTGCAGTCTATTTTCTTTTCACTTCCTTGACATAATTTAGTATGGCATAATCTGTCTGGTATGCAAAACAAATGATAAACATGTGACAGTGATAAACTATAATAGCTGCTATTCCTTACGCTAAATCAGAGAGACATATTAACCATCATAAGTCACAGTGAAAAGGCTGGCATTTACCTTTCTGAAGCTGCTCAAGATGTTCCCACAAGATGTCACCGACAAAGTCGGGAGCCAGTTCGAGAAAGCTGTCCCTGCCCAAGGCACACAGGCTGGCTCCGTTCATTTGGAACTGATGGAAGTCTACATTCTTCAGGCTGAATTCGTTGACAGCCCAGACCAACCAGTGGCTCACATGCTCATCCAGCCATTGCCGAGGGTCTGCAGAATGTTATAACAAGGGTTGACACTATCTGACAGCAGCCATCATTGATCTCAGACCTTGGGCTGTATGGACTACTATGAGAAAGTTCCATGGAAGATGGAAGAAGATTGGAAAGATTGACCTGGTTTCTTTAAAAAACAAAACATTAAAACATCAGAGGTACTGATTTTCAGAGACACAAGAGATGGCAGGTACTGGAAGCTGAAGCAATAAACAGTCTGCTAGAGGAACTCAGCGGGACGAGCAACATTTGTGAAAGGAAAGGAACAATCGATGTTTCGGGTTGAAACCTTGCATCAGGACATGACGCAGGTTTTTTTCCCAAATGCATTGACATTTCTATCCTTCCCCATACTGCTGCTGAACCCACTGAGTACCTCCTGCAGTTTGTATTGAATATAGGAGTTAAAATGTCACGTTACACCTGTACAAATCATTGGTGAGGCCACACCTGAAGATGACAGCACACTATAGAAAGAATGTTATTAAGTTAGAGAGGGTGCAGAAAAGGATGGAAGGAATGTGATTGGGACTAGAGAGCTTGAGTTATAAGGACGCATTGAATAGGCTGAGATTGTTTTCTCTGGTGCAAAGGAGGCTGAGGGCTGAGGCATAGATAGGATAGGTAGTCATGTTTTTTTTTACCCAGGGTAGGGAAGTATGACACCAGAGAGCCTAAGTTTAGGGTGAGAGGGGATAAATCTAAAGGAAATCTGGGGGGCAAGTGTTTTCACGCAGAGGATGGTGAATAATTGAAAAAAGCTGGTAGAGGAAGCGGTAGAGGCAGGTACAATTACAACATTGAAATGACATTGGGATAGGTATATGGATAAGAAAAGCTTCAAGGGATACGGACCAAACACAGGAATAGTAAACTAGCATAGATTGGTATCTGGTTATACTGAATGGGTAGGGACAAAGAACCAGGTCCCATGCTGTATAACTCTAGAACCCAATGAATGCACCAGTTGCCTGAACTACCTGTTGCACCCGCAGAGAACACTGAATTTAAAAAGATTCAGAATTCCAGAGCTACTGCATCTGAAATTATTAAAGACAGCAGCCTATCATCATCCCTTCAGGGTGACATGAGGCGGGCAATATTGATCAACCTTTCTGGTGACTCCCAGATACCAGTAAGTAAAAAATGGTCAAGTTAACACAGAGATCAAATGGCAGGGAATCAGATACTCAATATCAAATTTCCATGCTTCCAAGGGCTAGTAGGCCCATTGACCTGTTAAAAAAATTCCACCATCATTCCACCATTCCTTGTTCCCAACCAAACCTCCCCATTTGCTGATGTTTATTAAAAAAAAAATTTTTAAATATTTTTTAAAAATCGGTCTCTACTCCAGATAACTGGACAACAAACTGGATAACAAATTCTACTGCTTCCTGAATACCTTTCGGTGCATCTTCTGGATTTTGGGCTGTTGATCATGAAAATCACCATGAAATCTCCCCATTACAGACCTTTTTTTTAAATCACCTATTTTTGTTATTTCAATTCATAGTTCAAGTCAGTTAAAATGTTGCCCACATTGGAAGCTGAAATGTTTCCTACCTTGTCCAGGCTTGCCTGTGCATACTTAGGCAGGGCAGATGTTGCATTGCGGGCCAGGTTTAAGAGAGGCTATAAAAGCATCGCGCGCACTCTGTTCTATGCATTGCATTTACACGTATATCGGTTTGCGATCATGTTGATTCAGAATGCTCTATGTGCATAGCATATTGTGCGCACTCATTTTGACAGCAAAATTTCTTGCCAATGTTGCGACAGATAAAGCATTTTGTTATATTTGTGGCAAATATGCGCTTAAATCTCATAGACAGTGCATGACTCCTCTTATTAAGAAAGCCTATGAGCTCTACTTAGCGTGTAAAATTGGTGAGCAACACAAAGCCTGGGCTCCTCACATTTATTGCACAATATGCGCTGTCAATCTTTGAGCTTGGGTCAGAGATACTAAGAAATCAATGCTGTTCGCTGTCCCAATGATATGGTGTGAGCAAAAGGATCATGTGACAGATTGCTACTTCTGTCTGACCAGTACGAGTGAATTTATCTGCAAAAACAAGAAATCCAATGAATACCACAATTTCCCTTCAGCCATGAGACCTGTGCCATATGACGATAGTCTTCCAGTACTGAAGCCACCAGAGACTTGGAGACTAGAGGAGGCAGATGAAGATGCCTTGATGCACGAGACTGGAATGGAAAACAACACTGATATTGATACAGATTTTGAACTCTTTATGTCAAGTGCGCCTCATCTGATAACTCAATCTAAGTTAAATGACTTGGTCACAGACTTGGGTTTGTCAAAGGCAAAAGCAGAATTACTGGGTTCAAGACTGCAAGGATGGAATCTGCTGTCACCAGGCACAAAAATTTCTGTGAAAGATTTCGATATTTGAGAAATATGTTCCCCAAACTAACTGATGCCAAGATTAAGCAAGGCATTTTTGTTGGTCCACAAATCAAATAGGTCATCAATGACAGGCAATTCAAAGAACTTCTAGTGGGATAGGAGAAAATCACATGGAAGGCATTCAAGGATATTGTTGAAATTTTTTTTGGCAACGACAGAGCACTAAACTATTTGCAGCTGGTTGACAACATGCTTCAGGCATACAAAACCGTGAAGTACAACATGTCACTAAAGATTCATTTTTTGCATTGCCATTTAGACTTCTTTCCTGCAAACCTTGGCGCTGTCAGCGATGAGCACAGTGAAAGGCTTCACCAGGGCATTGCGGTCATGGAGAAACTGTATCAGGTATTCATCAATGCTGGCTGATTACTGTTGGATACTTAAGCGAGAAGCCTTGAGTACAAATGAAAATCATCAAAACATTTTAGCTTAGTTGAACTATTGCAAAGCGTCAGCTCCATTATGCAATTAAACACATTATATTCAATAAAAGTTAATTTCTTGTTTCTCCAAATTCCTACGTGATACAAGTAGCCTGAAATTATATTTGTGTTCATCTTCAAGCAGTCTGTCAGAAACAAAAAAAAATCTGAGGAAGCAACACTTTTGAAAAAAATATGCTGTCCAGTTTTATTTAAAGCCAGTGTGTACTTAATACTAAAATAGACATTTAGGTAGCCTTCATTCCCACCCCCACTCTCCCATGTTATTAACTCTTGATGTTAAACATAATACAATGGATGGTAACAGTGCGATAAATGACCCGTCTTCCTTCTAAAGGGAGAAGAGAGTCCCTTCAAATCCTGGTCAGTCCAGCTTCTCACTAAAGAACACCCAATGTGATATAACAGAAGAGTTCCACAGAAGTGAATAGTAACGTTTACCTTTCGGGATTCCCAGTCTCTGCTGCACCCTGGTAAATTCACTAAATGTGGCCTTGAGGGCTTGAGACATCATCTTGTTGCTGCTGGGAGTCAGTAATGGTATGTCCCCACATTCCAGATCTGAAAGGAATTGAGTAAAAAGCAATGCATTTTTTATGCAAATACCACCAAACATTCTAAAGTTAGACACATAATTTTGTATTCACAAGGAGGTTATCTAGGGTGCTTGTCTACTGTCTATGAGACATATAGAAAGCATCCAATGCCAAGTAACCACTTTGAACTGAAGTTGCATCAGTGGCCATCCACCAGAAGTAATATACCCTCATTCTAGCAGCAATTCTACAAAGTTCACAGATGGAAACTTGACCATACAGACCACAACACTTCGAATCGCTTTGGCAGGAGATTCCACGACATGTCATTCATCAGTGCATGCAGCCCAGTTAACAAACTCATATTCATAACAGTAGTCATTCTAATCATGGGTACGGAGTAAATCAAGAGCAGAGTACGGAAAAGCAAGTGGGAACCAAGGAAAGGATCAAGTCAGAACACTGGAGGGACTTAACTGATCCTTGGTCAGTGTGACATGCAGCAATCAGCCACCTCCTCCAGCCAACAGTAATTCAGCCATCCATAGACCGAAACCAGGGTAGCGAGAGAAAAACAATGCTGAGTCAATCTCAGGGACATCAGGTGAATTTGTCATCACAAACACAGTTGATTTTTATAATACACAAGTTTGAATGTGCAATTTACACACTCTCATGAGAATTGGCTTGATATCCAGTACGTGTGCTGTGGCCAGTCACAAAACACTGAAAAATTGGAAAGTCAGAATGTCAAGTTTCTAAAGTTCAATTTGTTTCCCATCTGGGAACTGCTATCAACAAGGCAGGCAAACTGGTCTGGAATGAGCCTCTTTCTAATGTCATGCTTAATACAACACAATATAATAATATGCCTATTAATCATTCCTCAACAATTAGGTAGTAACCAGGATACTTATTTCACTATTTTCTCTGCAACAGATCGAAATCGTGCCACTTCAACCTGCCAGGCAACATCATGCTTGTGACAAATTTTCTTCCCTTCCAGAAGATATTTCAGAGTCTGGAACTTACTGTCTGAAGGTATGGAGAGGTAGAAATCTTCCAGACATTTAAAAATTAATTGGGAACGCACTTGAGATACCATGAATACAAACCAACAGAATAAGAACTGGACTGTGTGATTCGGGTGAATAGCTTTTCCTTGGGCAACTAGGACTGAGCAGTCACCATCTCGGATTCTATGAAAAGGAGGAAGGAACTTTACTTCACTGTTCAGAATCATTAATCTTCACGGAAGAAAAAAAGATTAGCACCAGAAGTGCATTGATGAGACAGGGGAGAGAAAGGGAGGAGGAAGAAAGGAATGAAAGAGAAGAAATGTTGGGAATAAGAGACAGAAGAGAACAAACTGTGGAAAGAGCAAGAGAAGGGAAGAGTGGTGAGAAGGAGGGATGTCATTGAGAAGGGCAAGAGAGAAAGGGGATGAGGTAGGAGATGGAGAGAGGAGAGGGAAATAAAAACAACCAAAATCTACATGCAAGAATACAAAAGGGACAAAAATAATCATTCATTTATCCTTCAAACATCATTTTGAAACTAGCCAATGTTTATCCAGAACCTTCAAAGTAAAGGGTAGTTGTTTATTATTACAGAATCCCAGACGTATACCTACCTGCCTCATCAGCAATCTTCTGACAAATTTCTTACCAACCCATCACACCACAACTCTCTTTCAGACAGTAGCAACCCCACAGATCAGGGGTTTGTATAAAGTCAAACCCACATTCATCCATCTGCAAACTGGTAAAGACCAGAGTCTGATGAGAATCAAGGGCCAAGCTGCTCTAGGATGTTGAACTGCTGGTCATTCACCATCATTGAAAGATAAACCTTGCACATGGTCATAATCACGCAGCAAGAACAGTAACAATATGGACGATCATTAGCTCCGCTGCTTTGCCTGGGAATGCAGCCATCCAAGCCTCAATAAAGGTCAGAACCTTCACTGATGACCCTGCTCATTCTTGCAGGTCAACATTTCAAATGGGATACAGAACATCTGGGTCATTTGTTTTAGAAAATCTGAACTGCAAGTTACACAACTTTGTTTTTGTTACAGCAATGCATAATGCACTTCTGAATGGCTCATCACAAAATCAAAACAGATAGGAGATCAGCCTGTGGTTAGGGTGCATGCAGTAGCACACACACACACTCCACCCTTGCAAAAATTGTTCACCCAATTTAACGTCTAATTTTCTGGCTTTAGTTGAGGAAGGATTGTGGTTGTTAGTTGATTATTAGCCAGAGATCTGGGCTATTGATCCAGACTTGAGTTTCAATCTCCTCACCACAGCTGGAGAATAAAAATTAATATAATTGAATAAAACTGGAAAACTCAGTGTGTCTACAATCACCAATGTGGTTGACCCCAACAATCTCCCCATTTCAGGGATATGAGGTGAATGCCAGCAAAACTAATTATATCAGTATCCTATGAAAACCATTCTTGGTATCATAAGGTGAAGTCCTGACCAACCTCCTTCCATTATCAACTGTCCTCTTGTCAACCCTTGGACCCAATGTTGTCCACAACCTAAGCAACCCAAGTCTGTTGTATCTCAATCATTCCAGTTAGTAACTGAAATGCCAGTCAGTTAGATAGAACACAGAGCACTGAACTTCAAAAACTACTGCACAGTACCGGCCCTTCGCCCCACAGTGTCATGCTGACCTGTATAAACTTACTCTACGATCAATCTAACCCTCCTCTCCTGTACAACCCATAGCCCTCAATTTTTCTTACAGCCATCTGTCCTACCAGTCATTACAATATGTCATTCCTTCTATAATGGGACCAAAGCTGGATATAGTACTCTAGATGCAGCCTCACTGATGCCTTGTAGAATTGCAGTAAAACTTCCCTATTTCTATACACCAGCCATTTTGAATAAAAAAACCAACATTCCATTGGCCTTCCTGATTACCTGCTGCACTGGTATGATTTGTTTTTGTGATTTATGTACGAGGATCCCCACATCCCTTTGTGATGCAGCTTTCTACAGTCTCTCTCAAATTAATAATGATGTTTCATAAGTTTAGATTACACAGTAAATAACTTCACAGTTCCCTCTATTATATCTCATCTGCTGACTTAACCCATCAATATGTCTCTATAAATTATCTGTCTCCTCTTCACAGCTTGCCTTGTCACCTACTTTTGTACTTGCAAATTTGACTATATACATTCACTTCCTTCCTCTAGGTTATTAATATATATATTGTAAGCAGCTGCCGTCCAGCACTAATCTTTTAAGCAGTCCATTGGGTACAGGTTGCCAACTTTAAAATGACCCCGATTCCTAATTACTACTTTCCTGCTAATTAGCCAACCCCTTATCCATGCTATTACCTCCAGCACTGTAAGCTCTTAACTTCCAAAATATTCTTTTATGTCACATCTTACTGGAAATCCAAATATATCACATCTACTGGCTCCCCTAATGCATACTGGCTAATAATTCCTGAGAGAATTCCAATAGCTTTGTCTGACATGACTTCCCCTTCATGAAGACAGACTGATTCCATTTGACTGGTTTTCCAAATATTCTACAGTCACCTTGTAATAATTGATTTTTGTTCTTTTCCTCAGTAAGGAAATAAGCTAAATAGCCAACTTTTTCCTTACCACTCTTTATGTTGGCATTACATTGGCACCTTTCTAATGCCCCAGTTCCTCTTCAGAAACTGAGGAATTTGGGAGATTACAGCCACTGCGCCCATTAACTCTCCCACCACTTCTTTTGTGACCCTAGGATACAGACTATCAGGTTCCAGTGATTTATCAACCTTTAGACCTATTACTTTGCATTATGCTAACTTTCTGCCAATGGTATTTAATTCCCTCCCTGCATTTTTTATACTAATCAATGGACTGAGTCAAGATCAGGTTTAACAGGGTAAGCCTGGTCACAGTGTCTGACAGTATTACACAGGCTGAATACTGACGAGTGAAGGTATAGTTCCAGATATTAACTAGATTAGATAGGGCCAGAGATCCTGCTGTTAAAGTGACTGGCCAGGCTCCTGATAGTAAGGGGGATAGTGAAGACTGGAGTTCCTGATGGTAACAGTTGATGGATCTGATGTCAATACGTGGCCAGAGCGAGGCAGTAAAAGTTTGTGGAAGGGGCAAAAACAGGAATCTGGATGCTGAAGGCTGTGGAAGGGAGCAGGTCTACAGACATTGCCATTTTGAAGGAGGAGAAGGCTTCAGGTGATCATGACTGGCATTCAGTGGTTGCAAAGAGTCAAGGAGGGGATGAGCAATATTGGGAATGGTTGTGGCAAGATTTAACGGAACTGGATAACGCTGGAGCTGAATGTTGGAGTCATGTGCCTGGCTCTGTCTCATAATAGATGTGGGTAGCATTTTGCTCCAGCAGCAAACAGAACTGGATAAGGGCACGTTCATACTGCTGATAGGAATGGACAAGACTTTTCACCAGTTGTTAACAGAATTGAACAGAGTTAAGTTCCAAAATTAACCAGTGTGGACAGGACTAAGCTCTGAGACAACAGTCTGAAATAACTATATTTTCAAACTATCAGTTTCCTGACTATTCCTAGTATTTCAGGGAAAGGACTTTGACAAATTGAATAAGTTTCACTGTATATTTTGCAAAGACATGAAATGACAGGAACAGAGTGTTTCCTCTCCTGCAGTCAAGCCCTGGCCCAGCTCACTCACTTCAAACAATGTGGCAAGGGTTGTCAGCCATTCTTTTCCTGCCCTATCAACCTTCTGACCTACTGTACACTGGGTCAGTAAGTGAGGTCCTGAGATTGCTGTACTGTTATTCTTTTCCAATAAACATTCAGCACATTTCTCATCTCTCAATATCCCAAATGATTATTCTCAGACCGTCAAATCTCCACCCAGTACAAGAAGCTGAGACACCTAACACCCATGAATGAAAGTGGGCTGTAGAACACAAGAAATAGGAATAGTGATCTTTAATAAGATCATTCCTGATCTTTCACATTATGGAGACGGAAGATAGGACTGAACTAAGTTCCCTGCAGCCTACTTCTTCTCAGGATAATGATTTTTTCAAGACTTACGTTGATATTGCCAACTTAAATGGCAATTGTTCAGCCTCAGAAAGAGACACACATCCCAGTCCCTTTCCCCATATTAGCACTCTGCCTTAAGCTCCAGAGAGAACAATAACTTCAGTGTACTAATATATGGTTGAGGGCAGATCCCTCATGGTGCCTGACCCAGGGTGTCTTGGCCCTTGTAACTGAACAAATGACAAGCTGTAGGTCACATTCTAATATATTGTAGGCTCTGTTTCTAGCAAGCCCCTTGGACACTAAGTAGCTGTCATTTGTCTTCAATGAACTGGGATCAAAGGGCTCCTTTGAGAGCTGTATAAAACTGCTAAGAGTCACTCAATTGGAAAAAGGCTACGACTTGAATCTCAATGCACAAGCCACAATTACTACACTACTGCATTTTCCTCAATACTTCTGTCTCCCCCATCATCTCAATCAACTAGTTCCCTCAGGACCTTTTCCCCTGTCCCTCTCTTGCTCTATTTCCTTTTCCTACCTTCCCTTTGCACAAAGCCCACATCAACCCCATCGACAGCATCAAGTTCATTTCAAGCTTCTTCAACTTTTATTTCATCCATTTCAACAACCTTCAGGTATCTGACAGAAAACAACAAGCAATTTGTGAAAGACTTAAGAAGAGAAACAAAATAATTCCAGGAGAACTGTAGAAATCAGCTGCTTTGATAGAATGACTAATGCATTAAAATAACTTAGACTTGCATTATGAGACAAGAAAGGATCAAATTGCAGCAAATATATGGCACTGTATCAGGTTAAGGGATAATGTGTGCAGGCTGCATTGGTGAGCAGAAGAACGGTACGATATCAAGTAGGTTCTTAACATTAAGTTATGATGGCCTCTATACTACCAAGTTGGTGATAGAATTGAGGAGGCAGATGGAAAGGAAAATAAGCTAGAGTTTACCTCCTGAATTTTGACCTTGTTTGTTGTTAGAATAGTCTGCATAATAAAAAGAAATGATACCTCCAGTGACTGAATAACCTGTTGGAACACAAAATTTAGGTTCACGGAGGGAGCATGGTGTAAAAGCAACAGGGTGGGCAAAAGTATGCAGCAGACAGACACCAGGAGAGTGCTCAAATATAGTGTGTGGTATTAGGCTTTAACTGGTTGCATGAAAAATATTTGGCAATGGACTTAGTTCTGTTTTTTGTAATTTATATTTAAAGGGACATAGAGATGAACAACAGCAGAAGGACAGTAATAAATGTGCCATACCTTCAAGGGATTCAGGATTACCTTTATTCATTATCACTCATGAATGGTGGATGGAACTGGGTTAACAGCAGAAACCTTCAATGTCTAGCGCCCAGAGTGATAAGGAAGCATGTTCCGTGCACGTGGAGAATACTGGCATAAACATAATGAATGCAGCTCAACATAATGAATGTTCCCTGCAACACAGGAGAAGGAAAATATACAGGTATTTCCAAGGCAGGATGCTGCGTTACTTGGAGTTCACCTTGCAGTAGCCAAGTGACAGTTGTTCCTGTCTTTTGCTGTCTGTGATAAGGAAGCAATACCCAGAAGCTGCCATCATCCCATTTGAAAACCCAACCAGTGAAAAATTAGGGTGTCTATTTGCACTGTGTGGTGCTGAATAATATTTAGAACTTTCCAGGGTCTCTGGTGCTTCATTCCTGAAGCAGGTCTGTTGCACTCATGAGTGCTTTTGGAACCTACTGCACTTAGCTAGAAGAACAGTGCATGGATTAGAAGGCAGAAGAATTGCAAATATTACACACGTCTTCCAACAAATGGATACAAGGATCAACCCAATAACTGCAGGTCAGTCAGTTTAACCTTCCCACTTGGGGAAGCTTTTGGAAACAGTATCTGGGAGAAAGTTACAGGTCACTTGGTGATTGTTTCCATTAAGTAAGTCTGAATTAATTAATGGAAATCAGCACAGATTTGTAAAGGGTAAATAGTAAGCTAACGGAGATGTGTAGGGATTTCTTCTCACAGAGGGTGGTGAATCTTTGCGGGCAGTCTCAAGGCTAGATCAATGAGACATCTAAAGAGGAAGGAGGAAATGTTTTGGAAAGGTCATGGAAATGAGGCCCTGGTGAAGCTGCACACAGGAGGAGATGGGGATTGGGTATATCAAATACATTCACGTTGGGAAAACTTGAGGGGATTGGTGGCCATTGGGTTTTATGATGAGGCAGCAAGCAGAGGGATTGGAGTGGTGTATATTGACTCTGAAGAGGCACAAAATAGACCTGTTCAAATAGCACAGAATAACAGTACCATGGACTATATGGCTATCTATCAAACTGCAGGAAGATAGCGAGAAGTACTCTTCAGAGGCCAGCACTGGAGCTAATCATTTTTCTGATTTATTACTTGGGTTTGGTTGTATAGCACTTCCAGGGACCAGACACTTCCACTTCAGGGACAGGCTGGTGAGGCTGGACTCAAAACACAGGTACTGTACATGAACACAAATCCCTTTGGAACAAGGATCAAAAATGAAAGGTTTTAAGTTGATTTTTGAAAGGCAAAATGAGGAGGAACTTTGTGTTATGTGGCCAGTGATCAGCATCTGGAAAGCACTGTTGACAGGAATGAGCTGTCAGATTCAATACCGGCTTTGAAAGGGAACTATGCTGGTACCTAAAAGGAAACGAAATGTATGGCTAAAGAGAATGGCATAGATTTGCTTCTGTGCAGCCAGTCAATGGATCTGTGATCAGTTCCTCCATAGCTGCACTTATAGAGGGAAGTACAGACCATTTCCCAATGTTGTTGGAGTTAGCTGTTGTCATAGAATCATATAGAGAGTACACTTTGCTGTCTCTGGAGTGGAGAAAACGTCTTTCACAGCCACTGGTTGAATTCTGTAGATGTTAGAACAACTTTAAAAGTCAAGAGTCCCTTACTGTTGCATACTCAGCCTTTAACATGTAGTCACAGTGACTGCCTGGGTAAAGTACATTTCTGGTTAATGGTGATCATGGAACGTTACTGTTAGGAGAACGTCAAAGGAAAACATAATCAATTGCAATCGATGCAGGTGATCATTGCCAGCCATTAATGTAACATATTGGTAACTGCCAACCAGCACTGCAAATCTGGCTTCCTGCTGAATCTGTGTGTCCTGCCTGGGTAGTGCAGTGAGAGTTTTCCTCTGAATGTCAGATGGACAAAGCATGCCCTCACGCCATATCCAGACAGGGCTTCTCTCTGCCATCATGAAGTATAAATACCAGTTGAGCCAACTGGTAGATTCCAGGGCAAAGGTTCCAGCAGGATAAATTGAATATTAAGATGGAATGTCAATGTACAACATAAATCTGGGGATGGAGAATAGAGAAAATTGGAAAAGGGAGAAGATGCTTGGAAAAGAAAACTGGCAGCTCCTTTGTTCCACAGCCTTCTTCTAAGACATTGTTCCTTGAAGCCTTCCTTCGCGTTCCTGTGTCTTTGTCATAAGTCATAACAATCGGCGTCAAACTTGGAGTCAGTACGCTGCAAGAGCCTGGGAGCATTTTGCTATATAAAGCAATTTGGGATTTTGAGTTATGTAGCAATCCCACAATTGTTGTGCAGCTGTTTGCCATGGCACTATGACCACAGTTCAATATTGAACCTTTCTGTGGCTGGCAATGGAGGACAGAATTGTGGCAATTTCTCACTACACATTGTGGGGAATATGCTTGAACATTCTGAGCCAGACTGGATTTGCATCAGCAGCTTCTCATCCACTGACTTCATTGGAAGCAAACAACAGTGAGAGCTGAAAGAGTTCATATTTTTTTGAATTGAGTGCTTTTATTTTTTTTTAAACCTCTGATTTCTAAATCAGTTTTTCAACTTGTAATAGATTGATTAATTTTTAATAGTTTTGGAGTGTGTTTGATAGTTGGCAAAGACAGGGAACATGGCTAAGCGTTTTTCTATGGGTGCCGCATGATTTAGACATTCAGCGTTTTTCTGCTGGGGGGTATAAACAAGATGAGACTGAGCAAACACAACATCAAGACAATTGAGTCTTTGAATGTTTAGTAGTGGCGGCTTTTATGGATCATTAGCTGGAGAAGGGCCTCACCAAGAAAGGGGCTGGATGCATTGCTTCTGCTCGAGGAGGCCCTGCCAACGAACTGGCAACCAGCTTCCTAGCAAAAACCACCAAGAAAGATCTTACTTTTCACTCATTAATTTGGGCACAGGAGGTCTCCTTACTTGGAGAACGCCGGTAAGTCCATCTCCCTCCTGAGAAATATTTAAACTATTTAGCCCATCTTTATCTGGAATTTCATCTCTTCCAATAGGTTTTCTGGCACCAGTTAGATTGAGGAGTTCTGTGTTGAGGCCAGTGATCGTGTTCTTCAGGTTTATATGTTGATAATTTTTGTATGAATTTAACCTGCCTTGTTTTAATGGTTAACTAATCAGAGGGTAATTGACTAGTCTTGTTCTAAGATTTTCTCAACTAGTTGCTTCTCAAAGTAAGCCCGCTCATCAAAATACACCATAGCACTGGATATTTTTAATCTACTGGCTGCTTATGGACAATGTAGTTGACGAGTAGTTTGAAATTTCTGATTAATTGAAATGATGATTGGATTTGAGTGACAGAATGCTACTTTACAAGACACAGCTACAGTACTACATCTGCAACAGCTGCCTTGACAACATAGTAATAAATGTTAACAATAACTGGCAAAATAATGTCCATATGATGAAAGAATTTAGAACAAGAAAATATGTACCTAAGACAATTACTTTATAGTGTTGATAAAGTTGGCCCAAAAATGCTATCCAAGAGCGTGTCTCACATACTTGACATAAGTGTTGAAGACTTCCAATAACTGAATCACTCACATTGTATTCTCAAAGAACAGTAACCATGTAACTAATAAACCTATTGCCCCTGCAAGCTTCTCCACTTCAGCCCTACAATCAATATTATAATCATGTTCCAAGACTTCTCAGTAATTACGATAGCTGTCTCACAGGTCCAGTGACATGAAGTTGATCCTGATCTCCCGTGCTGTCTGTGCGGAGCTTGCGTGTTCCCTCCGTTACTGGATGGGTTTCCCCCTGGGTCCTCCAGTTTCCTTCCACTTCACAAGAAGTGTGTTGCTTAGTTGGCTACTGTGTGAGTGTGCGTTAGAATTGGAGAATGGAGTTGATGGATAAGCAGAAGAGAATAGATGACAGAGGAATAAGTAATGGTAGGGACTTAGAGGAAAGCGCTGAGAACAGCCTTAGGTGGATGGACCAAATGGCCTACATCACTATTGGAAGAAAATATGGGTCACCTGTTATGACAGAGATGAGGAGAAATTTTGATGCTGTCAGTGTAATAAGCCTTTAGAACCCTCTTCCTCTAAAGATGGTGGTAGCAGAGCCTTTGAATTTTTTAAAGCAGAGGGAGACAGACTTGATAGGCAAGGGGGTGAAAGAGTCCCAGGGTAAAGAGGAATGTGAGGTGGAGATCGCCATCAGATCAGCCACAACAATGTTACTCCATGCCAGAGCAGGAACAAGGGGCCAAAATGGCTTCCCTGGCTGTCAATTTGTATATTTGTACATTTCACACTTCCTCATGGCATAGGAGGCCTTTTTGCCCCTCAGTATGCTATTTTACAGGGCAATCCCATTCACCCATTAATTTTCTCTTTTATCTATTCTTCCTACATCCTCACCAATTTTACCACCTATACACCACCAGGGACAATTAGCTTATCACCTTAAACATTTCTGGGATGTTGGAGGAAACTGGAGCAGTCAGATGGAACCCATGCGGACAGCGTGCAAACTCCACGGTGACAGAATTGGAGGTCAGGATTGAACCCAGGTCACTGGAGAGGAGGCTGCGATCAGGCTTTGTGAAATGGGAGATACACCTCTTGATTTTGCCTTGAAAATGTATTTATCATATTAACAGAACCACACAAAATTTATTCAAAGAATATGGCTGATTTAAAGTTATTTTTCCTCAAGTTATTCTTAAATATTTGAAAGATTCCATGAAAGGTTACAGAAACACCATCACAGTCTGTTGACAAAACCAATCTCGATTGCTTTATTTGGAACTGATTATTTTGAGTTTTGATGAACTTTTGAACCAACTAGAATCAGACTGACTTGCACAGCCACACAAAAATATGTTTACTTCATATCATTTCCTACAAACCCTTCCCGTGACGCTTCTTGGGAGAATGTATCATGTGGGAAGTACTCCAATGCTGGAACTTGGCACAGAAGATTCTCCACAGCATCACCTCTACATTGATGAGAGAAAACTTGCATCTTGTACACTCACTCAATGCCATGGCAATATATTACAAATGTTCTAGCCTTCACCTGACACACTGCAAATATTGAGGCCAAGGTGAGAAATATTGGCATTGAGAAATGGAACATAACCTTGTTCATGTTGTCCCTTTCATCATCAATTCATGCCCCAATTATTCATAGTAACCAGACGCAAAGTAGAGTCTCTCCACACTGACACAAATATCTTAATCCAAATCTTATCCAGCAGAGCCAAAGAACTGTGTGTAACTGGTCACTGTTCATCTGGAGATCGGCAGAGCGAAAAAATGGAAAATGTCACACTAGGTAATGTTCTCCTTGAAGCTGAAGATAAATTTGGTATTGCTTTTCATCTTACAAGAGAACACTGATATGATCTGAATGTAATGTGCATCAAATCTGCACCAGATACATGCTCTGGATGTCTGAAGGGAGAGTGCAGAGCGCTGCAATCTGTATTTAACCTGTGGTGCACCTGTCTGATGGCACTCTGAGTGCTTGAGATAGAAAGTGTTATAAACCACAGGGCTAACACCTTGCACATTGAACAGCAAAGAGAGGCAACTTGGATCTGAACACAAAGGCTTTTGTGCTTAACAGTGAATTATTCACCACATTCATAACACTGGAGATGGAAACAATATTTAAAGTCTGTCAGTTAATGTTGCATGCATCTAACCTTTGCTCTTTCCAAACTGTTGTCCCCTTCATTAAACAGCAATCAAACAATGACTGATATGAAACTACGGTTTACTTAATAACTAAATTTTGTTCACTTAAATAGAGATTGCTCCCATATCAGTTTTACAATAAGATATCTGCCTAAAACATCATTATACTAGTAGAGTACAAAGAGCCAAAGTGTACCTTTTTGCATGGATCTCTCAAAACAATTGGTTATTATGTAGGTAGGGGGCCCATGATGTTGTGCAGTTACTGCCCCTTGTGTATGCAAAGATCTTTCCTCCACCAGTTGTCCCATTGCAAACCTATTGGTTTATATCGTGTGGGTTGATGGTTTCAACTTGGTGGGGATGTGACAATGAATGCTTAACCCCCTGCTCTACTCACTTTATACTTAAGACCGTGAGGCTAAGTACAGCTCCAATGCCATATTTAGGTTTGCTGGTGACACCACTGTTGTTGACTGGGTCAAAGGTGGTGACAAATCGGCATACAGGAGAGAGACTGAAAATCTGGTTGAGTGGTGCCACAACAATAACCTCTCACTCAACTTCAGCAAAACCAAAGAGCTAATTATTGACTACAGGAGGAATAACCCGAGGTCCATGAGCTAGTCGGGGGTAATAATTAGTCAGGGAACCTGAAGGTCCATGAGCTAGTCAGGGAATCAGAGGTGAAAAGGGTCAGCAACTTTTAAATTTGTTGGTGTTATAATTTCAGAGGATCTGTCCTGGGACCAGCACGCAAGTGCCATTACAAAGACAGCACAGCAGTGATTACTATCTTAGAAGTTTGTGCAGATTCAGCAAACTTTGACAGATAAGTGGTGGAGATTATCATGACCTGGTATGGAAATGCCAATGCCCTTGAATGGAAAAATCCTACAAAACATAGTGGCTTTTGCTCAGTCCATTACAGGAAAAGCCCTCCTGAACACTGAGCACTTGTAGAAAAAGCATTGCCACAAGAAAGCACAATCCATCACTACGGACTCCCACATTCCAGGCCACACTCAATTATCACTGATGCCATCAGGAAGGAGATAGAGGAGCCTCAGATCCCATACCACCAGGTTCAAGAACAGTTATTACTATTCAACCATCAGGGTCCTGAACCAGCATGGATAGCTTCACTCACTTCAACTCTGAACTGATTCCACAGCCTATAGATTCTCTTTAAGGACTCTACAACTCATGTTCTCAGTATTATTTATTTACTGTTTTTTTTTGTTTTTGCAGTTTGCCTTCTTTTTCACGTTCAAAGACTGGCAACCATTGATTCTCTTGTAGTTCACTACCCTACTGTGAATGCCTGAAAGAAAATGAATCTTGGGGTTGTAGATGGTGACATAAACATACTTAGATAATAACTTTACATTGGACCTTGAACTAAAAGTCTGACCTTCAGTTGATCGTGGTGGGCAGCAAGGTGGGGTGGTAGGGATCCAGCTGACAGAATGAGACAAGGGGGGGATGGAGATAGGAGCAGGAAATCAGAATAAGGATTGGGTTGGAGCAGGAAGATGTCACAATTTGTCGTTTTCAGTTGGGACATCAGGAGTCATGGACCCAACCAGATCAGGCCCAAGAAACATCTGTAACAGAGCGGGCGGTGATGGGGGCCATGGTGGGAATGAAGGTAGGTAAAAATATAAAGGTGCCTTTTGTTTGGGGGAGGGGGTCCATGCGTTGAGCTCAGTGTCCGTGGATCTGGTGAGCAAGGATGCAAAAGATCAGGTGAAAGCAGGCTTTGCCTCTCATTCACCTGTTCAATTGGACTATTGGTTTGAGGCCAAGCACATTCAAATGAATCTCGCGCTATGGATTTCTCCAGACCCAAAACTTCTGCAGTCCTATTCAGTGCAAATTCAAGTTCAACAACCAGATTCTTTGATCTTATTTTATGTGGTGCACAAAAGCATTGGGAGGCGCCAAAGAATTTCTCGTCCATTATGAATTTGAGGGCACAAGGTCCTTGCCCTCATGAAAGAGCCCAGCTGTCAGCTTAGTGGATAACCACCCGAATACACAGCAGTTTCCAATGGACTGACTGCTGAAGGTCACTGATGATTAGCCACTGGCTTGCGGATAACCACCTGTTTGCAACCTGTGCAGACGTCCGTGCCCACACACAACAGCACAAAAGAACACAGGGAGATGGACGTCAGTTGTAACCACATTTGACCTTCTAGTCTCTCCCTATATTTACCACTGATTTTCTAACCCCAATACTGAGGTGGTCATACCACCTCAATTGAACAGGGTCTCTGACCTTCATTAGAAAGATAAATAACACTTAAATAGGGTGGCGAAGAAACCTTGTGGAATGTCTGTGTTCATCAGTCGAGATATTGAGTATAAGGGTCAGGAAATCATGCTGCAGCTATATAATACTTTGATCAGGAGTGTTGTGTGCAGTTCTAATCGCCTCATTACGGAAAGGTGGGGAAGCTCTGGAGATAGTGCAGAAGAGGGTCACCAGGATACTGGCTGCATGAGGGAATATTAGCTTTATGGAGATGTCATTTTCTCTGAGGGGAGTCCTGAGAGAAGTTTACGTAAATTACGAGAGTCATAGATAGGGTAGCTAACCAGTGTCCTTTTCCCTAGGTAGAAATGACGAATGAGAAGAGGATATAGCTTTAAGGTGAGGGGAGGAGTAAGTTTAAAGGAGAAAGAATTTTTTCCCCCCCACAGAGAGTGGTGGATGCCTGGAACATACTGCCAGGGCTGGTAATGAAAGTAGACACAATAGTGGAACTTGAGAGGCATTCAGACAGTCACATTAAATTGCAGGGAATGGAGGGATGTTGATCACAGATAGGGTTAATTAAGAGCAATCAACAAACTGCCGAAGGAACTCAGTGGATCAAGCAGCATCTGTGAGAGGAAAAGAACAGTACATATTTAGGTTGCATTCAGATTTTCCACAGATGCTGCTTAACCAGCTGAGTTCTTCGAGCAGATTGCTTATTGCCTCAGATTCCAGGATGTGCATTATACTGTGTCATGCTGCACACCTTGGAACATGATTGGAATGCCAAGAACTTTTAGCAGACCTAACAAGATTTATTTCTAACTTTTAGGCTTCTACAGGATGCAAGGGGTTAAAATGAGGCAAGAACAAGCAGAACCAAATTTAAAGTCTAGAATGTGCCTTTCTGAAAATACAGGTTGGACATCCCCCTGCAGATTAAAGAAGTATGCTCAATCAAAACATTAAGCAAGGGCACCCGTTAGGTGTGTCAACTACTTAGATTGATTGCATCTTCTCAGAACTTGGCCGCTGACAAAATGAGAAAGACCACAAGATATAGGAGCAGAATTTGGCCATTTGGCCCATCTAGTCTGTTTCACCATTCCATCTTGGCTAATTGATTATCCCTCTCAACTCCATTCTCCTGCCTCCTCCCCATAACTTTTGACTCCCTGATTAATTGAGAACCTACAAACCTCTGCTTTAAATATACCCAATGACTTGGCCTCCACAGCCATCTGTGCTTAATGAATTCCACAGATTCACCACCCTCTGGCTAAAAAAAATTCCTCATCTCTGTTCTAATGGGACATCCTCTGTGCCCTCAGATCCTTGACTCCCCCACTTTTGGAAACATCCTCTCCACATCCACTCTGACTAGGCCTTTCAATATTCAATTGGTTTCAATTTGATCTCCCCTCATTCTTCTGAAATCCAGTGAGTACAAGCCCAGAGTCATCAAATTGTCCTCATTTGTTAACCCTTTCATTACGAGGATCATTCTTGTGAAAGTCTGGCATGCATTTGGGTCGATATAAAATCCCACTGAAAAACATTTTGCCACTCTATAATGACAATTACATTGGCTTGGTCTCCTCATCTCAGCCACTGTGACTTTGGCCATCTACATGTTTATCAATAAGATGGAATTAACATCTGCATTGCTCTTCAAATAACCTCACCACACTTTGAAGAACTTTACACCCCACTAATTGCTTTTGACACATGGTATTGGGAAATGCGGCAGCAAGTTTACAACATCAGTGTCCCAGAAACAGCAATGAAGCCAACAAGCTACAAACCACAAACAATGATTCAGAGGAACAGCGTAGATGTATTTGAGAAGAAGCTAGTTGAGTACGTGTTGAAGAACAGAAGGTTGTGCTGATGCTGCAAAATGAAGTGAGATGAGGGAATGCTTGTGAGAGCACATACCAGGAGGGGCGAATGCTTGCTTTAAAAATAATTTCCATGCAATAAGAATTATTTTAGTCTGCTAGAGTCTTTTACTCTTCTTTTACTCTGCTAATGCTGGCTGAAAGATAAATTATGGCCCAGAACACTGAAAATCTCTCTGCTCTTTCATAATAACATACAAGACTATGGGAAAGTAGATGAATTTAACAAATATCTTGAAAGACAGCACTCTTAGTAAAAAAAAACTTCCTTCTGATGCCCCCCATAGTTTAAGTTCAAGTTTAATTGTCATTCAAACATACATGAAAACCCATGAATACAGACAAACAACAGTGCTACTCTGGGGTCACAGTGCAAAACACAATACCAACAGTCACACACAGCACAAGGAACATATAGCATATGTAAGATAGCAGTAAAATACAGTCACACACCAAAAAATATATAGTCCATGTCCCTGAGTCCATGAATGTTGTAGCAGTCTGCAGTCAAATGCAAAACAGCTTGTCTTATGTCAAGTGAGTACTAGAGGACAGCACCAACTCAGTATGGATGCAGTGCAACACTGCCTCTGGGACTCCACTGGAGCACCCAACTCCAGTGCCTCCCCCGGTGGCTGAAAACAAGCCACACTGCAACTCGAGGCCTAGTCCTCACTACAATGAAGGCCATGCAGCTGGCTGGCCTGCTGCCTGCCCCCGCCGGTCACCAATAAACCAATGAAATGGCCTTCCGCGCCATCGATGCCCAACAGGGTCTTGCGGTCACAAGAAAAGCGACTAAGAAGCGCCACTCGCTGTTAGACTGCACACCTCCTTCATGCACTGATGGCCCTCTGCCGCAGAGCATTCCACACCGTCCAGTTCTTTCAGTTTCTCCACCAACCAGAAACTCACTGATGGTGGAGACCTGCAGTACTTTAAGTTCTTAATGTCCATCAGGATCTTGCAATCATAAAATACACATTTAAAAAGACAATAACAACTTTGATTGACCCTATCAAAGCCACTGTGTCCAAGCGTGCCGCCATCTTACCTTAAGTGGCAAGATTATACTTTCCTCCAATCAGCTTGAAATTATGTCCATTAATATTAGCCATTTCCATCCTGGGGAGAAAGGTCTCTGGCTACTTTTTTTCCAATGTATTCCTCTGATCATCATGTACACCTCTATCAAGTCACCTTTCATCCTCCTTCACTACAAAGGGAAAAGCCCTAGCTCCTTAAGCCTATCGTCATGAGACATGCTCTTTGGTTAATTCCTCCGCACCCTCTCCATAGCTTCCACATCCTTCCCATAATGAGGTGACCAGAACTGAACACAATATTCCAAGTATGGTGTCTGGACAGGTCAAAAGGAAAGGAACATCGCTCATGAAAGCTAATCCGAAGCAATCACCCAATCTATTTGAGGGACAAATAATCAGGGAGCAGATAATAAACAGTATGATATTAAGAAGTGTTGAGGAGTGGAGGGAGCTAGGTATGCAACTTTACTGATCCTCAAAGTCAGCAGAGCAGACAGCAGTACAATGCAATACATAACATTACTACGTACTGTGCAAAAGTCTAAGGCACCCTAGCTATATATATGTGCCTAAGATTGTTATATTTTGTACAATTCAAGTGTAAATGATGCATTATTTTCATCCCACCCTCCAATCTGCAGGATATTTTCTCATCAAGCCCTCAGCTCCTAGCAAATCTCATGCCTTTCCGCCATTTGTGTAAAAGAACATCTTAGATCTCAGTCCCTTGCACATTCGACATTTAAAGCTGCCTCTGCATACAATATTCAACAGTATTTTGCTATTTCAGTTTAGTGAGCAGGAAAATGAAATAACTGCAAACAGAAACAGAAATGCTGGAAGAACTTAGCCAGTCGAGCAGAAAAGGAGGAAAGAGAAACAAGTCAACATTTTGGGTCAACGACCCAATCCCCAGAGCCTTCTTTCTGACCTTACCTCGTTAATGAGATGACGAACTGCTCTTTTTCTAAACTGTGGTTGCATGGAATCTACTTGGGCTGACCGAACGGACTATGCATTCCAGCAGAATTATGTCAAGTAATCTCATCTGATATATGGAACTTTATTAAATTTATGCCATTGAACTGAGAGGTTCCAGTTAGGAAGTAATCTAATTGCAATAAGACACTGCATCATTATTTATGGGAGAGATAAATTTTGAATCCAGAGCCCAGGGGCGGTACATTAAAACGGCAAGCAGAGCTTTTGGCCTCAGAGCTGCAAGATCATGTTCAGTTCTTACCATGCTGATCTGATCTCCTTGTAATCACATGACCTTCCTCCAATTGTTCCTAGTGTGCAGGTGAGTGTTAAAATCTGGGCGAGTTGGTGAAGTATGAAGAGAATTAAATGGGATTAATGTAAATAGGTGATTGATGATCAGTGTGGACTTGGTGAGTCAAAGGACCTGTTTGCTGTATGCTTCTATAACACTAACACTTCGCTAAAAATGCATTCAAAATCTCACTACACACACAAAATGCTGGTGGAACGCAGCAGGCCAGGCAGCATCTATAGGAAGAAGTACAGTCGACGTTTCGGGCCGAAACCCTTTGTCAGGACTAACTGAAAAAGATAGTAAGAGATTTTAAAGTAGGAGGGGGAGGGGAAAATGTGAAATGATAGAAGACCGGAAGGGGTGGGATGAAGCTGAGAGCCGGAAAGGTGATTGGCAAAAGGGATACAGAGCTGGAGAAGGGAAAGGATCATGGGACAGGAGGCCACGGGAGAAAGAAAGGGGGAAGGGAGCACCAGAGGGAGATGGAGAACAGGCAAAGAGTGATGGGCAGAGAGAGAAAAAGAGGGGGGGGGAATAAATAAAACAGGAATGGGGAAAGAAGGGGAGGAGGGGCATTAACAGAAGTTAGAGAAATCAATGTCCATGCCATCAGGTTGGAGGCTACCCAGACAGAATATAAGGTGTTGTTCCTCCAACCCGAGTGTGGCTTCATCTTGACAGTAGAGGAGGCCATGAATAGACATATCAGAATGGGAATTCAAAATCTCCCTCATCCTCCCACCACTGAAGTACAGGTCCAATGGTCACAGGAATAGAGAGTACCTGGTTACTAAATAACTGCTTGTATGTTTGTTCAAGTTTACAGTGAACAATCATATTATTGTTGTAGAAAACAGAGGAACAGCCTAGTCTGCTTATCAGTTTGACCTAAATAAGAGCAGCAGCTTGCTTGTACCCCAGAATAACGCTCACGTTTTGTTACTTTGCTGCGAACAACAGAATGCAAATAAAGTGGGGGCTACAAATGAGAGTTATCCTAGAACTTAATGAAACAGAAATCTGAGCAGGGACATGATGCAACAGCTAGAAATAAAGAAAGATTTGGATAAAATGGGCCTTCAAGATTTTCAGCCATGCACACAAAGTTACGGATGAAAAATGAGTGCAGTGGAAGAAAACAGCAACATAACAGATTACGTGGGGTACACAATAAAATTTAACTACCATAAGAAACTAAACATGTCTTGTCAACAAGTATATTCAAAATTATGAACCAGTCTATGGATGGACTTCTGGATTGTCAACTGGAGGTGCAGCATGTGGAATATTGTTCAGAGCTTTGTTAAAAGCAATGACCATTTTGACCCTAGTGTTCATTGCACAGATATATTCTTAGTTCAAAAGATCCCTCAAACAGCAGTTAGAGATGTAGGCATCTAATGTTTTTTCAGCATTAGTTAAGGAACAGTGACAAGACACTAGAAAGCTTACTGAATCAAATGAAAGGGAACAGCCTTGAAATTCAATCTATCACTTTCCTGACGCTCAACTGTCATGGAAAATCACCTTTGTGCTGTTTCAACAGCTCAGAAGAATTGCCAAACCTGACAGCATTAAATGAAGAGAAACACTGCTGTGCTCTATGTGTAATACAGACAGCCTCAAAACCTGTGCAGCTGAGAACTCATCAGCCTTGCCTTGTAGGTGTGAGCGAACACCACCAGCACTCTTCTCTACCTGGTCTCTGTGTTAACTTGATGGTGGTAACATCAATGATTCCAAGTTTACTGACAGGGATCCCAAGAGGTTACATCACTTGCAAGAGAAATGTTCAAGGCATGCTCAGAGGCACAACAAGGCACTCCAGCAGGAGGTTACTAGAGGTCTCTGTAAGGTCATGGGGTGCAATGTCAGCAAATGCCTGCCTGCCCTCCTCCTGTGGAGATGAAGACAGATGAAGTTTGACTTTGTGGAGTGGGCACCACTGACCCCCCCCCCCCCCACCCCCAATGAGCAGCAAGATAACTCATCTCTCCAGCCAGGAGCTGGGCTGATCCTGAGGCCAGGAAGCTGAGAACAAGGATGACCTTGACTCTCCCTGTAAAGATGCAGGTCCAGTGCAGACTTGTTAATGAGGTTTTATGGTGTCAGGTGACAATAATGACAATGATACAGAAGCACAGCCTACATAGACATCGTTCATCCAGGGCGCACCGGGATCCAGAATTCACTCGCTGAATGGGTGGGAGAGGCAAAAACCCTCAACATATTCAAACAGTATTTGGATGTAAGGGTGAAGAACTGCGATTTGATGGTCTACAGACCCAATACAGCTGGACAGCTATTTTCCAACTGATAGGTGGAAGGAAAGTGCAGAGTTGAGAGTCCATTACCACCTTCCTCAAAGTTTGTTATGCCTAACAGTTTGCGTCTTCTGCATGTTTGTAAATGATGCTTATGCACCCCTGTCCAAATCAATGTATTGTAAATTAAGCAGTGGTTCTCCTACAAATCATTGGGGAACTTGTGGTATGCTTCCTTCCCACGCTCTGTTGTTCCTAACTTTGCCAATTTTCTGTCCAGGCTCTCTTAGTCCAAAATTTTCCATCCTGATTAACAAGTTAATTTTGTGGCCTTATCAAATACCTATTGGAAGCCTTTATCTACCATATGAATCATATTTCCCTCATTACCCATTTCTATTACTTCATCAAGAAACTCTATTAAGCCTGTTTCTCCTTCTGTAGATGCTGACTGCTTTGACCTTTACTATTTTATTTCAGGTTTTCAGCATCTAGTTTTTTTTTAGCCTCATGTGAAACTGCATTTACCTGGTTTTGAGTTGTGAAACCTTGTTGTGCAACACCCATGGTATTGTCACTGAACATCCCATCAGCTCAAAAGAATGGGTTTGCATTCTGCTCCATCATTTGTAGCTGGCTCAGCCCCTGGACCAATAGATTAATGGATAGGAAAAGCAGAGAGGGATATTGGTCAAAACTGGGCAAATGGGACTAGCTCAAGTATACATCTTTGTTGGCATGGAGGAGATAGGCTGAAGGACCTGTTTCCATCCTGTATAATTCTGTGACACTCTGACTTGGTCCCCATGCATCCTTAAATGGGAAAGGCGAAGAAGCCCAGCTCTAGAGTTTTATCCTTATTCTCTATCCAGTCCCTTCACGTCCATCTGGTGCCATTAATACTGGACAACAAAGATTTTGCTTCCTGAATACTTTTGCCTATATTGTATGCATTTTGGGCTGCTGATTATGCAAATCACCATTTTTTCTGAAATTGACAAAATTTGTTATTGCAATTCATAATTCAAGTCAATTAAAATGTTGCCCACAACGTCAGCTGAAAATTTTTCTATCTTGTCCAGGCTTGCCTGGGCATGCTTAGGCAGGGTGGATGCTGCATGGCAGGGCAGGTTTTAGAAAGATTATAGAAGCATCATACACACAATGTTCTAGGCATTGCGCATGCTCTGCGTGTGTAGCATATTGTGTGTACTCATTATAATAAAGCAATTGCATCTTCAGGAGTATTTGAGATAGCAAGATGTCTCGACAATGTTGCAACAGCTGTGACACTTTGTTATATTTGTAGTGAGTATATGCTTAATCTCAGAGACAAAACATGACTCCTCTTATTAAGAAAGCCCATGAGGTCTACTTTGGGTGTAAAATTGGTGACCAAGACAAAGCCTGGGTTCCTCACATTTTCTGCATTCCCATTTAGACTTCTTCCCTGCAAATCTTGGCACTGTCACTGACGAGCATGGTGAAAGATTTCACCGGGACATTGTGGTCATGGAGAAACAGTATCAGGGCAACTGGAATTTATCAATGCTGGCTGATTATTGATGGACACTTAAGTGAGAAGCCTTAAGTACAAATGAAAATCATCAACAAAACTGTTTCAGCTCAGTTGAACTATAGCAAAGCATAGGCAGTTATGCAATTAAATAAATTATATTCAATAAAAATTAATTTCTTGTTTCTCCAAATTCACACTTTCAAATAAAAAATTGTTGTCCAGTGTAATCGACTATGATGTTCCCATGGTTAAATAGAACTTTCTTGGAGTACTCCCATAAAATGCCACTGATCCGTCTTGTCCACTCTGCCAATTCCAGTATTACCAGGACAGGAAGAATAGACCAGTCCAATGCATCCAGATTAGAGCTTTTATGAATTAATGTTCTAAATTTTAAGTGCACTGTTCCTCTGGGTGTCTAGGCACTGTGTGATCCACACACAAAATGCTAGTGAAACTCGGCTTCTCAGCCAGCATCTGTGGCGGGAAAATGACAGTCAAATAGAGTAGTGAGACCTCTTCAAAGTGGGCATAAAGGACTTCGCAGTGGAGCAGCAAAATGGACACTCAAGCGACTGCAGTTCCTGGGACTTGGAGTGACACTCAAGCATCCACAGTCCCATGTGTCTCTGCAGTATGTATAATCTAATGGGCCCCATTCGCTGCAGTCCACTCCGGGCATCCAAAGGCACACACGTACCCGTGCTAACGCCGGCCAATAGACTCCACCACACCCCCTCAGCGGCAACACCGGCCCCGTTTGAGTTTGATGAAGGCATTAAATAGTAGGGCGAGTGCGGCAGGTTTCAGAGGGAGTCGTTCCAGAGGAGTCCCCCACCCTATCCCGACTCCAGTCATTTACTCTGCTGTTCTTTTCGCTGAGGGTGGAGTCAGTTTGGGGAAGTAGCAAACGTTATTGTATGCTAATGAGGCTATTTTAGAGCGCATATTTAAAGCCACATTCGGATGTGATGTCAGAAATAAGGCAGCCAGAAATATTACCGAGAAGTCCAATTCAGTGGCCTTGTGCTGCCCCGATGCCGCAGTGAACTGCTTCAGACAGTAAATACGCATCCCTCTGCCAAATTCCTCCTAAATCTTTGTTAATCAATACCCATAGCCCCTGCGCCTCAAAGCTGGAATTTAAAACCCTTCCTTCTCTGTGGGTGTAGTTGGAGTTAAAATCTGAGACTGAGGAGCCCAGTTCAGTAAATGAGGTCGTTGCTTTGTAAGACAGCACACGTCAGAACAAGATTTGTCTGCCTGTTTGTGAACAATTAAACAAACACGTTAACTCCCACCCAGTGGTGGCCAGACCATAAACCAAATTGGAGAGGGGAGGGAGTTCCTGGAATTTTTTTTTAAAAAAACAGAATTTCACGTGATAACTAAAACTATAGCAATTAAGATATAAATGCAATGTTCCTGAGCTCGGTCACAGTAACCACAATCTTTTCAGAATCATAGCTGCAGTTCACACCCTCGGCATCTCAGTCCCGTTATCTAATGAGAAACGTCGCCAGGATCATGGCTCCTCTGAAGTCGGCTTCAACTCACCGGTACAGCTCTCGTACAAGCAACAGTTTGGAGAACACATTTAGTTGTCACCTAAAATTGTTGCTTTAGGCGTCATCTAAATGCAAGAATTTGTTCTCTCCGAGATCCCTTTAAGTTTGACTTCAAATGACAATATCACTCAGCATTGACACACGAGAGGCTGCAGATGTTGTAATCTGAGCAAAAAAAAGGCAAGGTGCTGAAGAAATACAGAATTCATGCACTGACTGACTACCTTTGAAATAACGAAAACAACTGTCTGCACAAACCGGTTCCCTCAGTGCATCCTTTCTGCGCTTTGAAGATTTTTTTTGCACACAATATTGCGGGTTGTAATTTTACAATAACATTGAGGATTTAATCCTTAAAACTGGTCCATCGTGACTTTTTCAAACAGCTGCCAATCTGGGACACGCCTACATCAAAGGTCTCGGAAACACATCGCCCATCCTCCTATTGTGATCGCCGTAATATAAACCAACCCCCACATTTAGGGATAAATCAAAAAAGGGCTGGAAGAGGTTAATGTATAAAACAAAGTGCTCCGTGTGAAGTGCAGGCTTGTAAGTATAACAGAGCCCAGAGCTGGTTCCGTGATTTTAAGAGCTATAAGTGCAATAAACATGCGCTGCGCAGTTTGGAGCTAAGCCAGAGCCCCGTGAAAGCCGGGTTGCCAAACTCCAATAATAAACCAACTGAAAATGTTAAATAAAAGGATAAAGACTCGAGTTCAGGTCAGGGCACAATGTCCTCTCATTACTCTTTGAGATACGGGGAGAACACACTGACAGTTCAGTCAGAAGACGTGCTGGTTCCGGGTCCAACAGGTAGAGTGAGGGTCTGAGGGAGCGACAATTCTCAAGCACATCACCCCCACATACACAGACACACATATGCACTAACAAACACAGAGACATATACACGATATACACATATAGACAGACAGATGTGTACACAAACGCGGTACAGATATACGTACATGCATACAAAGACACATACCGACACGGAGTCACAGACCTATGTCAAATTTAGCTCAACAAAACTGCGGCAGAACTGATACAATCTTATGTAAAAAGTTGCGGGGTATGCAATTTAAGAATAAAGTATCAACCCTGAATGCACTGGGGTGCCGAAACCCACATTTAAAGCGCCGAACGGCGCTCGACCTTGCAGTCCAAGGAAGACACGATCACAATCCGCCGACCCCGGGTGATAGCCCGCGGACTGTCCCGTTCACGAATGCACACCCACCGCGCAGAGACAGAGCGGGTTGCACGCAGCCACTCACCATCAGCCTTCTCCGTCTTAATTATAGTCAGAGCCGGCTGCTCGACAGCTGCCTTCATCGTCCTCTTCTCACACTGCGAGCCGAGGCTCAGCAACTTAGCACAAAACTGGTGAAAAGTTTGGTGGGGGTGCTGCCGGCGAAAGGAGTTGGGTAGTGCGCCGCTTTCTCTTGTTCTCTCTCCAAAATCCTTTTGCGGAGGTGAATTCTCACTGATGAGGCTGAGCCACTCACGGATTCAGGGCGTCGCTGAATGTGTGAGTACGCTGACTGAGTTTGACTTGCATTGAGCTCGAGCTCAGCCCACGGACTGCTCCAACAGTCGCAACTCGGGCTCAATCGCTAAAAGTTTTTTTTACTGTCAAGATCTCTGTGAGGACTCCCACTGCACTTGCCTGATAATTAAATCTCCCCCCTTCTGTGGCGGATCAGGCGGATGTGACGCCAAGCTAGTTACCGCATTTTTTTCTGACTTTTTTTTCTTTCACTGTCTCTTCTGGGGAAGTGTGTGCGTTTTAACAGATTACAATCGCTGTTTCCTCTCTTCCCATAACCTCCCAGACCTAGCGGCTCATGTGTTTACACTGAAATATTGGGAAAAAATGACTGATTTGCAGTTTGGGACCTCTCCACTCTTCTAAAGCCACAGCTGGGCAGAAAGAACAACATTAAAAGTAAAGCTCACCGTCCTGCCATCAGTACTTAATAACCGCCAGCTATTCCCTACAACACCGCTCCTACTTCAGCTTCAATGTTTAGCCTCACTCTGTTCTTAGACTTCTTGAGGAGTATCGTGTTGTGCATTCTTCTGCAAACAAGAGCCCAAATCTGTCTACTCTGATTCCAGCTCCTGATCTGTCCCTCAGTAGGGAAATAAAAAGTTGGAGTTGGTGTAAAGATACTAACACAATTCCATCACCCAAGCCTCCACAACGGGCTGAGCACCCTTGTGAAATTTCCACTGAAGATGTTAGTAGAGTCAATAGAGAATGTTTGGAGGAGACAATGCAGACAGACCTAATTCAAAGTTCAACACCCACACCATACGTTTAATTAGCCTAGATTTCAGGGAATGCATTCCTGGGCTTTGTAATGTCTCCTGGAACGTAATTTGTAAAAGTTTGATAAATCAACTCCCTTCAATGCTTACAACTATTGACAGTACCTTTTCAGTGCACCAGGGCTGTGCATAGCTGAAGCACAACTCAGTTATACCAGGGATAGAGTCATAGAATACTATGGCACAGAAGCAAGCCAGGCCCATCAGCCCATCTAGTCTGTGCCAAACCTTTACTCTGCTTAGTCCCCTAGTCCCATTCACCTGCACCAAAACCATAGCCCTCCTTACCCCTCCCATCCATGTCCCTATCCAAATTTCTTTTAAATATTGAAATCAAACCTGCATCCACCAATTCCACTGGCAGATCATTCCACACTCCCACCACCCTTTGAATGAAGAAATTTCCCCTCATTGAATTGAATTGAATTGACTATTACTTACATCCTTCACATACATGAGGAGTAAAAATCTTTGTTAGGTCACTGTCTAAATGTCCAATGTGCAATTTATAGTATTTTGTAATAAATAATAAGTACAACAGGACAGTCAATATAGCAGAGAAATACAATTGTATCGGCGTGAATTAATCAGTCTGATGGCTTGGTGGAAGAAGCTGTCCCAGAGCCTGTTGGTCCTGGCTTTTATGCTGTGGTTCCTTTTCCCGGATGGTAGCAGCCGGAACAGTTTGTGGTTGGGGTGACTTGGGTCCCCAATTATCCTTTGGGCCATTTTTACACACCTCTCTCTGTCATGTTCCCTTTAATAATTTCACCCTTAACCCTAGTCCTCATCACCCAACCTCAGCGGAAAAGGCCTGCTTGCATTTACCCGGTCTATATCCCTCACGATTTTATATACCTCTATCAAATCTCCCCTCCGTCCCCTACGCTCTATGGGCTAAAATCCCAATCTATTCAGCTTTTCCCTATATCTCAGATCTTCAAGTCCCGCTAATATCCTTGTAAATTTTCTCTGTCTTCTTTCAATCTTTTTGACATTGGGTGGTGGGGTGGCGATATGCCTCTATCAAAGGAGGTGGAAAGAGCTCCTTCCTTCTGCTGGCCTGCAAGTCACCCTTGGGCAAGGTGTGGCACCTGCTTAGTCCCCTCCCCCTCTGATCAGGGTCATGTGAAGCCACGGGAGCAGGTGGCGGATGGTCCTATGAGCAGCTGGTGCATATCACAAGTCCTGGTTATGTGACCACTGACAACAGGCAGACGATCTCTGAAGAGTATTGATAATGGCTGGGGTCACCTGTCTTGTAAATACACATTCCAGAAGAAGGCAATGGCAAACTACTTCTGTAGAAAAATTTGCCAAGAACAATCAAGGTCATAGACTATGATCATCTATGTTATACAACATGGCACAAAATGATGATGATGTCTTTATATCAATTCATGACACGTAAAGCTCAGTTTTTCATTAGTTTCTTTGATCATTTCCTGAGCCTGCCCATTACATTTTAATGTAGATTGAAACCTCAATCTCCTTGGGCTTCCCCTTGTTTACCGTTTTATTTTATCAATGCAGTAAGTACACTGTTCTTTTTATCCTTTACTGGTCCAAAGCCAGGTAATGATTGTTGACTATGGACTACTGAAGTCTATGAGCAGTTAAACATGATCATAACTTTGAAGATCAGATTGACAAGTTGCTTTGAACAGACCAACACTGGATTCCAGCACCAGAATGCACCTTCATTCTATCCTTCTATGAACTCACCACTGTCAAACTCCTCAATCAATCATAAATCTGTGTACCTTTACACTGGTCCTTTTGATTTACTTTTCTTTATTAATAAATTAAACTAAACAGGCCTAAGCTGTAGAAGTCCTTTTCTAGACTTTTAAACATTCTCCTTTAAAATGCTTGATCAAGAGTTTAATCACATGCCCTAACATTTGTAGGATTTGTGTTAAACATTGTTATTGTTATTATGTTGAATCTGTGTGCTTTTAAAAGCCATAAAGTTTACCTGCTGTTTAGTACACTAGGTATCAAACTTGTAGGTGGAAGTTTATCAGATAAGGGCCAAGGCAAGTGACAATTTCCCACATCTCATCTACTAAAACTCTACCAATTTCTTGCCTGAGCTAGGCGCTTAACAAGCCTGTATTGCAGTCCCTGCAGGAAGATCCTACTAATCCATCTAAGGCCCAGTATTAAAAAGAGTGGGTTACATTATCATATTTGCTCAGTGTGAGCTCACTACAGGATGTGAAACTAACCAATAGTCTAACAATTGACTGCAAAGACAGCAACTGTGTTACTTAGAAAATGGAAAATGAAGCAAGTTATCTCGTTTGATAGGGGCAATTGAAGTGTAAAAACCAGCAATGCTGAGCAGGAGTGCCTTGCTTTCTTTCCTGGAGACAGCAGGACTAAACGGAGTCATTGAGAGCATTTTCCCAGATTCTCCAAATTGCGGAGTCCATTCCCAAAAATTCACAGATACTTTCCAGCAGAAATCACTGGACATCAGTCAGGAAAAGACACACTGGGCATTTTGTTTTGTCCTAGAGCTGTTTTCATTGTTGCCTTAAGTGAAATAATCTGACTCAGTTGCTCACTGCCCAGCCAGTGTATGAAGGGTATATACTGTACAATTGATAATAACAGCAATAAATCAAATTTGGCCAGCAAGATATATATATATATATATATATATATATATATATATATATCTATACTGTGCAAAATTCTCAGGCACATATATAGCTAGGGTGCCTAAGACTTTTGCACAGTACTGCATTTGTCAATGTGGAGTGGAGAGTGAATTTGTAAATCTGGCAGGAACAACAGATGTTGGGAATGGTGAGGGGGAAGTGCGTGAGAGGGGTATGGGAGAGGTGGCAGAGAAGGAGTGCCGGTGGTGGGAGGGTGGTGTGGGGGCAGACACATCCAGCCCTGAAACGCCAGGCAAGGTAATTTGATACCAAACAACTGGTTTGTTGATCATTACAGAATGTCTCTCTGGTGTTCCCCGCTCCCTCCCCACTCCTTTCCCCTTTTCCCAACCATGATTCCCCTTTCCCTGCCCCCTTCCCACTCTCAGTCCATATTAGACACACATATCAGAATCAGGTTTATCATCACTCAAATACGTAATTGTCTTTTTATGGCAGCAATACAGTGCAATACATAAAATGACTACAGTACTATTCAAAAGTCTAAGGCACTTTACCTATGTGTGCCCAAGACATTTGCACAGTACTGTATAAATATTATATATAATACTTCAATCGTCTCTTCTGTGGCATTATGGTATCTTTTCAGTTGATGTTTATTGCAGAATTTAAGGAGTGCTGCATTACTTGGAATATGATCTTTTACATGAGAAGTTAAATTAAAGCCTTAGCTGGCTGCCTAGAACAGTGTTAAAGATACCAAAATATCTAGATACTATCTCTGGAGATTTGTCTCAGTGTTTGGATCAACAGTTAACCCTAAACCAATATCAATGAAAACAAAGCAGATAATGTCACTATTTATCCCAGTGCTGCTCGCAAATTTTCTACATCGCAACAGTGACGAAGCTTCAAAAATATTTATGGTTCCAAAATGTTTTGTTTTATTCCAAAAAATGCCATGCAGCAGGGAGGAGATTATGTAATCCTAAATCTCTCAATGGACAGAGCTCAGCAGTGAGACAGAACAACATCAGTTTGGAGAGCATGAGATGGTGGCAGCATTGATACAACACATTCAGCTGTAACCACAACTTTAGCAGAAGCTAACTGACAGTTTCAAAAAGCAATCAACGTGGTTTCAGCTCATGATCACAGAGTTTTCATTTGAAAATAAGTAACAGAGACTTCATGCATTAATTTGGTAATGTGCACAACATCTCTTGATCATAGTTAGCATAAGAAGAACACTGGAGTACAGAAACATGAAGGGGAATTCCAAATGTTGGAGACACTCATTTTATCAGCGCACTTCATGGACTTGGATAATACTTAACATTTTAAAGTAACTTACTTTACATCTTATTTTAAATATTATAAAGTGAAAATCCAAAGAAAATTTGTTTGTCATGATCCATCCAGATTGTACACATGTTGTCTCAACAATCATTTTCCAACATTCTTCCACTTCCATTCAATTCCCTAGGCCAATTGACTCTGTCTTAGTTTCACTCTGACTGAAGTTTACTGAGTAACTCTACCCTATTCAGCTCTTTATCTTTTCAGCTCTGCCCCTTTCCAAATTTCTCACTTAACAGTGACATCTTTCACTTTCTCCATCAATTCCAATTGGAACTATTCATGCTGGAACTTCTGTCTCATCCACTATTACACCTCGACATAATACCCAATCTCATCTCCGCGCATACACTCTACCTCTTTTACAAACTGATGCCCTTTCCCTCTCCCCTCAAATAACTCTGTTATCTTACCTCACTCCAGTCTGCTGCTGGTATGGACCTTCCCCAATACCAGCTAATAATTTCTCCACCAAAAGACTCTCAGTTAGAGAATCTAACTTCATTTTCCCTTCCAATCCCTTAATCATCAGACCATGTATTTCTCTCACTGATTTTTTTGCCCTCCTCTTTCCCTACTTGATATTATACATGTATCTGGCTGCTCTTTCCTCATCATCGCTCACTCTGGAAGTGATTCTAGCTCCTTGATACTGAATTCCCAACAAAACAGGAAGCTCCATATGGAAGACAGGTTTTCTACCACTAATGTTGGAAAAGGTTTGGGTAAGAAACATGGACTTGATCAAGTTAACATTATCACATGTGTAACAATGAGACTGCAGAAATGGAAATAATGGTCCTTACTGAGTTTTCGAACTGTGTACTGACATAGAAATTACCAATTTGACACACTTTTACATTGTAATGCAATCTTAACTGGCCTCTGTTGTCCTGTCCTTCGTACACTTGGGATCTTCTGGTCTTCATAAATTTGGTATCAGCCAGCTGCTGACTCACTCCAGAACTTGCCTACATAATAGCTCTGCCTACTGCTTCAGTAATACACTGCCTTTTCAATTCTCACTCTGGTTTTTCAATCCCTCTATGGCATCAGCCACTATTCTATTATCTCTATCAGCAGTACAGTTTTCCAAGAACTCCCTTGCTCTTCTGACTCCGCCCTCTGATTCATTCCTCAACTTAATTTTCCATTATTTGGAGCCATGTCAGCAGCTGCCAAGTTCTGGTCCTAAGTTCTAGAATTCCCTCTCTGCAGCTCTCTGTCTCTAAAGCTATTTTTAAAAAGTTTGTTGCATAACTGCTCCAATGATTTCTTACGTGGCTTGGTATCAAACTCTCTTTCAAAATGCTACTGCTTGTTTGCTCCATGAAAGACACTGTATAAATTTTTTTTAATTGTTGGCACATGAACACATTAATGATCTGTTGCCATTATCTGATATAACAAATTAATTGTCCTTCACATGTCTAAAGATACAGGCCAGTTCTTGCAAACACGAGGAAATCTGCAGATGCTGGAAATTCAAGCAACACACACAAAATGCTGGTGGAACGCAGCAGGCCAGGCAGCATCTATAGGAAGAAGCGCTGTCGACATTTCGGGTCGAGACCCTTGGGTCTCTGCCTGAAATGTCGACTGTACTTCTCCCTATAGATGCTGCCTGGCCTGCTGCGTTCCACCAGCATTTTGTGTGTGAGGCCAGTTATTGGATGTCATCTCAGATTAAGTGAATAAATGACAAAGGATCAATGTTGAGCTCAAAAGTATGCACACATGGCAAAATAAACTGCTGTAAGGACTCATTCATCAGGAAGGATGTGTCTTGACCCAAAGCCTTGCTATTCCTTTCCCTCAAAATTGGTGTTCAGCTCACTGAGTTCCTCTACCAGTTTGTTTTATGCACTACTCTATATTCAGCATTGGCAGTTTCTTGTGTCTCCGACCTGGGCACATAAGACCGCAAGGCAAAGGAGCAGAAGTAGACCATTCGGCCCATCAAGTCTGTTCTGCCATTTGATCATGGCTGATCAATTTCCCTCTCAACCCCATTCTCTGGGCTTCTCTCTGTAACCTTTCATGCCCTGGCTTATCAAGAATCTATCAACCTCTGCCTTAACTACACCCGATGTATGCCACATGTCTTACTGTGTTTAATAATGAATGTTCTGATAGATATCTAACAGGAAATTCAAAGAATTTAAGAAGAAAATAGTAAATGTAAGAGCGCTCATGTACCTTTTAACAAGGAACAGTCAGCAGTTCAGAGTTAATTTTACTTTATTTGGGAAAATCAACGTTGATATTCAAACTGTAGCATGATCAGAGATCATTTGAATTCAGTAAGGATGAGTTGCTCAATCTCCATCTCAGTTTATCTTGTTTTATGCTTTCTCCTTTCTGTTTTTAATCTTTCACTATGTAAACTCCCTGAGCCATCTTAATGATCGCCATTTCACGTTTCCATTTGACCTTGTCCCATTACTACTGTCATCTCAATCACCAATGGTGCTGTCTCTGATCACCTTCGTGTCCCTCTGCACTCACATTTCCCTTCCCCTTCAAAGCCATTTCCTTCTGACTCTCCAGATTCATGCATTTTTTTGTCCTTCCAAGATTTATTGTTTATCTATTCCTTTGCCTTTCATCACATATTTTGTTCATTACTGACCAGTTTAAATGCACCTTGGACTCCAATTTTGAAGCCCTCGTCCTCAATAAAACTGCTACCCTCACTGCTTCCCATTGTGCAGTGATCACCTTCAGTTTCTCTAGCTCTAAAGAAGAGAGCAAGTCCTTTAGAGCACTGAGGCCTGGCCTGATAAGTGACATACAGAATTGTTGCCATTCAAGTGCCAGGCAATGATGTCTCCAAAAATAGAGTCTAATGACCTAACCTTGACATTTAATAGCATTATCATTATCAAATCTCTCACAATCAACATGCTGGGGTCGCCACTGAACAACATGTTAACTGCATTATCCACATTTTAAAAAATCAAAATATACTTTATTCAAAACAAAGGAGAATCAATGGATGTTTACTTGGATTTTCAGAAAGCCTTAGCCAGGGCGTTGCACGTGAGGTTGCTAAACAAGATAAAGGCCCATGGTATTATAAAAAAAGATAATAGCATGGATATAAGATTAGCTGATTGGCAGGAGGCAAATAGTGAGAATAAAGAGGGCCGTTTCTAGTTGGCCTCTGCTGACTAGCAGTGTTCTGCAAGGGTCAGTGTTTGGACTGCTTCTTTTCATGTTATATGTCAATGATTTGCATGACAGAATTCATGGCTTTGTGGCCAAGTTTACAGATGATACAAAGATAAGTGGAGGGGTAGTTTGTGTTGAGGAAGCAGGGATTGTGTTAAAGGACTTAGACAGATTAGGAAACTAGGCAAAGAATTGACAGATGGAATACCATGTCAGGAAGTGTATGGTCATGCATTTTGGTAGAAGGAATAAAGGCATAGACTATTTTCTAAATTGGGAGAAAGTTCAAAAATCAGAGGTGAAAAGGGACTTGGGCGTCTTGGTGCAGGATTCTCTAAAGGTTAACTTGCAGTTTGAGTCAGTGGTAAGGAAGGCAAATACAATGTTAGCATTCATGTCAAGGGGACTAGAGTATGAAAATGCTGAAGCTTTATAAGGCATTGTTCAGACTGCACTTAGAGTATTGTGAGCATTTTTGGGCCCCTTATCTAAGAAAGGATCTGCTGGCATTGGAGAGGGTCCAGAGAAGGTTCATGAGAATGATTACAGGAATGAAATGGTTAATGTAGAAGATCGTTTGATAGCTCTGGGCCTGTCCTCACTGGAGTTCAGAAGAAAAAGAGGGGATTTCATTGAAACCTATTAAAACTCCTAAAATGGTGGAGTCTAGGACCAGAGGATACTGCCTCAGAATAGAAGGATGTCCCTTTAAAACAGAGATGAGAAGGAATTTCTTCAGCCAGAGGGTTGTGAATTTGTGGAATTTATTGCCACAGACAGCTGTGGAGGACAAATGAATGGGTGTATTTAAAGATGAGGTTGATATGTACTCTGCTGGAGCAGACTTGGAGGCAATTTGACGCAGTGGAACTGAGGCGAGGCAGAATTGAGGTGCAGCCTGGGCCGAAAAGCGAGGAAATACCCGAGGTTTGATCGATTTACGCACTGAGCCAAATTGGAAAGGTCGGGTATGGGCCGAATTGGGGTGGCGAGGCCCAGGTCCAAGAGCATATCAAGATGGCAGTGACCAGGTCTGAGAGCAAGGAACAACCCGAGGTTTGGATGATTTAAGCGCTGAGCCTGATTGAAAGGATCAGGGTGTCAGGGCTGGAGTCAAGGGTTCAGTTTGCTGCTCCGCAAGGTTTACTCATCTCTGCACTGAACTAAAGCTTTTGAATCAGCTGTGGACTCACTTTCAGGAACTGCAGTTCTGGATGCTATTTTTTTGCTTCTATTGTTTGTACGTTTTTTTTTCTCTGCACATTGGGTGTTCGAAGGTCTTTTGTTTTAATTGGTTCTGCTAGGTTTCTTTGTATTGTGGCTGTCAGTAAGGAGGTGAATCTCAAGGCTGTATGAAATATACATACTTTGATAACAGATGTAATTTGAACTTTGAACTAAGTGTTCCTTTACCTTAAGCTCCCTAATCAAGACAATGAGTAATCGGTATCTACTATTTCCCCCGTTTGTCTAATTTTCAGTACTAAATTTCTCCCTGGTCCTCTCTCTAAACTCACATTGTCCTCCAGTTCCTTGCCTTTCTGTTCTCATGGCACATCAGAGATCACCTTGCTTTTGAAATCACCTCCTGCTCGCTTACCTCCATTACCACAGAATTGTTTACCTTTCAATCCTTGCTAACCCAATTTTTTCTGATAGTATTAATAGTTCTTTCTCCATGGCAAAAGTATTATTCAAATATCCTGTAGCTGCACTCATAGCAGAAGGCAGGGGAACCAAGGGAGAATGACACAAGGCAGGGAAAAATATTGGGTTAGATCTTGCTGGCTACTACTGATGATTCCAAACAGGACCTCTGCTTTGCCATTTAAACAATGGTGAATCCTGGAAATCTGAGTTTGTGTCCTTAAACAAGGCTGATGGGGACTTACAGATTGATTTATATCACCAATCAGGACAGCCCAGTCTTGCAACATGCCTAGTTCAAGTTCCAAGACCGGGCAAGGATTAGGAAGCAAATGGAAATGGTCAGTTTGTCTAAATTATTATTTACTAGTGTTTCTATATAATTTTGGCTGAATTTTAATATATCTTATTTTAAAGAAGTAATATTCATTTATCTCCATTTTAATTATCATTTATAATTGTTTCTGAAAGTTTTTAAAAAGTCATTTATAGATTTTATGGCTGACATTGCTAGAGTCAGCCTGGTGCCACAACTAAACGTTTGCAGGGCATTTCTTCAGTGAACTTTCAGACCAGGGGCAGAGTATGGATGGAGTGAGTTGTCAACATCAGATCAAGGTACAGCATCAGTAAATCTGACCATTGATATCTAAATAGAATATGTCTCAGGAATTAAAGAGATTAAAACAGAACATATTCCATTGATCCGAAAACTTGCATGTATGGTTTTAAATCACCTAATTAAGATATGCATGGAAGAACGTAAAGCAAGAATAAACTAAATTTGAATATCTGCCTGGCATTGATACTGAAAAAAAACAATTTATTGCATCAACATCAACGACAAAATGGTAAGTTTCATCAGTATACCAATAAATGCAAAATACACAGAGAAATATAGTGCGTATGTTGTTCATGTTCTGAGAATGTTCTGAAAACGGGCATATCATTTGAATCCTTCAATATTTTGACGCAGATTCAGTGAAATAATGATTATAATTCTTAACAATTACAAGCTAACATGGCAATAATTATACATACGGATGATACCAAGATTGGGGGTGTAGTGGACAGTGAGGAAGGCTATCATGGATTGCAGCGGGATCTGGACCAGCTGGAAAAATGAGCTGAAAAATGGCAGATGGAATTTAATGCAGACAAGTGTGAGGTGCTGCACTTCGACAGGACCAGTCAGGGTAGGTCATACACAGTGAGCAGTAATGCACTAAGGAGTATGCTAGAACAAAAGTACCTGGGAATACAGGTCCCATAACTCATTGAAAGTGGCATCACAGGTAGATAGGGCTGTAAAGGAAACTTTTGGCACACTGGCCTTCATAAATCAAAGTACTGAGTACAGGAGATGGGATGTTATGTTGAAGTAGTACAAGATGTTGGTGAGGCCTAATTTGGAGTATTGTTTGCAGTTTTGGTCACCTACCTACAGGAAAGATGTAAATAAGGCTGAAAGAGTACAGAGAAAACTTACATCAATGCTTGGTCATATGGAAAGATTGAATAGGTTAGGACCGAATTCCTTAGAACGTAGAAGATTGAGAGGAGATTTGATAGAGGTATACAAAATTATGAGGAGTATAGAGAGGGTAAATGCAAGCAGGTTTTTTCCACAGGTTGGATGGGACTACAACTAGGGGTCATTGGTTAAGGGTGAAAAGTGAAATGTTTAAGGGAACATGAGGGGAAATTTCTTCACTCAGAGGGTTGTGAGAGTGCACAATGTGAGCTGGATTTCAACGTTTAAGAGAAGTTTGGATAGGTACATGGATGGGAGGGGTATGGAGGGCTATGGTCCGGGTACAGGTCAATGGAAATAGCAGCTTAAATGGTTCAACATGGCCTAGATGGGCCAAAGGGCCTGTTTCGGTGCTGTAACTTTACTATGACTCTGTAACTTACAACATCCACTGCAGTGCGTCATCACAGTCTTGCAGTAGGAAGTTATAGACAGGTCAGACTTAATGAAATGCCCAACAGAAATAGTGGTATAACAAAATTGCTTCTTTAAATTGATTTCTTTTAAATAGTGAATATTTTTTTCAATATGCAGGCCTGAATTATAGGTGTAGTAAAGATACTTTCCTCAGCAATGCATTTAGACTAACCTCAAAAAAAAACTATCTCTTGATTGCTCTTACGTGACATTTTCCATTCCCCGTACCAGCCATACTGTGGTTTCTCTGAGTGAAATTGTTAAGAAGTGTAGAGCTAGTCTTTTTTGCACATTCTGCTGGGTCTCACTTGTAGTACAGGGCCATTGCATAGCGAATCCAGAAAATTAAAGGACAATTCTGAAAACACACCATCTCTAATAATTTTTCAAAATATCTGCAATTTCTGTATGACTTTTTAGATTAACCACAACAGCTAGGCCTTGGTTTGAAACCCATGAGAACAGTTTTTAAAGAGAGATTTGTGGGGGAAAACCCTCAAACCAATAGTACATATCGAGCAGATGTGATGTATAGATAGCCTGACATATAGTGGCATTGAAAATAGCAAACAGTCCGAGGATGATATTAATCCAAAGAAGAGTGAGTAGATGTTTTGAGAGGATATCTCTGTTTATATAAAGTACATTCATCACACCCCCAACCCTCCCCATCCCCCACTCACCTGGTACTGGCTTTGGCTGCAGTATTTATGTGAAGGAGAGAAAGTTTTATCATTGTGATGTTTTGAACTTTAAGCTTTGATTATACCTGGGGTAATATCAGCCACCAAAACACAGAGATGAATTCTGGATGAGACCATAAATAAGGTTCTATCTACTCTCTCTGGTGGATACAAATGATAGTATGATACTTTCATCTCATCTAGCATCACAAAAATTGATTTGTCCCATTGCTATGTGTGTGACATTGCCTTGGGCTAGCTAATTGGCTGGTGTCTCTGCCTACATTACAATCGAGTGGTTTAAAAGTAAGTAATTGGCTGTGAAGAGCTTTGGGATTTCCTGGGGCCACAGGGGATGTTAAAATGTACATTAGCTTCAGTATTTAAATCTTGGTTATATTCATAATTAACTTAAGCTTTCAGATGAATAGATATGGATTCAGCATTAGGGAAATGTATATTAGAGACATGCATAAAAGATTCAATGTTAGAGACATGCATAAAAGATTTCTTTACGCATGTAGGTGTATCAACACTGAATCTGGGAGGAGTGGGAGTGGAGAATTCTGGGTGTTAAGCAAATGTATGTCAGAGTTGTGAAGGATATAAACTGTAAAGTACAAACATTTGTAAATTGGGATATCTTGTTCACAGACTGGCAAGTATAATTCCCTCATTACCTTACAGAATGGTAAAAAAATAGGTATTGGTTGACAAAACTGGGCAATTTATTTATGAGTTTGCTGCAGAAAACTGTATTACTGGTGATAAGAGGTTGTAGAGAATGAAGTTCTATTATCTGATAGTCAAAACAATTTGACATTACATTCACAGCTTTCTTTATGTGCACTGAAATGCAAACATACTTGTCCATTTTTTGCATAATACACATTATCACTGTTGCCTTTTAATTGACAATTCTTAAAAAGAAACAACTTTTTAATTTTAATCAACTGATCATGTCTGGCCTGCTGAGGACAAACCCATTAATTTCAAGAAAATGCCACTTAATCTGCTGCAGTCTGTACCTCTGCTGTTTTTCATTGGTGGTCCATGATATATTTTTAATGGTTTTGATGTCTCTATCCCAGTGTACAAGGCTGAGAGATTAGCTCCAATATTTATCATCTAAATGGATTATATAAAGTTATTTCACTTATATTTAAGATGAAACACTATTCAATATGTAGGTACAAGCCAAGTCATTAGCGAATGAGGCAATCAATACTTAACCAAAGTTAGATGCCCTTTGGATAATGTCTGTGTCACTAAACCTCAGTCTTCAGCTTTTGCTACTGAAGACTGATGAATACGTATTCTGTCAGCAAGTCAATGATTGGTTTCAAAACAGATTTCCCCTCAATGGGCAACAATACCTTGGACCCAAGTAAACCAAGACACTTTTGCACTAGATCCCTCACCCATAATGAGTCATCATATCTTTGCGGGGATATAAATCAGCTATAATATACACCTTGGTATAACTTGAAGAAGAACATAGTCTACTATTAATAGATATTCACCTTATTGTTTCCTGTCAGAATTACTTTATGTACAGACACTCCTTAAGCTAGCATCACTTTATGTACGCTTAATCAATCTTTGCATATCTTCTGTATTTACATTTATTGTGTTTTTTAATCTTAGTGTACATTTTATATGCTGCATCAGATACGGAGCAGCAATTATTTTGTTCTTTTTGTTCTCACTGGAAATGACATTAAATAATCTCAAATTGTGATATCAGAACTATAATGGAGAATAACATGAGCATTCTTCATGCTTGTCAAGAAATTTCAGATCAACATTCAGTGGGAGCTGAGGTTATAATTTCCTGTTTCTACACTTTATATTTTATTCCCCTTATTTAAATCAATGTCCTTGTGCATGGTCACATTTGGTCACTTCATCCCTAACACATCAGCCTGGAACCTGACAAGAATTAATGTATAGATTTAATGGAGAGAATGGGAAAATGGAGAAAAATACAAGTAGTGAAAAGTGAATGGAAAGTGATGGGGGGAAATAAAAGTGACAGCAGTGAGGATAAGGGAATAAGAAGTATGAAAAGAAAAGCAAAAGTAAAAGGGAATGGTGGCAAAAGAGAAGTGAAAGTAAGAGGGGAGAGTAACTGGAAGATTAGGAAAAAGAAGTGTGAAAGAGAATGTGGAAATTAAATTCAGGTTAGTAGTATTTAAGAGTTAAAATTAAAGCTCAGCAAAAACATTGCAGATTGCAGGACTCAATATCAAAATCTTGAAAAACTCATTCCTCTCTCGGTTTGTATCAGAACAGAATTAGGGATGGGCAATGAAATGCTGACTCAGACTGTGAAGCCCAAACCCTTTAAATGAATAAAAATGTATGGGCTATTTTTGTCTACCATCCTTTTATTTAACTTTTTGTTTCATTAGTATGACATGACCTGCCGGACATGTCCCTGTTGACCAAACTACATAACATAACACAAACTATACAACATTAGCAACACACACCACTGGCAATCCCTCACTTGTGCCAATAATTCACCCTATCAGGAACATTCTCTGCTCCCTCCAGCAAGTTGTTTCTTTCTCATGACCTGAGATATTAGCTGTTTCTCTTTCCATGGATTCTGCCGAGTCTGACATGCTGAGTTTTCCCAGCATTTTCTGTTTTCACTTCAGACTCCAGCATCTGCATTTTTTGATTCTCATGCAGTATTGAGAAACATTATTCAGGATTCAAGCACTACTCGTTTTCTCTCTCAATGTCTGAATAAGTAGATAAAGTGAGAACGCCTTTGTGCGTTACTGAATCATTTTATTTGTTGACTCTGGAAATCACATTGCTATATATTACTGTGGATCACAAAATTAAAATAATGGAATAGGTCATCAAAGGGAGTGTGAGTGGATTTTACAGTCACATGTCCCACTAATCCATGGTATTGAACTGAATTGGATCTTGTGTTAAAGAGGCCAGAGAGCAGAGGCCTGACACAGTAGTGTAATTTATGAACAGGATAGAAAAGCCTTGTGCCTTGTATCTCAATGTCTGTGACACTTAAAGAGGTTTAGGGCAGATCACCACCAAACCTTTTGGCCAGAGAGGAACCACTAACACAAGTACAAGGGAATGTCATCAAGTAACAGGTAGAAGCAAATGTTGACTGTGGCGGAAATTAAAGTTTAGAATCCACACAGAAGCTGAGTTCAAAGTCACAGTCAAAGTAAGTTTATTATCAAAGGACATATATGTCAGCATATAACCCCGAGATTAATTTTCTTATAGGCATTCATAGTAAATAAAAGAAACTTAATAGGATCAATGAAAGACTGCACCCAACAGAACGGAAAAACAACCAATGTGCAAGAGACATCAAACCAAGGAGCAAATTAAAGCAAAAAATTAAATAATAATAATTAATTAATAAATAAAATATTGAGAACATGAGATGTCCTTGAAGGCGAGTCCATAAGTTCAGTTTTAGGGTGAGTGAAATTGAGTGAAGTTATCCCCTTTGGTTGAAGAGCCCAATGGTTGAGGAATAATAACTGTTCCTCAGCCTGGTGGTGTGGGTCCTGAGGCTCCTGTACCTTTTTCTTGATGGCAGCAGTGAGAAGAGAGCATGACCTGGGTGGTGGGCTCCCTGTTGATGGATATTGCTTTCCTGCGATAATGCTCCATGTAAATTGGCTCAATGGTGCAGAGGGCTTTACCCATGACAGACTGGGCTGTATCCACTACTTTTAGCAGGAGTTTCTATTCAAAGGCATTAGTGTTTCCATACTGGGCTATGACGTAGCCAGTCAATGTACTCTCCAACACACATTCATAGAAGTTTGTCAAAGTTTCAGATGGCATGCCAAATCTTCAGAAACTTAGAAGAAACTAGGGGTGCTGCCGTGCTTTTTTCAAAGTGGCATTTACATTACATGCTGGACCCAGGACAGAACCTCTAAAATGATAACACTGAGGAATTTTAAGTTGCTGACCAGCTCCACCTCTGACCCCTGGATGAGAACTGGCTCATGGACCTTCGGTTTGCTCCTCCTGAAGTCAATAATCAGCTCCTTGGTCTTACTGACATCGAGTGAGAGGTTGTTGTTGTGACATCACTCAGCCAGATTTTTAATCTCCCTCCTATATTCTGATTCGGTACCACATTTGATTTGGCAATGACAGTAGTGTCGTCAGCAAACTTAAATATGCTGAAAAGTTAAAGATATTGTGCAAGTGTGGACTTAATTATGGAAATGTAACAGATTCCATCAAGTTGACAGAGGGATCTTACATCATGCACATCTCTCCCTCCTTCAAACTGTAGTTCCCTCCTGCTCTAAGAAGGCCACTATCATCCTGTTACCGAAGAAAGACAATGTTACGTGCTTTAACGTCATCCACTGTCACAAAGTGCTTTGAGAGGATGGTCATGGCATGCATTAACTCCAGCCTTCCAGACAACCTCAACCCACTGCAAATCACTTACTACCAAAACAAGTCTACGGCGGACACCGTGTCCCTCTCCCTACACTAATCTCTGGAACATCTGGACAGTAAAGCCACAGGCTGTCAGATTATTGTTTGTTGAATTAATCTCAACCTATAATTCCAAGCAAACACATCTCCAAACTCCTAAACCTGGGACTCAATACCTCCCCGTGCAGCTGGTTCCTTGACTTCCTGACCAACAGAATGTGATCAGTAAGGATTGGCAACAAAACTTCTGTCATGATTACTCTCAACACTTGTGCCCCACAAGGCTGTGTCCTCAGCCCCCCCCCCCCACTCTACTCCCTACACACTTAGGATTGCGTGGCCAGATTCTGCTCTAACTTCAGCTACAAGTTTGCAAATAGTACCACCATAGTAAGCCACATCTCAAATAGCAATGAGTCAAAGTGCAAGCAGGAGATAGGGAGTCCAGTGATTTGGTGTCATGACAACAATCTTTCCCTCCGTGTCAGCAAAATAAAAGAGCTGGTCATTGTCTTCAGGAAGGGGTGGTGGAGCAGGGGGGTGGGAGGAGTACAGGGTACATGCTCCTGTTTATATCAATAGTGCTGAGGTCAAGAGGGTTGAGAGCTTCAAGTTCCTAGGGGTGAACATTGTCCATAGCCTGTCCTAGTACAACCACACCGACACAATGGTCAATAAAGCTGACTAATACCACTACACCCTCAAGAAGCTAAAGAAAATTGGTATGTCCACTTTGACCCAAGTCAATTTTTATCAATGTACCATAGAAAGCATCCTATTAATACATCGTGCTTGATATGGAAACTGCTCTGCCTATGACCTGCAAGTCACTGCAGAGATTTCAGCACATCACGGAAACCATCCTTCCCTCCACGGACCCCTGAAAGGTTGACTATTATCCTACAGAGATGCTGCCTGACTTGTCAAGTTCCTCCGGCATTTTGTGAGAGTTGCACAAGATTTCCAGCATCTACAGAATCTCCTGTGTACCTCTCGCTGCAATAGTAAGGCAGCCAGCACGATCAAAGACCCCTCCCACCCCGGATGTCCTTCCTTCTCCTCCCCCCCCCCCCCGAAAGCACAGACCACCAGCCCCCAAACACAGCTTATACCCACTATTATAAGACGATTGAATAGTTTCCTAGTACAATAAGTTGGACTCTTGTCCTCACAATCTACCTTGGTAGAATCTTGGACCTTATGGTTTACCTGCACTGCACTTTCTCTTTGCTACAGCACTTTATCCTGCAGTCTTTTATTGTTTTACCTTGTACTACCTCAATGCACTGTTGTAAAAGATTGATCTGTATGGACAGTATGCAAGACCAGCATACCTCAGTACATGTGACAATAATAAACTAATTTACCTATTTACCCTCAGCTTCCATTACAGAGAGTAAGGTGTTTTCTAGAAGGGAAATGGTTAAGGCCCACAGTCTGTTAAATGACCCAGGGTAAATGTAAGCAACAGGAAAGACAACCCAGAAACTTGGTGACACCAAACTTGTGGATTTTGCATCACCGGGAAGACTATCATAGATAATGAATTCCTTAGATATAAGCAATTGGTAAAAGGGAGTTAAAAGAGAATATTATCTCATTTTTAAGTTCAAGTTCAGTTTATTGTCATTCATCCATACACATGTATACGGCCAAATGAATCGACGTTCCTCAGAACAAGGTGCACAAAGTACATATAACTCACACTCTCAACTCATAAAGTAATATTACCACAAATAATTGAACAAATAATAAGATGCATTTATGACACAAGCTAAAAAAAAAATTGAAAATGCTGGAAATACTCAACAGATCAGACAGCATCTATGCAGAGAGATACAAGAGATACAATTAATGTTTCTGATGCACCAGATCAGGGTTTCAACCTGCAATATTAACAATTCCTTTCCTTTCACAGATGCTGTTTGACCAGCTAAGTGCTTACAGCACATTGTTCATAGAAGTTTTTTGAGCCATTCTGCTTTGTAATCAACAATACCAGTAACGTCTTTTTTTAAAGCGAAGTACTTCGTTAAAGACGGAAGTTTTTCAGACCTTTTGAAACAGCCAAATAAAGCTTGATATGCTTTTCTTAAAAGACCAAAAGCCTCATTAAGTTGTGTGACATTACACACGCGTCGAAATGCCATAAAACTTGGCAGTATATAAGCTATGATCACTTTTCTGGTCTTTTTCTGTACTCTGTACTTAAATTAATATTCAGTCTGCAGCTTTTACAGTGTATTGGAAAACAGAAGGATGTTTCCCTTCCTGTGGGAATAACAGGGTTGTCAATGCTTTCGTTCAAACACATCCACAGGTCCCAACAGGTCCTTAATTCTTAAATATACTCATTGAAACCTACCAAATGTTGAATGGACCAGATAAGGTGGATGTGGAGAGGATGTTTCCTATGGTGCAGGTATCCAGAACTAGAGGGCACAGCCTCAAAATTGAGGGGAGATCCTTTAGAACAGAGGTAGGGAAGACTTTTTTTAGCCAGAGAGTAGTGCATCTGTGGAATGCTCTGCCACAGACAGCTGTGGAAAATTGATAGCTTCCTGATTGGTTGGGGCATCAAAGGTTATGGCAAGAAGGCAGGTGCATGGGACTGACTGGGATTCGGTATCAGCCATGATAGAATGGCAGAGTAGACTTGATGGGCTGAATGGCCTAATTCTGCTCCTATATCTTATGGTATTATGAAACCATCTCTGAGCTATGGAAGATAAACTCCAGCACCATCAACTGATCCCAGATCCTTTCCTAAAGCATACTGTAAGTAGAAGTGGCTGATATTTTACCTCTCACAGCTTTCTTCTGCATTGACCCATATTCCTCAATCCTCTAATATCATTTGTGAATATATTCAACAACTTTCTTGGTTCAGAATTCCACAGATTCACATATCCAGATGACAAAACATTTTCCCATCTCTGTCTTGAATGGCAAACACCCTATTTTGAGAGATATTCTAGACACCCCTGTCAGGGAAATATCATTTCCACATTTTTTTATTGTCAAGCCCTGTAAGAAATTTGTATGTCTCAATGAGGTCACCTCACAGTCTTCTAAACCCTAGACTATAGAGTACAGGCCAAGTTTACTTAATCTATTCTTATGTGACAAATCTGCCATCCCAGACACCAATCTGGTGAATCTTTGCTGCATTCCCTCTATCTCTAGCTTAACCTTCAGACCAGACCTGTGCACAATACTCTGGATGCAAATCTCACTTTATAATTAGAATGAAAACACAAAGTGCTGGAAACGCACAACAGGTCAGCTAGTATCTGCGGAGAGAGAAAAAGAGTTAATGTTTCAGAGCAAAGACCCTTCATAAGAATGAGGAAATGAGAAAACGTGGTAATTTTATGTTGCAAAATGATGCACAGAAATGAAGAAGTTAGTACTTCTGATAGGATAAGGTAAATTGTTCATGTGATCCCAATATTTCCAGAGGCTATCTATGGCCTTATTCACCTATTAACAAGATATTGGAATCAACTTGGTAAACTTAGAATCACCTTAGTAGAGATATTCCCTTTCTGCTATTCACCCTCCTACAACCCTTTCTGCAATTTGGTTTTCTAGTTCTGATAAAAGGTCTTTGATCTGAAATGTTACTTATATTTCTCCTTCCACAGATGACATTCTGTTTCCAAAAATATTTTCTTTTTATTTAAAGTTTCTGACATCTGCATTTTTATTCTCAATACGGTAAGAGAGAAACTATTTTTCTTGCACTTAAGTCCACTTACTATACCACCAACATTATTCATGTTGAATCACCGAAACTCCTTGGTGCTCCCTCGAAGTTCCAGTCCCCAATTCAAAAAATAACCCATTTATTCCTTCTGTTTTTGCTCCATTAACTAATCTGTATTCTTCATAAATTTATCAGTCCCAATTCCACATGCATTACTGTTATTGTACTTTGAAATACACCAAGAACAAGAATTAAAGCAGCATTTTTCTATTCCACTCCGCAAAAGAGTCTAAAGCAGATTAATTTAACTCCACATTTGCCCAGGCTTTTCTGACTGAATTTTCTCTTTCAAATACCAAAGAAGCCATTGTTTATTTACAGCACTTTCTGGTTTTTCTTGTTGTTTTATCGTCTTAGTTTTATTTAGGATTCTTTGTGAGAGACCTACATCAGATAGTGGGGATACTTATCAGCGAGGTCAGATAGTTAAATTCCACTAGAAAATTCATTAACAAAAGGAGGCTTTTTCCAAACAGAAACTGTTCATCACATTGAGAAGAAAGAAAACGACCAGATAGAGAGAAAAGGACCAGAGAAAAATCATCTTCACTGGTGTATGTAAACTTTCATGAAAGATGAATTCAATGTACCAAGGAGAAAATCTTTCTTGAATTATACCCATTTCGAGAGATTAAACAAAGTACTCCAGAATTAAGTCAGGTACATTGACAAATGGAATTTAAAATCACTCTTTATCAGGAGTAAGGCAGAGATAACTGACGAGGTATGTCATTGCATATTGCTTACCTGAAGGACAGTACTCATGTCCAGTTGGTACTTCCTGGGCTGCAAGCTCACCCTGCTGTTGGTAGTAAAATCTTTGTTGGTAGCAGTTATCAGGAAATCCTACCATTGATGTGCTTTCATTCACGTCAATAGGGACCTGCTTCTGAAGCACAGGAAGCAACTGCTCAGTTAATAGAAAAATACTTCAGATGTATTCATGTATTAGTAACTAACTTCTTATTGGGGAACACAATCCCACTTTGAGGATCCAGTCAGGAAAACTTTAAAGTGCTTTTCCATGAAGTGACAAGAATCAAATACTGTACACAACAGATGCAAAAGATCTTTCCCACAAAGCCACCAGGTTAAACAAACCCAATTAATGTATAGTGTAGGTTTAATACAGAGCCCATAAAACTCAACTGGGGCAGTTATAATAAATCTTATGTACAGAACAGAGCTCCCTCAGACTGTTCCATTAAATAGTGTCATAATTATGTAGCCTACATTTGGTAGTGAATAAAGCTCCATCTGCCCATTTCTTGCTATGTGTCTCAGTCTGAAAGGGGCACCCCTTGTTATCCTTTTGAGGCTTTGTTTTCAGTTTCCAACACACCTACGTCACATCCTAGCGTGTTCCTGGGCTCACAAATAAAAGTTGTGGGATAACCTGTCTCCAGCATCAAGGTAGACATATTTTGGACCAACAACTGGAACCAGACAGTTGGATTGTGAGGTATATATTCTACTCTGCAGTTGCATTGAGTAAGGTGTTGAAGACAGGTCTGTTCCCCAATAAGTCTCATTGTCTTAAACATATCTGTTCTAATCATTTTAGGCTGTGCATTAGCCCTTCATTTTTATTTTGCAGTTTTAACATTGATGCATTGATCTGCAATCAACAATTGTGTTGTTGGACAATATAATCCATTGGATTAAAAAGGCAGAAAACAGTATTTGTTCATATAGGATGACATAGTCTTTATATCACAGAGCATCCTTTTAGTCCATCTGCTGTTTATGCTCCACACAAGCCTCTCCAACAAACGTAGCTAACCAAATCAGTATATCTCATAACTTCTTTCTTCCTTGGTCCAGCCAGTCCCAATCCCCTCTTTCCTCATGGGCCTGAAATTCTTTCATTTCAGGTACTTCTCGAGCTCCTTTTGACACTACAGATGAACCTACCCCTACTACTACCCCTGGCAGTGTATTTCTGACCCTCACTGCACAAAGGTGTTTCTGTTCATATCACTTCTGGTTCTTTTGTCAATCACCTTCATTCCACTAACTTCGCCATCTTTCTACCTTGTCCAAACAAGATTCCCTCACAATTTCCTCTGTTTGAAGAACACCTCAAGCTTTTCTAGTCTATCCATATAACTAAATTTCTTAGAGTTATATTTGTAAATTCCTTCCACATTCTCTCTAAAAGCCTTCACAATTTCATAAAGTATGGTGTCCAGAACATGAACACAATCTACCACTTGTTGCCAAATCAAATATTTCATAATAACTTTCTCTCTCGAACAATCTTTCCCCTATTTTAACTCCCAACATCCCACATGCATTTTCATCACCTTCTCAATTTGCCCTGCCACTTTCAATGGGTGAAGATATATACCCCTAGATTTCTCTGTTCCTATGCTCTTTTAGAATTATGCCTTCTGATTTATAGAGTTTCCTCCCAGCTTTTTGTCCAAAATGAAACACTTTACTTTTCTCAGCATTAAATGTTGTCTGTCACATACACTCTTCCTCTTCCATACACCTGTTCCTCCAAATTTTGTATCATTTGCAAATTCAGAAATATTCAAATCCAAGTCATTAATATTTTTTTCAGAAAAACAGTGGTCTGAGTACAAATCCTGCACTTTCCTTGAATTTGAAGTACAACCTTCAGTTTGTTTCTTGTTACTTAGCCAAATCTCTATCCATGTCATTACCCTTCTTATTTTACTCCATGCCATTTATTTTGATATTATGTGACACTTTAACAAATTGCATTCAATTGAACATGATTTGTCTTTAACATAGCCTTAAATCTGCTCTATCATTCAATAAGACTGTAGCTGATCTTTTACATCAGAAAAAAATAACTTTTTAGCAGGTAAATGATGAACATTCAATATTCAAAAGTGTTTATCATTATATTCCTTGATTTCCTAAGGAACATAGAAAGACACACCATAATAGCAGACATAGACAATGGTTGATCAACCACTTTAATACCCTGCTCCTGCCTTCTCCCCATCTCCCTTGGTCCTTTAGCATTAAGCATCTACCACCATCTTGAATACATTTAATGGACTAGCACCCACTGCCTTCTGTAATAGAGAATTCCACAGGTTCACCTCCTTCTGGGTTAAATACTTTATCCACATCTCAGCTCTAAATGGCATATCCTGGGGTTGGGGCTTCAGTTTTTGGGCTCTCTAGTCATTGGAAACTTTCCCCCCATCTATTTCTTTCTATTGGATCCCAACCAGGAATCAGTCTAGTAAACATTTGTTGCACTCACTCTACGGCAAGAATACACTTCTTTAGATTTTCCTGTCCTCATGCACCAGTCCTGACTCAATAAATGCTTGGAAGGAAACAAGCAGAAATCTCACAATTTCTCTCTTTGCCTCTGTCAGCAACATGGACAAAGTGGTTTATCCACATTAAGTGGAACTCATCTGTCTATTCTTCACAATTATTTAGCCCTTCCAGAAACTTAACTGTATCTTCCTTTGCTGAGACTTTAGAAACTTCTTCTTCCTTAGAAAACAGTGATGTATAGCACTCAATTATTACCAAAATCATGTCCTATTAGCTCCATGGGTAGATGTTATCTTTAGTCTCCGAACTGCTTCATCTTTTCTCTCATAACTTTTATCCTGTTCATTTGCCTTTTTAAATCTCTATCTTGTTGAGCATCCAGTGAGCTCTGGCTTTAAGTTCTCCACCTTCTCCCTCATGGCAAATCTGTGAAGATCCAGGTTGTGGGCTTCTCCCTGATGTCCTCATTGGATTTGTTAGGGATTGGCTCATACTTATAGCGACTAACTTTGAACGGTTTCTCATGTCAAAATACTCCCTGCAATAACTCTGTGATACTATTTCACCTTTCAGTCAAGATAATTAAAAACATTATTCTTATCTCTCTTATGCCATTTGGTCATTTGCCTAAGCATGTACAAACCAGAAGCAGAGTCATTCTGTCCCTCAAGCATGTTTCACCATTTTACTTCAAATGCCAAGAGTTTCCTACTCAAACTCTGGTTCCCTTAGTTCCTTTAACATCCAGAGACTGATCTACGGTGCCTTGAAAAAGTATTCATCCCCAACCCTTTGTTCACATAAATGAGAACTACAACCAGGGATTTTTATCAACTTAACTGAGAATTTTAATTTGTGAATACATGCCCCTTTTTTTTTTACAGTAGAATCCCAAATAAAAAACAGGGAAAATTGTGAAGCATAAAAAACCAAAAATTCACAAACTGAAATGTCAGCAGTTCAAAAAGTATTCATCCCCTTTTGCTCAGTACTTAGTTGAACCACCTCTCACCACTATTGCAGTCCCCTGGTCATTTATGGGAACAAAGTGCTGAGTACTGAATACTTTTTCAAGGCACTGTATCTGCTTGAATACAATTGATACTGATCTTTCATGGCATTCTGGAGAACAGAAATCAGAAGATTTCCACACTCTGTGAAGAATTTTTTCTTCCTTTCTGTCCCAAACAGCCTAACCCCTATTTTGAGACGATAAATCACATTCATTGTCTCTCTAGACAAGGGAAAAATACTTCCCACATCTACTCTATCAAGCAGAAGTATTTTGTATGTTTCAACATACTCTTATTCCTCAGGCCATAGAGAATGAAGCATTCTCTCCTCATGGACTAATCGGCCGAGGAATGAGACTGATAAATCTCCACAGCACTCTCTCAAAAGCAACATCTCCTTTCTTAGGTAAGAAGACCTAAACTGCACACAATCCCCCAAGTAAAGTCTAACCACAGCCCAACATAAATGTAAAAAGGCATTTTTATTCTTGTACTCAAATATTCTTGCAATGAAGGTCAATATAACATTTGCCTCCCTAACTTGCACAAAAGCAAGAAAGTCCCTTTGAACATCAACAGTTCTTAGTCTTTCACCATTTAAAAACTATTCAGCATCACTGTTCTCTCTACTAAAGTGAATAACCTCATATCTTCCACAATGTGCTCCATCTGCTGCTTTTCATCGTTATGATCATTAGCATTTCCAGCACCTCAGCAAACCTGGAAGTACTCTGATCGTAACTACTACTCAGCAGCCTGAAAGCGTCCTGCCAGTTTTCTGCCCCCCCCCCCCCACTCCTGCTAATTGGTTCCACCCAAAATGATTCTCATTCTGCACCACAATCTCCAAATCCCAGTTCTTTTCTAAAGAATACACTCATCTCATTTCTTTAATAAGAGTGCTACCCTAACTTTCCTTTTGCCTGTCCTACTTAAATGTCAAAATACTCTGGAATATTTTGCTTCTAGCTTTGGCCACAATGCAGTTACATTTCTGTGATGGCAATGAGTCACATCTATTTACACCAATTTTTGCTGTTAATTCATCCATCTCCTTGCACCTGCAGCTTGTTTTTTTTAACATGGTGCCTTTAGATCCAACTTCTAACAACATAATTTGCTGAATGCTGACACTAATCACTGTTTGCTTTTGTTTCAGACACTGACTTACTGAATGTGGCTTATATTTATAACTTCCACTTCCAGCTTTGTAACTCTTTCTCCTGCCTACTCTTGCAGCTTCCATGCCCTACCAAGCTAAGTTAAACCCTCACGCAAGGCACAAACTCCACTGAGAAGGAATTGGTTCTGGATCTGTTGTGATGTCCTAGACCTGATCCCACTTGCCATAGAAACAATCTCAAGATCTCAGAAATGTAAAGCTCTCCAACCTTTAGCCACAAATTCAGTTGCTATATCCTTCTATTTCTGAGCTTGTTAGGAAATGGCACTGGATCTAATTGTGAAATTATTTCCTGTGAGGTCCGTTTGGACTTTTTCCTAACTCTAAAACCTACCAACATCAATGGCAACTCTGCTTCCTTCAACATCTAATGTCTAATGTGCCTTCAGCTACTGAAAAATCCTTCAAACACATGTTTGTTCAAAACATATATTTTAGCATATAAATTCAAATTGGTCAGTTCACTGATGAGTTGTGGTCCAATGCATAGGGATTTCCAGTGGTTAGTGTGCAATTTAAGAGGGTCTTCCCATTGGTCTATGGCATTGTCCCTTTTCTAACCCCAGGACATTTAAATGAGATCTGTGAGCTATTACAAATTTGGGGACATTGTGTAATTATTACGCTGACCAATTGTGTCTTAACTGATGACATTAAAATAAAGCAATTATTTTTCTATACTTGTTCTCTGAAATCATTCCAGTATACCTTCTAGGTTCAACAACTTTGGATCTTCTGGACTGCCTGCTTCAGTGCTATCCCCTCAACCCACTGGTAAACCTACAGTAATTAATACAACTGCCTGTACACATTAAAGCACAGTGGAGAAGCAGGGAAATAGAAATTGGATGGTGCTCAAAAATATGTGCAGAAGTCTGAATGTGTGAATAATCCACACTCGAACGACATGGCATAGAAAGCTCTCCTCGTTATCATGATAGCAGTATTTGGCTTTCAGCAATCATCATTTCAAAGTCAAAGTAAATTTATTATCAAAGTACATGTATGTCACTGTGTACTAGCTTGAGATTCACTTTCTTACAGGCATTTACAGGAAAATAAAGCAATACAATAGAGCTTATGAAAAACTATGTACAAACAAAATTGACAGATAACAAATGTGCAAAGGAAGACAAATCCTGCAAATTAAAAAAAAGTAATACTTAGAACAGGAGTTGGAGAGTTCTTGAAAGTGACACTACAGATTATGGAATCAGTTCAGTATTGAGGTGAGTGAAGTTAACCAGGCTGGTTCAGGAGCCTGATGTTTGTAGGGTAATAACTGTTGCTGAACCTGGTGGTGTGGGACTTAAGGCTCCTGTGCCTCTGCCTGATGGTAGCAGCAAGAAGAGGGCATGGTCTTGATGGTGGGGGAGCTTGATGATGGATGCTGCTTTCTTGCGGCAGCACTCCCTGTAAATGCGCTCAATGGTGGGGAGGACTTTATTGCATTAGTGCACACCCTTGGGTGCAATTTAGTGAATAGCTGGCACAAGTTGAAGCTTATTTATGCTAATTGAAGTCATTCCAGTATCTGTTAAAGAGGATCTTCTTACTGCCTGCAAACTAGTAGAAGATGCTGAGATGATGGGAGGCCATGATGGAATACACAAGAACAAGTTACCAGACTTTCAGGAGACACCTCTGAATGCTTTTGGAGGTTAAAGTGAAGAGAATAGAAGCACTCAGAATGCAGCTAATCCAGGTCCATCGGGGTTTAAAGCTTGTGTTAGAGATCAACCGGAGGTGACAAACACCAAGGACGTGAAAATAGTGTTGTAACAATCTCATCTAAATGATGGCAGTTGGTCTCACCTGAAGGCTAGTCCAAAAATGACCTTTGTGGCCTCTTCCACCACATCAGCGTCTACATTAGCATGGGGATGACTGGATGAAAACAAAAAAGAGGCAAAGCCAAACAGACAAGCCGCATGAAGCTGCACAAGGGTGGCTTGTCAAAAACTGCACGGCTTTTGTATTCTTGAATTTTGTTGATCAGATACAGAGACAGAGATAAGACTGTGTGGGAACTGTGATGGAATGAGAAATAGATACATTTCTTTTTACCTTTGCAAAGGATGCTGATGTCATAACCTAGACAGTATATAAGGACCTCACCAAACATGCCTTTGAATAGCACTGCTTGTATTTACCTAATCAGGCAGCATTTGTGGAAAGGAAAACAGAGTTAACTTTTCAACCATTATGTTCCAACCTCATCAACCTGAAAAATGCTTGGGGAATAAACCTTCCTGGGCACAGCCTCTTACCTTTACCAGAAAGGAGGCTTACCTTTGGCCTCTCTCCTCTGTTCTTCTTGTGGTAGAAACTCATGAGAGACCAGGAGAAAAATATATTTTTTTAGGTAGAAACATGCCTTCACCCTTGCAATATTCAAAATACTCCAATGTTTCCATTGTTCCAAGACTCTGCATTGACTAATTCCAATAAGTTTAACTCCGAATGATCTGGTCAAGCTTGCAAATAATTGATGATCACTTTATAAATCTCAGAGCCGAGCTTGTCTTTTTATCCAGACCTGCTTCCCTGTATATGATTACATAGGGTGCTGACTGTATTTGCTAAAATCAATTTGTTCCAGAATGAGGATTGGCATTGTCTCTGGGTGCTATATGCACAAAATACACAATTCTCACCTATAAACTGTAATTCACATTAGACACTACCTTATATATAGTTTTTACCATTCAATACTTCACTAGTGTTAAAAAAGAGTGGTCATATTGCTTTACCACACTTCCTAATAACACAAAGGACTCCAGTTTTGCATATTAAGTTCCCACTATTTGTTCTCTAAACCAACCTGTATTCCTCTGCAGACTCTTTCCCATTTGACTTTCCCACCCACTTCATATCATCGACAAAGCTGGACATTTTGCTCTCTTCCCTTTCTCCTCCCTTATCAACAGAGATTCTGAAAAGCTGAGGCCACCATCATTGATTTGAGGGCCCTTTATTGGTTCTTATGCACACCCGTCATGTAGCTTGCCACACAGAAAATGCTACCCGTGTTCTGAACTTTAACTACTCCTCAAACTATAATAAAACATTATCCTTAACAAAGTGGATTCTTAATTCATATAACAATCTTTTATATCAATTGCCATTTGAAAGTCCAGATAGTGTAGTGTAATCACTGGTTCTCCTTTATCCAGTAATATATATAGAGATATCCTGAAAATACTGTACTAGACTAAAGAACCATGATTTTTCTTTCATTAAATCAGGGTGATCTGCTCAGTTTTCAAGAAGTTCTCTTAAAATGTTTTAAATATTGAGTATATGTTGGGGCTCTGAGAGAGCTCATGTTGTTTCTGTGCCTGCAGTTTATGCTTTAACTACCCACAACCTCTCAGGTCTCCAACAAGAGGTTGCCCAGATATCTGTACAACTTACCATCTGTCCAATGGAAAGCAGAGGGTAGGAGCTGCAGCTTCCCGTCATTATTTCTGGGTAATAATTCATCTTTAAGGTCTGCCTAAAAGCATAAGAAGCAAAAGGTCTTTTTTAAATTGTTGGATCCTCTGACCGTCCGCAGGGAAGGAAGCAGAAAAACAATTTATTCTTATTTCTTCTTTCTGGCAATAGCTGCCCACTTTACTGATAATGACATGATAGCCTGTTGGTCTTATAGGAGAATGGGGTTGAGTGGATTAATAAATCACTCATGATGAGCAGAGCAGATTTGATGGGCCGAATGGCCTAATTCTGTTCATATGTCTTATTGTCTTAACCAAGATTAGTGTTTGTTGTTATTAATATAACTGCAGTAATAAAGCACAGGGTCAAGGTGAGGTGAGCTTAGTCCGTACTTGCTGCTAACATGAACAGGAACATACTGTCTATGATACTGTCATAGATACCACCTGAATTTAAATGTCTAGCCAGCATATTGCAGAACTGCCACCACTTCCTGTTCCATCCACTCAGAAGATACCCAGATTGGTGGAACGGCTTTCCAAAGTCCGAGCTGGCCATCTTTTGATGTCTTCTGTAAGGCTCCAGGTCACAGGAAAGTTCCCAGCCTATACATTAGAGAGGACAAACTCACTCAGCTCTGCTGAACTCAGGGAAGGGTCAAGGTCTCCAGGATGTGGGGTTGTGGGTGGCACCTGCTAAACTGGTAAAATACCAGAGATATTCTGGAAAAGATGGTAAAATTCCACTGAAGTGATGTTTCACACCTTTTAGAGTTGGGTGTAGATGAGAGATCATTGCCTGTTTCAAAAACACACACAGCCAAGATCAGCCAAGAGACATCAGCGAGTGTGTCCATGTCAATCACCTATGAAACAATAGAGATGAGATCCCTGTGTGACCTCCTCTATGGTGGTGCCTAGTGAGCAGCGTTGTCAGGGCGATTGGGGCTGCCTTTCAGCTGTACATTGAGATGGACAAATTGATACGCACAGCTTGAACCATGCACAATGATTCACATTCTCTTCCATGTGCAATGATTCATATGTTCTACTCTGCATTGTGACTTATTAGGGAGAATAACTGACAGAGATACTTTCATACCATTAATGCCTATTGTTCACAATGATTAATACATATTGTTCACAGATATGCACAGATTAATATCACTTACCCTGGATTTTATCACTTCACCACTGACCACCTTGCCTTCAACTGCAAGGACCCCCAATCTGAAATTCCTCCATAATCCTCTTCACCTCCCTTTCTGCCTGAAAGGTGTTTCTATAAACCTATTTATTTACAGCAAATTTTTTTGGATATCTGCCCATTAACTCCTTATGAGTCTTGGCTGTCTACTTGCACTGCACTTACTCTGTAATATTCTTATATTCTGTTGTGTTTTTTCTTTCTTGTTGTACTTCTTTGGTATAGGCATGTATGACATGTTCGGTCTGGATGGCAAGCAAATAGAAATTTTCCACTGTATTTCGGCACATTTGATAATAATAGACCAATTACCATGTTGAAATATGTTTGATAATGCTCCTGTAGTGTACCTTAGGATGTCTTGCTAAGTTAAAGGTGGCTTATGCAAACAAATCCTTTTTGTTCACAATAATAAGTATACCAGTTTAAACACCAGATGAACTCTGCGGACCACAATCCCTTGTACACTTTGTATTCACGATCACCACTTGTGCATCTTCATTCGCACAGTGTTGCCCGGTGTGCTGTGGTTGACCCGCTCGTTGCCGGATTAGTACACAGCCTAGTGCATAAGGACTGATGCGGCTTCTGTTGTTCACTGTCAACATTGCGTGCTGCTGATATTTAGCTAACTGATATACGCAAATTTGCGCACAGCGGCTGATATAATCGTGCACAGCTGTGGGGGGACTGATGCGTTGGGACTTTCCCAATGCACGTTGGCTTTCTGGAGGCGGCGCGCTCTGCCGTGCATCAGATCGGGCGATCCCGCCTTCAGTTCGTGAATTTAAATTGAGGGAACTCTAACACCCAGCCAGGATTATTAAACCACAGCAGCAGAGGTATTGAAACAAAAGACCATTCCACATTAATATCCGCGTGTGCGACAAAGCAGAAACGTAGAACAGTTTATACCTGGAGGCTCAGTGCGTGGACTGGTCCAGCGGCGGCCGACGTCCTCTCCCCGCGCCCTGTGGAGATGGCTGACCGAGGTGATCCTACTTGCCCTGCCTGCACCGCAGCCTCCCACCAGCCTTTAAATCCTCGGGGCCAGAGTGTTCGGGACAGTGCAGGACTCCACCTATTTAACAGCCCGTTGTCATTTACATCACGTCCTACCGGATTCTAACCTTCCTGAGACAGGAATTGTGACCCACCCGAGACTGTTCTGGTCACAAATGCTTCGGCACATTCACGATACAGTGTCGCACAACCAGAAATATCATTGTCAGAGGAAATTCACTCTAGGTCCTTCCAAGTGATGACAATTTGATTGTACATTTAAGGACGAACAAGAGCCCCGTGCACAACAGACAAGTGAGCTTGGCAACCAAGTGAGGAAAGAAGTGTGACCAGGCGCTAAGTGAGAAGAATGGTAATCCATGTGTGGAGCCAAAAGAGATGGGGAGATAGTAAATGATTTTTTTTTGCATCTGTATTTACTCAGGAAACAGACCCAGAATCTATAGAAGTGAGGCAAAGCGGCATCAACCTCATGGACCCCATGCAGATTACAGAGGAGGAGGTGTTTGCTGTCTTGAGGCAAATTAGGGTGGATAAATCCCCAGGGCCTGACAAGGTGTTCCCTCCAACCCTGCAGGAGGCAAGTGCAGAAATTGTTGAGGCCCTAGCAGAGATATTTAGATCATCCTTAGCGACAGGTGAGGTACGAGAGGATTGGAGGACAGCCAATGTTGTTCCACTGTTTAAGGCAGGCTCTAAAAATAAACCAGGAAATTACAGGCCGGTGAGTCTGGCATTAGTTGTGGGAAAGTTATTGGAAGGTACTGTAAGGTGCCGGATAGACAGGGAATGATTAAGGATAGTCAGCATAGCTTTCTGAGTGACAGGTCATGTCTAACAAAGTTCAAAGTATATTTATTGTCAAAGTATATATACATTAAAGGCAGCCATGAAACAAAGAAACCCAAAAGAACCCATATATATATAAAAGACCATTGGACACCCAATGTGCAGAGACAGAAAAGAAAACTGCAAGCAAATAGCTTTCTGAAGTTCACAAGAGAGGCCCATAGCTCAATATAGCTCAGCGCAGAGCCAAGTGATCCTTGTGGAGCAGCAATCTGAACCAGTCCATCCCTCACCTCGAGCCCGTATACCCTGACCTTTTTAATCTGGCCAGATGCATAAATTGATGACCAAACATCGGGTTCAATTGCCTTGATATGCTCTGGAGCCTGGACTTCACTTTGATTCAGCCTGTAACCAAATTTTCTGATTCTGCCCAGTGCTTAAGTCTCCATCTAAACATTGAGTTCAGTTGAATCATTACGCTCTGGGGCCTGGACTTTGCCACCTCTATTTGGCCTGTAGCCGATCTTTCCGATTCAGCACAGTGCTTAAATCTCCATCTAAGCCTTGAGTTCAGTCGAATCGGTACAACTTCATCAGTAACCAATCTTATAGAATTTTGTCAAGCATGTTACCAGGAAAGTCGATGAAGGCAAGACCAATTGATACAGTCTACGTGGAATTAGTAAGGCATTTGACAAGGTCCCTCTTGGGAGATTGGTCAAGAAAGTTCAATTGCTCGGCATTCAACATGAGGTAGTAAATTGGATTCGATATTGGCTTTACAGAAGTCAAAGAGAGTGGTAGTAACACACACAAAATGCAAGAGGAACTTAGCAGGCCGGGCAGCATTTATAGAAAATAGTAAACAGTCTTCATTTCAGACCAAGACCCTTCATCAGGACTGTAGCAAAAAGATGAGAAGTCAGAGTAAGAAGGGGAGAGGGGAGGAAGAAATACAGGATGGGAGGTGATAGGTGAAACTAGGAGGGGGGAGAGGGGAAGTAGGGAGTTGTTTGGTGAAAGAGATAAAGGGCTGGAGAAGGGGGAATCTGATAGGAGAGGACTGAAGACCATGGAAGAAAGTAAAGGTGGAGGAACACCAGAGGGGCAGGGAAGGAGATAAAGTGAAAGAGGAAAGTGGGAATGCGGAATGGTGAAGGGGGGGGGCATTATCAGAAGTTTGAGAAATCAATGTTCATGCCTTCAGGTTGGAGGCTACCCAGACTAAATAAGGTGTTTCTCCATCAACCTGAGCGTGGTCTCATTGTGACAGTAGAAGAGGTCATGGACTGATATACGGGAATGGGAAGTCAAACTAAACTGGGTGGCCACTGGGAGATCCTGCTTTTTCTGGTAGTCAGAGCATTGGTGCTTAGCGAAGCAGTTTCCCAATCTATGTTGGGTCACAGTGATATACAGGAGGCCAAACCAGGAGCACCAGATACAGTAGATGACCCCAATAGACTCACAGGTGAATTGTCGCCTCACCTGGAAAGACTGCTTAGGGACCTGAATAGTAGTGAGGGAGGAAGTGTATGGGCAGGTGTAGCACTTGTTCTGCTTGCAAGGATAAGTGCCAGGAGGGAGATCAGAGGGAAGGGACAAGTGGACAAGGGGGTCACACAGGAAGCAATCCATGTGGAAAGCAGAAATTGAGGGGTTTGGCTAGGGAAAGATATGCTTGGTTGTGGGATCCCATTGGAGATGGTGGAATTCACAGAGAATTATGTGCTGGATACAGATGCTGGTGGGGTGGTAGGTTAGGACAAGAGGAAACCTAACCCTAGTGGGCTAAGGAGATGTCCTGATGTCTTCTCTCTTCAAAGAGAGCGACTTCCCTTCCTCCACCATTAATGGTACCCTCACCCACATCTCTTCCATTTCACACATGTCTGCTCTAACCCTATCCTTCCGCAACCCTACCAGGAATAAGGTTCCTTTGGTGCGGTGGTAGGTGAGGACAAGAGGATCCCTATCCTTAGTGGGGTGGAGGGAGGATGGGGTTAGGGCAGACACGTTTGATATGGCATAGAAGAGGGTGAGGGCAACACTTATCGTAGAGGAAGGGAAGTCACTTTTTTTGAAGAAAGGGGATATCTCCTTAGCCCACTGGGGATAGGGTTATTCTTGTCATCGCCTTCCACTCTACCTGCCTCCATGTGTCTCTGTAACTTCGCCATCTCCAATGGACTCCCACCCCAAGCACATCGTTCCCCTCCTCCCCACCACTTTCTGCTTTTGCAGGGATCACTCCCTGTGCGACTCCCTTGTCCATTCGTCCCTCCCCACTGATCTCCCTCCTGGCACTTATCCTCGCAAGTGGAACAAGTGTTACACCTGCCCCTACACCAACTCTCTTACTACCATTCAGGGCTCCAACAGTCCTTCCAGGTGAGGTGACACTTCACCTGTGTCTGTTGGGGTCATATACTGTATCCGGTGCTCTTGGTGTGGCCTCCTATATATCAGTGAGACCTGACGTAGATTGGGAGACTGCTTCACTGAATCTGTCAAAAAAAGTGGGATCTCCCAGTGCCACCCATTTTAGCTCCACTTCCCATTCCCATTCTGACATGTCAGTCCATGGCCTCCTCTATTGCCACGATGAAGCCACACTCAGTTTGGAGAAACAACACCTTATATTCCATCTGGGTACACACCCGATGGCATGAACATCGATTTCTCAAACTTCTGGTAATGGCTCTTCTACCCCTCTCCTTCTCCATTCCCCATTCCCACTTTCCTCTCTTACCATATCTCTCTACCTGCTCATCGCGTCCCTCTGGTGCTCCTACCCCTTCCCTTTCTTCCATGGCCTTCTGTCCTCTCCTATCAGATTCCCCCTTTTCCAGCCCTTTATCTCTTTCACCTAACAACTTCCCAGCTCTTTACTTCACTCCTTCCCCTCTCCCGGTTTCACCTATCATGAACTTCCTTGTATTTCTTCCTCCCTTCCCCCCCCCCCATCTTCTTACTCTGACCTCCCATCTTTTTTCTCCAGACCTGATGAAGGGTCTCAGCGCAAAACGTTGATTGTATTCTTTTCCATGGATGCTGCCTGGCATGCGGAGTTCCTCCAGCATTTTGTGTGTGTTGTTTGGATTTTCAGCATCTGCAGATTTTTTTTCTCGTTAGTGATAGTAGATGGTTGCCTCTCTGACTGGAGTTCTGTGACGAGTGGAGTGCCACAGGGACCAGTGCTGGGTCTTTTGTTGTTTGTCATCTATATCAATGATCTGGATCAGCAAATTTGCAGATGACAGCAAGATTGGGGGTGTAGTGGACAGTGAGGAAGACTATCAAAGCTTGCAGAGGGATCTGGACCAGCTGGAAAAATGGGCTGAAAAATGGCAGATGGAATTTAATACAGACAAGTGCAAAGTGTAGCATTTTGTTAGGAGCAACCAGGGCAGGTCTTACACAGTGAACAGTACGATATTGAAGACCACGGCAAAGCAAATTGATCGGGGAACACAGACCTATAACTCATTGAAAGTGGCATCACAGGCAGATAGGGCTGTAAAGAAAGCTTTTGACACACTGGCCTTCATAAATCAATGTATTGAGTACAGGAGATGAAATGTTATGTTGAAGTTGTATAAGGCGTTGGTAAGGCCTAATTTGGAATATTGCGTGCATCTACCCACAGGAAAGCTGCAAATAAGTTTGAAAGAGCACAGAGAAAGTTCACAAGGATGTTGCTGGGTCTGGAGGACCTGAGTTATAAGGAATGATTGAATGGGTTAGGAACTTATTCATTGGGACATTGAAGATTGAGGGGAGATTTGGTAGAGGTATACGAAATTATGAGGGGTATAGATAAGGTAAATCAGAATCAGGTTTATTATCGCCGGCATTGAAACATAGAAAACCGACAGCACAATACAGGCCTTTTGGCCCACAAAGCTGTGCCGAGCATGTACTTACCTTAGAAATTACCTAGGGTTACACATAGCCCTCAATTTTTCTAAGCTCCATGTACCTATCCAGGAGTCTCTTAAAAGACCCTATCGTATTCACCTCCACCACTGTTGCCGGCAGCCCATTCCACGCACTCACCATTCTCTGCATAAAAAACTTACCCTGACATCTCCTCTGTACCTGCTCCCAAGCACCTAAAAACTGTGCCCTCTCGTGCTAGCCATTTCAGCCCTGGGAAAAAGCCTCTGACTATCCACACGATCAATGCCTCTCATCATCTTATACACATCCTCTGTCGCTCCAAGGTAAAAAGGCAGAGTTCACTCAACCATTTCTCATAAGGCACGTTCCCCAAACCAGGCAATATCCTTGTAAATCTCCTCTGCACCCTTTTTATTGTTTCCACATTCTTCCTGTAGTGAGGCGACCAGAACTGAGCACAGTACTCCCAAGTGGGGTCTAACCAGGGTCCTATATAGCTGCAACATTACCTCTTGGCTCCTAAACTCTATCCCATGATTGATGAAGGCCAATGCACCCTGTGCTTTCTTAACCACAGAGTCAACCTGCGTAGCAGCTTTGAGTATCCTATGGACTCAGACTCCAAGATCCCTCTGATCTTCCACGCTACCAAGAGTCTTACCATTAATACTATGTGTCGTGAAATTTGTTAATTTAGCAGCAGCAGTTCAATGCAATACATAATATAGAGGAAAAAAAACAAAAGAAAATAGTAATATTGATAAATAAATAACACAATTACAGTATACATATATTGAAGAGATTAAAAAATGTGCAAAAAAACCAGAAATAATATATATTTAAAAAGTGAGGTAGTGTCTAAGGGTTCAATGTCCATTTAGGCATCGGATGGCAGAGGGGAAGAAGCTGTTCCTGAATCACTGAGTGTGTGCCTTCAGGCCTCTGTACCTCCTTCCTGATGGTAACAGTGAGAAAAGGGCATGCCCTGGGTGCCAACTAAATTTGCAACCCTCTGCAGCCTCTTTCAGCCTTGTGCAGTAGCCCCCCCCCCCCCACCCCCATACCAGACGGTGATGCAGCCTGACAGATTGCTCTCATTGGTATATCTATAGAAGATTATGAGTGTATTTGTTGACATACCAAATCTCTTCAATCTCCTAATAAAGTATAGCCACAGTCTTGCCTTCTTTATAACTGCATCAATATGTTGGGATCAGGTTAGATCCTCAGAGATCTTGACACCCAGGAACTTGAAACTGCTCACTCTCTTCACTTCTGATCCCTCTATGAGGATTGGTATGTGCTCCTTTGTCTTACCCTTTCTGAAGTCCACAATCAGCTCTTTTGTCTTACTGACATTGAGTGCCAGGTTGTTGCTGCAGCGCCACTCCACTAGTTGGCATATCTCACTCCTGTACGTCCTCTTGTCACCATCTAAGATTCTACCAACAATGATTGTATCATCAGCAAGTTTATAGATGGTATTTGAGCTATGCCTAGCCACACAGTCGTGGATATAGAGAGAGCAGAGCAGTGGGCTAAGCACACACCCCTGAGGTGTACCAGTGTTGATCGTCAGCGAGGACGATACGTATGTTATCACCAATCCACACAGACTGTGGTCTTCCGGTTAGGAAGTTGAGGATTCAATTTCAGAGGGAGCTACAGAGGCCCAGGTTCTGCAACTTCTCAGTTAGGTTTGTGGGAATGGTGGTATTAAATGCTGAGCTATAGTCGATGAACAGCATCCTGACGTAGGTGTTTGTGTTGTCCAGGTGGTCTAAAACTGTGTGAAGAGCCATTGAGATTGCATCTGCCATTGACCTATTGTGGTGATAGGTAAATTGCAATGGGTCCAGGTCCTTGCTGAGACAGGAGTTCAGTCTAGTCATGACCAACTTCTCAAAGCATTTCTTCACTGTCGATGTGAGTGCTACCGGGTGATAGTCGTTAAGGCAGCCCACATTATTCTTCTTAGGCACTGGTATAATTGTTGCCTTTTTGAAGCAAGTAGGAACTTCCACCGTCAGCAGTGAGAGGTTGAAAATGTCCTTGAATACTCCTGCCAGTTGGTTGGCACAGGTTTTCAGAGCCTTACCAGGTACTCCATCGGGACCTTCCGCCTTGCGAGGGTTCACTCTCTTTAAAGACAGCCTAACATTGGCCTCTGAGACAGAGATCACAGGGTCATCAGTTACAGCAGGGATCTTCACAGCTGTAGTTGTGCAAACAAGCTTTTTCCTTTGAGGTTGAGTGGGGCTAGAACTAGAGGTCATCAGTTAAGGGTGAAAGGTGAAAAGTTTAAGGGGAACATGAGTGGAAACTTCTTCACTCAGAGGGTCATGAAAGTGTGGAATGAGCTGAAAGCACAAGTGGTGCATGCAAGCTTCCTAAAGTATTCAGAAAGGAGGTACACGTCACGTCCAAATCTGGCAGTATTTCTGTGTCTCTCGAGCATTATTCACAGTTGTATTCATATGGATGTCAACCTTAACACACAACACAATGTTTCAGTTAATGTTCAAAGGTCTAAAGTAAAAATTGGACCTGATGTGAGAATATATCTGGTTGCCCCTGCTACCAGTGTAGTCACAGTCACAGTAGCAGTTATTTTCAAAAAAGCTGATATTCACTCAGTGGCCACCTTATTAGGTACCTCCTCTTACTGATAAAGTAGCCACTGAGTATACGTCCATGGTCGTCTGCAGCTGCAGCCCATCCACTTCACGGTTCAACGTGTTGTGTGAACTTCTGCTTTCTGGATGTGTTTTTTGAAAAGTGGTAATTTGATAGTGGCTACTTTTAGCAAGAGAGCTATGGCTTCATAGGTGAGGTCAGCACTGGGGCAGTATCATCATGCCATTAGAAAGGCCTAATATTCCCCTTGCTGCCTGTAAGGAGTTCATACGTTGTCTCTGTGACCACATAGGTTTTCTCCGGGTGCTCCGGTTTCCTCCCACAGTCCAAAGACATATCGGTTGGTAGGTTAATTGATCATTGTAAATGATCCCGTGATTAGACCAGGATTAAATTGGGGGGGGAATGCTGGGCAGCACGGCTCCAAGGGCCTATTCGATGGTGTATCTCAATAAATAAGTAAGTAAAGTTACTACAGCATGGGGATAATTAATATGTGATTTCGGAGGCACATATATCTCCTCTTTATTGGTCTTCATTAAATGCCTAATTCAGGAAAAATCCAATCTGGTCAACTGCCACACAGTCAGCTTTAACTTAATGATCAGTAATAATGGAAGTTGTCAGTGACTGTGTCATCAAACAGCACTTATCAATAACCTGCTCAAACAAGAATGACTGTCGTTGAATGACAGACATGGTGGCACTTGAAGATGAGTGGCATCAAGGAGCCCCAGAAAGACAAATCAACAGGGAGACACAAGAGGCTTCAGATACTGGAATCTGGAGCAACACAGAAAGCTCTGGAGGTCAGGTAGCATCTGAGGAGAGAAATGGGACAGTCAATGTTTCAGGTCGAGACTCTTCATATCAACTCAGGGATGAAACGCCAACTGTCCATTTCACTTCATAGATGCTGACTGACCTACATTTTGTGTGAGACATCAAAGGGAAATGACTGGAGTTATACTTTGTGCAAAGGAAGATGGTCGTTGTTCAATTGTCCAGACCCACGACATCACTGTGGGAGCTCTCCATATGAAGGCATGTCACAAATTTAATCAAACTGTGGCTTGTCAGTGTACTGCACACAGAGTGAAGAGCTGATTCTTTTACAGTTCTGTAGCAATCGTTCAATCTACTCTATGACAGGCAAACAGAACTCCCTGTTCCAAGGGCAATTGAGAAAAAAGGGCAGGTGATCTATTTAGCATTACACTGGTCTATTATTCAACTGACTAATTGCTTTTCACTGTTAATGAAGGGTATGGAGGGTGTTGCGGTGGAGCAATTGACTGAAGTAGTTGCATAGTCACATATGTGGTAAGGAGATTTTGAAGCAATCTGCCTTTAGCAGATTCAGCAATTAGACCGCTGAACCAGGCAGTGTTACAGTTCCACAGATTGACCAACCAACCTGGTGTATTAATGGAACACTTATTTGCACATTTTCTTACCAAATAGAAAGAGGCCATTCAGCCCATTGAATCTTTGCTAGCTCACAGTGCAATTTGTTTTCTCCCACAATTCTCTCAGCTTCCCCAGGTTCTACTACCAATGGTTAATTGCTCTACTAACTCACATGCCTTTGGATATGGGAGTAAACTTTAAAAGCTTTCTCATTCGGCAAGCCTTCTGTCATCAAGATACAATCCTCTGAAGTTTTGTTTCCTAATGTTTGTGTTAAGTACCTCAGAATTTTTTTTTCATTAAAATGCTGTTGTTATCTCATATGGAATGAAAGAAGGAATGCTAAAATTGAAGAAAAGATAATGATCTTAGGACAGGAGCAATTTTAAAACAAACAGCAGAAGATGGAATCCTGAAGGAAGCTAACGTTAGCTCTGGGGTCCAAAAGAGCACTATGTCATTCTCTTACAATCAGTACACTGGTATTTTTGTGACTGATTGTAAATGAAACAGTAAGGAGAAAGGGGTAATTCCACTTACACTCTGCACAATAAAATCATAAACCAAAATAATAAAGGTCAAATTAATATTCAGGTGTACGGCTTTCACAATCTCTGCACATCTGTTAATGCCTTTGCTCAAGTAATTTCACGCAATTGTGCAACAGCAAACCACTACAAAACTTTGATTTTATCTACCTTATAAGCATTGCATTGCAACAACTTGCATTTAGTCAGGGAAGTGTATGCTTGCAGACTATTCAGCTTTGGTTACCAGGAGCCAAGTTATCTCCAAGTTATTGTTACTTGATTAATTTAGACTGAAATCTACTGTTCCAATGAAAGAACAAAATAAAAATCAGGTGCCACAGGAGTTTACATTAAATTCAACTCTGATGCTGTCCAAGCAATAATTTTTAACATAAAATGAAAATGAAAACTCTGCAACAGCTCTAATCTTGTGAAACCAAGATTAGGGCTCATTGAAACCCATGCTGCAAAACAAGCAAATTTAACAAGAACCTTGTATCAATCGAACATCTTCAGTTCATCGTTATAACTTACCCTGTGCTTGTTTTGAACCAGATAGCAGTCCTGAAAGTAATACAATTCTTATTCATATTACAATTATAGAATCATAGAACACTACAGCACAGAAGCAGGTCCATCAGCCCACCAAGCCTGTGCCAAACCATCAATCTGCCTAGTCCCATTGACCTGCACCCAGACCATAGTCCTTCATATCCCTTCCATTCGTGTACTTGCCCAGACTTCTCTTAAATGCTGAAATCAACCCCGGATTCACAACTTGCATTGGCAGCTCGTTGCACACTCTCACCATCTTCCAAGTGAAGAAGTTCCCCCTGATGTTCCCCTTAAACTTCTTACCTTTCACCCTTAACCAATGACCTCTGGTAGTAGTCTCACCTAATCTCAAATGAAAAAAGCCTGCTTACATTTACCCTATCTATAACCTTCAGAATTTGGTATACCTCAATCAAATTTTCTCTCAATCTTCTACATTCCAGAGAATAAAGTCCTAACCTATTCGAACTTTCCCTATAGTTTGGGGTCCTCAAGTTCTGGCAAGATCCTTGTAAACTTTCTCTGTACTCTTTCAAACTTATTTACATCTATCCTGTAGGTAGATGACCAAAACTGCACACAATACTCCATATTAAGCCTCACTAACGTCTTATATACTTTTTAATATACTGTTGGGGGGTTGGGAATATGACAGAGCAGAAGAAAGCCACAAGTTCAAGTAGGTCTCCCACTGCATCTGACTCTGTGGTTCAGAAGGGAAGGGGGTTGGAGAAGTGGTGTGTTATCATGATAGGGGATTCCTGGATGATTTATTGCCTCCCAGGTGCCAGGGTCAGAGACATCTCAGAGTGGGTCCACAGCATCTTTAAGTGGGAGGGTCATACACAACGGTACCAATGACATGTGTAGGAAGGGTGATGCGGTCCTACAAAATGAGTTCAGGGTGTTGGGTGCTAAATTAAAGGACTGAGCCTCCAGGGTTATGATCTCAGGATTGTTACCCATGGCGGGTGCTAATGAGGACAGAAAATAGAAGATCATGCAGTTTAACATATGGCTAAGCAGTTGGTGCAGGAGAGAGGGCTCCTGATTGTTGGATCGTTGAGCTCTCTTCCAGGGAAGGTGGGACCTACACAGACAGGATGGCATGCACCTGAACTTGGTGGGACCAATATCCGAAGAGGAAGGTTTACCAGTGCTGCAAATGGGAGAGGGGGTTAAACTAGATTTGCAGGGAGATGGGAACCAGAGCACCAGAGCAGATAGTGAAGTGGTTGTGGAGAAAGATGTTATAGAGCCTACATACAAAGTCAGGAATCCAAGGGTTGAGAATGGTGGGACTAATTTTCTGAGCTGCGTATATTTCAATGCAAGGTATATTGTAGGACAGGCAGATGAGCTCAGGGCATGGATCAGCACGTGGAATTATGACATTGTGGCCATTAGTGAGATTTAGTTGAAGGAGGGACAGGAATGGCAGGTCAGTGTTCCAGGATTCTGTTGTTTTAGACATGATAGAGCAAGAGGGATTAAAGGAAGAGGGGTGGGATTACTAGTGAGGGAAAATGTAATGGAGGTGCTCAGTCAGGACAGACTGGAGAGCTCACCTAGTGTGTCTTTACAGATAGAAATGAGGAATAAGAAAGGTGTGACTTCGTTGATGTAATTATATTGTAGACCACCCAATAGTCCGAGTGATTTGGAGGAGGAAATTTGTAGAGATCGCAGATTGTTCTAAGAAACATAAGTTTGTGATAGTAGGTGATTGTAGCTTTCCACATTTTGAATGGGACCCTATACTGTAAAAGGGCTGGATGGGATAGAGTTTGTCAAATGTGTTCAGGGAAGTTTCCTTCATCAGTATGTAGAAATCCCAACAAGAGAGCACGCTGATCTATTAGGGAATGAGACAAGGCAATTGACAGAAGTTTGTGTCAGTGAACACTTTGCACCTCATGATCACAATGCCATTAGCTTCAAAGTAAATAGTGTCTGGTCCTCAAATTGCGATTCTAAATTGGAGAAGAGGACAATTTTGATGGTATCAGAAATGATCTGGCAAGTGTGGATTAGTTTTCTAGCAAAGGTGTACTTGGTAAGTGGAAGGCATTTAAAAGTGAATTTTTCAGATTACAGAGTTTGTATGTTCCTGTCAGAATAAAAGACAAGGATAACAGGTTGAGGGAACCTTGGTTTTCAAGAGATATTGAGCCCTGGTTAAGACAAAGAAGGAGGAGGTGCATAGCAGGTATAGGAAGGCAGGAACAAATGAGGTACTTATGGACTATAAGAAATGCAAGACAACACAAAAAATAAATCAGGAGGGCTAGAAGAAGGCATGACGCTGTTCTAGCAGACAGGGTGAAGCAGAATCCCAAGGTCTTCTATAGAGTAAGGGACAAGATCAGACTGGTTATCTATGCATGGAGTTGAAAGCAATCAGGGAGGTCTTAAATTAATATTTTGCATCTGTATTTACTCAAGAGATGGACAGAAGTGAGGCAATACAGCAGCGAGGTTACGTACCCTGTATAGATTACAGAGGAGGAGGTACTCAATGCCTTGAGGTAAATTAGGGTGGATAAATCCCCAGGGCCTGACAGTTGTCTTCATGGACTTCAGCAAGGCCTTTGACAAGGTCCCTCAAGGGATGTTAGTCAAGAAAGATCAATCACTTGGCATTCAAGATGAGGTAGTAATTTGGAGTAAACATTGGCTCTGCGGGAGAAGCAAGTGAGTGGTAGTAGATGGTTGCCTCTCTGACTGGAGGCCTGTGACTAGTGGAGTACCGCAGGGACCAGTGCTGAGTCTGTTGTTGTTTGTCATCTATATCAGCGATCTAGACGTTAGAGTGGTCAACTGGATCAGCAAATTTGAGGATGACACCAAAATTAGAGGTGTAATGGACAGTGAAGAATACTAAATTATCTCCACATCTGCGTGTAGTGATATTTCAACTGACAGTAATTTCAGTAGTAATCCAAATGGAATAACAAATGTATTTACCTTGGAATCTATATCATACCTGACACTGTTCCTCATGGTCTATGGCCCCATGGCATGATTTGAAAACTGAATATTAGATTATTCCTTATTTAATATTTCCTTTTATTTTTATGTGGTACGTGAGTGTTACTGACAAGTTCGGCATTGATTGTATAACCCTAATTGGAATTGGGAATTTATTAGTAAACCACTTTCAAACTTCTGTAGTGTTTATGGTGAAGACATTATGGATTTATGGAATACTAATCCAGTAACACAGAAAGAGCAGCAATGTATTTCTAAGTCGGATCAATGAGTGATTTTGAGGGAAACTCTGGAACGATGATGTTTCTAATCATCTCCTGCATTTTCCCATTGAGGCAAGTCTTAGAGGTACTTTAGAAGATACCTTGGTGAACTGTGACATTGCAGCCATGATATTCTCAGCAGTGTTAGAGGAACAGGGGGATCTTGGGGCCCAGCTCCATCGAACGCTGAAAGTCGCTGCACATGTCAATAGGATGGTTAAGAAGGTCTATGGTCTCTCAGCCTTCACTGGTCGGGAGATTGAGTTTAAGAGCCAGGAGGTTATGTTGCAGCTCGATAAAACTGGTTAGACCACACTTAGAGTATTGTATTCATTTCTGTCGTTCCTAGGATGTGGAAACTTTAGAGAGGGTGAAGACGAGATTTATCAGGATGCTACCTGGACTAGAAAACATGACTTTTGGGGAAAGATTGAATAAGCTAAGGCTTATTTCATTGGAGTGAAGGAGGATGAGAGGTGACTTGATAGAGTTGTATAATATTATAAGGCATAGAAACAGTGGACAGCCAGTGGCTTTTTCCCAGGGTGGCATTAGCCAATACCAGAGAACATCACTCCAAGGTAAATGGAGGAAAGTTTAAAGATTAGCTTTATTTGACAAATGGACATCGAAACATGCAGTGAAATGAGTTGTTCGCGTCAATGACCAACGCATTCCGAGAATGTGCTGGGGCAGCCTGCAAGTGTCGCAATGCTTCCGGCACAAACACAGCATGCCCACAACTTACTAACCTGTATATCTTTTTGGGAATGTGGGAGAAACCAGATAATCTGGAGAAAGCCCATGCAGTCACGAGGAGAACATGCAAACTCCTTACAACAGTGGCGGGAATAGAAACTGGGTCGCTGGCATGCAAAGCTTGGGGGAGATGTCAAAGATAGGCTTTCTACACAGAGAGCACTACGTGCTTGGAACACACTGCTGGGGTTGTGGCAGAGGTTGATTTTGGACAGGCTCATGAATGTAGGCAAAATGGAGGGTTATGGACTGTGTAAAAGGAAGGTTTGTGGAGTAGGTTTGAATAGGTTGGCACAACATTGTGGGCCAAAGGACCCTGTACTGTGATGCGCTGTTCTAGGTTCGAAAATCTTTGACATTCTCTACACTATATTGACGTCGTTTCATGACAGCTGCAGATTTCACTTTTGAGCTCCAGCTTGTGTTGGGAAAGTTTATATGTTCTGATAAAAGTTAGCAGACATGGGAATGCTGTTACTCTTTCCACAGGTGCTGCCTGGCCTGAAGATTCCAGTAATGGGCGAGCCTTGAGTGGGGAGATATGGTTGTAAAGGGAGATTTTAAAAAATGAGGTGTGCAGGCTCATTATGCAGAGGGCGGTGCATGGCTGGAACTCCAAGTATAAACACAAGAAATTCTACAGATACTGGAAATCTTGAGCAACACACACAAAATGCTGGTGGAACTCATCAAGTCCAGTAGCATCTGCAGAGGGGGCCCAGATCCTGTTGCAAGCTTTAACAGCCTTCTTGGTTTCATTCATAAATTTGTTGATCCAGTTTACCACATGATCTTCTTGATCATTGATGTAGATGACAGAGAACAATGAATCCAGCACTCATCCCTGTGGCACACCACTGGTGACAATCCTTGAATACAATGAAAATGAAGATTTGGAGGTTGCAATCATCAAAAGCATTGTATGAAGGCAGTCCATTATCTACACCAGGTGTCTGCGCTGATTTTGTTCACAGTCAATCAAGAGAATGGGTATACTGGATTAATTCCTGTCAATGACTATTAGGAACTACAGTTTTATACTACTGTAGTAGTTTTGTTAGTATTCTAACTTGTTCTGTATTTCATTTAAATACATAATTTCTTACTCAGTTAAACAGTAGTTTGTCTTTTTTTATATGTTTTTAACTTGCCATGAAACCTCGGCTAATTGGGGCAACTGCTTAACTGGACCAAAATGTACTGGTCCCAAGATGTCCCAGTTACCTGGAATCCACTATACTTACATATAAAATAATTATCTGCAGTTTCCTTGTCTCCTGTTTTCACATAGAAACTGGTGAATACAAGTCATTGGTGAGGCCACATTTGAATGTTGTTACAAACCAGAGAAAATCTGCAGATGCCAGAGATCCAAAGCAACACAATGCTGAAGGAACTCAGCAGCATCGATGGAAAAGAGTAAACAGTCGATGTTTCAGACTGAGACCCTCCTTCAGGACTGGAAAGGAAGGGGAGAAGTCAGAGTAAGAAAGTGGGGTTAGAGGAGGCCATGATCTGACATGTCGGAATGGGAAGTGAGATTGAAATGGGTGGCTACAAGGAAATCCCAACAAAGCAGTCTCCCAATCTATATCAGGTCTCACCGATATGCAGGAGGCCACATCGGGAGCACCGGATACAGCAGATGACCCCAACAGACTCAGAGTTGAAGAGTCACCTCACCTGGAAGTACTGCTTGGGCCCTGAAAGGTAGTGAGGGAGGAGGTGTAGGGGCAAGTATGGTAATTGTTCGGCTTGCAAGGACAAGTACCAGGAAGGAAATCAGTGGGGAGGGATGAGTGGACAAGGGAGCGATCTCTGCAGAAAATGGAAAGTTGGGGGGAGGGTAAGATGTGCTTGGTGTTCGGATCCCATTGGAGATGGCAGAAGTTACGGATAATTAAGTACTGGATGCGGAGGCTAGTAGGTGAGGACAAGAGGAATCCTATCCCTGGTGGGGTAGTGGGAAGTTGGGTGCAAAATAGAAGAGATGCGGTTGAGGGCAGTGTTGGTGGGGGAAGAAGGGAAGCCCCTTTCTTTGAAGAAGGAGGATTTCTCCTTAGTTCTGGAATGAAAACCCTCATCCTGAGAGCAGACATTGGGGGAGACTGAGGAATTGAGGAAAAGGGATGGCCTTTTTACAAGTGACAGGGTTGGAAGCAGCATAATCCAGGTGCTTGTGTGAATCAGTGGGTTTATAAAAGATATCAGTAGATAGACTGTCTCCAGAGATGGACACTGAGAGATCGAGAAAGGGAAGGGAGGGGTCAGAAATAGACCAGATAAATTTGAGGGCGGGGTGAAAGTTGGAGGCAAAGTAGATGAAGTCGATGAGCTCAGCACGGACGCAGGAAGCTGCGCCAATGTAGCGTAAGAAACATGCAGGAATGAAACTGGTGTAGGTTTGGAAGACAAGCTGGGATGTAGCGGACAAAAAGGCAGGCATAGCTGGGACCCTTGCGAGTACCCATGGCTACACCTTTTCAATATTTGAATATTGTGTTCAGTTTATGGGAAAGATGCCAGTAAGTTAGAAAGAGTATAGAAAAGATTTTCAAATATATTGTCAATACTCAATGGTCTGAGATTAAATAGGTGGGTTGCTGGGAGGTGCAGCTTGTTGGGCTGGAAGGGTTTCCCCTATGCTGTACCTTGAAATAAATGAATAAATAAATAAATAAAGAGAGAGGTTGAGCAGGGTAGGATTTTATTTGCTGAACATCAGGAGAATGAAGGGCGACCTTATAGGGGTGTATAGATAAAGTGAATGCACAGTCTTTTTTTCCTCAGAATTGTGGAAAATAAGAACAAGGAGACATAGATTTTAGAAGTAGAGAGATTTAATAGAACTTACAAAGCAACCTTTTCACACAGAGAGTGGTTCATTCACACGTATATGCAAAATGAGCTGCAAAGGAATTGGTTGAGCCAGGAACCTTAACAACATTTAAGAGACACTTGGATTGGAAAGATTTAGAGGGATCTGGACTGAACGGACAAATAAGACTAGCTAAGGTGACATCTTGGTTTGTCTGGACTGTTTGGGTTGAAGAGCCTGTTTCTGTGCTGGAATGCTCTGTAACTCGATAAGGTATGAGCTGCTTGATGAAATTGTGCAGATGTGTATAATTACAACACTTAAAAATGCATCTGGATGGTCATATAGATAGGAAAGGTCAAGAGAATTATGGGCCAAATCCAGATAAATGTTTGGCTTACTTTGGTGACTCCAATGGTTTGGATGAGTTGACTCGATTGCTGTCACTCTCTGGTATTCCCATCCATATCTTCCTCTCCTTTTCCTTGTTTATATATTGTTAGAAGCTCTTGTTCTTTGGTTTGATATTACTTCCCAGTTTGATCTCATAATCATCTTTCTTCCAACTTATTAACATTTCAATCTTCCGCCGAATTAATTCCACGTTATGAACCATCACATCCATCTCACTACCTAACATACCCTTGATTCCTTCAATTATTAATGGTGCTACCTCATTTCCTTTTCCCTTTCTGTTGTTTCCTGCAAAATCCCTAGCCCTAGCCACTTTGCATATTCTAGTTCTTGATTTAATATTTTACTTGACCTCCTTTGTTAAACATGAATAGTTCTCATTTTACAAACAGAGGAAATCTGCAGATGCTGGAAACTCAAACAACACACACAAAATGCTGGAGGAACTCAGCAAGCTGGACAGGAAAAGATTACAGTCGACGTTTCGGGCCGAGACCCTTCAGCAGGAGTGGAGAAAGAAAGATGAGGAGTAGAGTTAAAAGGTGGGGGGGGGGGAGGGGAGGGAGAAACACAAGGTGATAGGTGAAACTGGGAGAGGGGGAGGGGTAAAGTAAAGAGCTGGGAAGTTGATTGGTGAAAGAGATACAGGGCTGGAGAAGAGGAAACCGGGTAGGAAAGGAGAGAAGGCCACGGAAGAAAGAAAAGGGGGAGGAGCACCAGAAGGAGGTGATGGGTAGGCAAGGGGATAAGATGAGAGAGGGAAAACAGGATGGGGCATGGTGAAGGGGGGGCATTACCCGAAGTTTGAAAAATCAATGTTCATGCCATCAGTTTGGAGGCTACCCAGACAGAATATAAGGTGTTGTTCCTCCAACCTGAATGTGGCCTCATCACAATAGTAGAGGAAGCCATGGATGGGCATATCGGAATGGGAATGGGAAGTGGAATTAAAATGAGTGGCTACTGGGAGATCCCGCTTCTTCTAGCAGATGGAGCGTAGGTGCTCTGCAAAGTGGTCTCCTAATCGACACCGGGTCTCACCAATATACAGGAGGCCACACCGGGAGCATCGAACACAGTAAATCATCCCAACAGACTCACAGGTGAAGTGTCGTCACACCTGGAAGGACTGTTTGGGCACTGAATAGTAGTAAGTGCAGGGGTGTTAGGTGTAACACTTGTTCCGCTTGCAAGGATAAGTGCCAGGAGGGAGATCAGTAGGGTGGGATAAATGGATAACACAGGTAGTGAGTGAGTGAGGCTAAAAGGGTGGAAGGTGAGGACAAGAGGAACCCCATCCATAGTAGGATGAGGTGAGAGCAGACATGCATGAAATGGAAGAGACATGGTTGACGGCAGCATTGATGGTGAAGGAAGCAAAGCCCCTGTCTTTGAAAGAGTATACCTCCTTCATTCTGGAATGAAAAGCCTCATCCTCAGAGCAGATGCGGTAGAGATGGAGAGAATGAGAGAAGGAAATTACATTTTTACAAGTAACAGTGTGGGAAGAGGTATAGTCCTAGTTGCTGTGAGAATCCATGGGTTTGTAGTAGACATCAGTAGATAAGTTGTCTCCAGAGATAGAGACAGAGAGATTGAGAAAGGGGAGGGAGGTGTCAGAAATGGATCAGGTGAATTTGAGGGCAGGGTGGATGAAGTCAACAAGTTCTGCATGAGTGCAGGAAGCAGCACCAATGCAGTTGTCGATGTAGCGTAGAAAAAATGTGGAACGGCCACCAGTGTAGGCTTGGAACATAGACTGTTCCACGTAGCCGACAAAAAGGCAGGCATCGCTGGCACCCATGCGAGTGCCCGTGGCTACACCTTTTGTTTGAAGTAAGTGGGAGCAGCCAAAGGAGAAATTATTAAGAGTGAGGACAAGTTCTGCTAGACGGAAGAGAGTGGTGGTGGAGGGGAACTGGTTAGTTCTAGTGTCCAGAAAAAAATGGAGAACTTTGAAGCCTTTCTTTTGGGGGAATGGAGGTTCACCTATCACCTTGTGTTTCTCCCTCCCCTCCCCCCACCTTTTAACTGTACTCCTCATCTTTTTTCTCTCCAGTCCTGCTGAAGGGTCACGAAATGTCAGCTGTACTCTTTTCCATAGATGCTGTCTGGCCTGCTGAGTTCCTCCAGCGTTTTGTGTGTGTTGCCCTTTATCTTTTTATCTCTCTTTCTGATCAGCACAAAATTCTGCTTGCACAAGCAGCTACTGAAGTGCCTGCCACTACTCATCCCACAGTGTTTCACTCATTCCACTCTATTCAGCTCTTCCTTCTTATCTTCATAATTGCCCTTATTTATGTTGAGGTCACTGGTTTTGAATCTGAGGTGTTTGTCCTCAAGCTCTGTCTGGAATTTTACCATGTTGTGATACTGTCCCCTGGAGTATTCTTAACTGAGATCTCTTATTCATCCTACCTCATTACAAGTGACCAATCTAAAATAAGATGTTATTTGATAGGTTGGGCAACACGTATCTCTAAGATAGAATCTCTGATGGACTCCTCAAAATTTTCTTCCACAGTTCTCTTGCCAGTTTGATTAGTTCAATCAATATGCAGATTAAAATCACCTATAATAATTGCAACTCTCTTCAGAATCAGAATCAGGTTTATGATCACCGGCATGTGACGTGAAATTTGTTAACTTAGCAGCAGCAGTTCAATGAGGGAAAAAATAATAAATAAAATCAAAGATAACAATAAATAAACAAGTGAATCAATTACGTTCATTGAATAGATTATTAAAAATGTGCAAAAACAGAAATACTGTATATTAAAAATGTGAGGTAGTGTCCAAAGCTTCAAAGTCCATTCAGGAATCGGATGGCGGAGGGGAAGAAGCTGTTCCTGAATCACTGAGTGTGTGCCTTTAGGCTTCTGTACCTCCTACCTGATGATAACAGTGAGAAAAGGGCATGCCCAGGGTGCTGGAGGTCCTTAATAATGGATGCTGCTATTCTGAGACACCGCTCCCTGAAGATGTCCTGGGTACTTTGTAGGCTAGTGCCCAAGATGGAGCTGACTAGATTAACAACCCTCTGCAGCTTCTTTTGTTCCTGTGCAGTAGTCCCTCCATACCAGACAGTGATGCAGCCTGTCAGAATGTTCTCCACGGTACAACTATAGAAGTTTTTGAGTGTATTTGCTGACATGTCAAATCGCTTCAATCTCCTAATAAAGTATAGCCACAGTCTTGCCTTCTTTATGACTACATCAATATGTTGGGACCAGGTTAGATCCTCAGAGATCTTGACACCCAGAAACTTGAAGCTGCTCACTCTCTCCACTTCTGATCCCTCTATGAGGATTGGTACGTGTTCCTTCGTCTTACCCTTCCTGAAGTCCACAATCAGCTCTTTGGTCTTACTGACGTTGAGTGCCAGGTTGTTGCTGTGACACCGCTCCACTAGTTGGCATATCTCACTCCTGTATGCCCTCTCGTCACCACCTTAGATTCTACCAACAATGGCTGTGTCGCCAGCAAATTTGTAGATGGTGTTTGAGCTATGCCTAGCCACACAGTCATGGGTATAGAGAGAGTAGAGCAGTGGGCTAAGCACACATCCCTGAGGGGCGTCAGTGTTGATCGTCAGCGAGGAGGATATGTTATCACCAATCCGCACAGACTGTGGTCTTCCGGTTAGGAAGCCGAGGATCCAATTACAGAGGGAGGTACAGAGGCCCAGGTTCTGCAACTTCTCAATCAGGATTGTGGGAATGATGGTATTAAATGCTGAGCTATAGTCGATGAACAGCATGGTTTTAACCATGGTTTTGATGTTTCCACATTTCTGCTTTGTCCTGTCATGATGTGACATTTTGGAGACCATAGATAATTACCAGTCGTGTCCTCTGTCCCCTACTATTCCTTACTTCCAACCAAACCAATTGCACATCATGCACTATTTTCTCCATATCTCTACCTAACCTTCAATGATGAATGGTTCTATTTAAATTCTTTTCCTTTTCTGCTTTTCTCCCCCAGAACATTGAATAACCTCAGAACAACATAGATCATAACTGGCAACATCCACTCTAATTTTGCAATGGGTGGAATTTCACCCAGAAGTGAATATGAGTGAAATCGATTCTAAGTACAGTAAAACCAATATTTATGTGACAGATAGACACTAAAACAGTCCAATTTTTGTATTAGTTTCTAACTAAGATCAATGACATGTGCAATTGTCTTAAATGTTTAATTATTCCTCATGATTGTCTGTCTACAATTGCATTTTACAGTCGGAAATAATCAGACACAGGCTATTCACTTTCAAGTGACCAATCCAATAACAAAAGGTTACATTAGTTAAAGGTCATTAATGGAAATTGGCTGCAAGGGTGAACCACTACACAGACTGAGGGTCGCAGAGTCTGAACTCCTAGAGGCAGGGAGACATTGAGCTCTTTGCCTTTGTCTTACCCTGAAGATTTCGTTGCATCATAAAGTTTCTGTCCATTATTTCCCAAGAGTTGGTACTAAGCATCTACGACTCTGGTATTCAATACCACACATTCTTAGCCATCATTTTTAACTGCTTCCTCCTTTTCCTGCCAATCATCAGTTATCTTCCAGTGAAGAGAATGTTTGATTACACCTGTGCCCAAGTTGGAACTGGTTTGTGATTACTTAGTCCTCACCAGCTTACGACAGGGGTTCCATTCTTGAGATCTGTTTGTAAATCAGAGATGAGTAACAGGAGTGTGTGGGACTGATCACAGAAGCAGCTTTGAAAGGGGGAGTGAGCAGGTGTGGGAAGAGTGGCCTCACTAGTGGCTCGCAGCTCTTCTCAACTCTACCCCGTCCTGATTGTTGCAGGGAGGTGGGGAGAGAAGGCACACAGGAACGCCTCTCACAGAAGATGCCTGCAGACTTGGAGCAAACTGCAAATACATGCAGCCGATCTCCAAAACAATGGTTCACATGTACAGCAATGTAGAAGAAGTGAAGGGAACATGCACCCATCCTCATCGAGGGATTAGCAATGGAAAGGGTGAGCAGTTTCAACAGTTTCAAGTTCCTGGATATCAACATCTCTGAAGATCACTAGCCTCCCCAGCACTGAGGCATCTTCAAAAGGTGATACTTCAAAAAGGTGACATCCATCATTAAGGACCTGTTTACCCATGACATTCCCTTTTCACATTGTTACCGTCAAGGAGGAGGACACATACTCAATGTTTTCCCCTCTGCCATCAGGTTTCTAAATGGATAATGAACACTGCTACCTCACTACTTTTTTTCTCTCAATTACTGCAGTAATTTTATGTATTGCACAGTAATGCTGCCACAAAAAAAAAGCAAATTTCATGACCTATGTGAGTGATGAAACGCCTGATTCTGATATGGGTCTCTTTTGTGGTCTGGGAGTGGGAAGGAGGCAGGGAGAGGAGAATTCATGGTTCAGAAAAGGGGAAGGGAGAGGGGAGGGAGTGGGAAGCATCAGAGAGACATTCTGTAATGAAATGACCTTGCCTGGTGTCTCAGGGCTGGGTGTGTCTCCCTGCTGCTGGCATTCCTTCTCTGCCACCTGTCCCATACTCCTCTTGCGGCACTCCACTGTCATTAGTCCCAACATCCTTTGCTCCCACAAGATTTACAAACTCGCTCTCCATTCCACTTTGACAAATTGTACTGTGCAAAAGTTTCAGGCACCCTAGCTATATAAATGTGCCTAAGACTTTTGCACAGTACTACGTGTGTGTATGTATATGTATGTATGTATTGTAGTAAATTCAACATCTTAATGCTATCAACCCAGAGCAGACGATTCAGGGTTATGCCTATTGCTGATCTGAGAAATAATTTACAGTGTACTGAAGGGTCCGGCTGAAACTTCCAGCATCTGCAGATTTTCTCTTGTTTGTACGGTATAGTTAATCACTCAGGAGAGAGCAAGCATCTGCACAGTGTTTTGAGGGTATTTTGAAAGAATCAGGGTGTAATAGAGAATGGAATTTTTCACTGGTTATCTGGGAATTTCTGACAGTATCATGGACTCTGTCAAACTGGTGAACTGCAATGAGACAGCAAAAAACTGCAGCTGTTTGATACATCAAAACAAATTTATAATTGGTAAAAATAAATAAATGGAATGCAAATGAAGTAACTGGTACCACGGCAGCATAAGAATTACCATAAGCTTACTTGGGTAAAATTTGACAGGAAAAGCACAAGCATTCTGAGTGGTAGGTCACCACCGCTGTCCTCCAACCCAAGAAATATGAGTAACTGTGTCCTGTGGATTTTTGGTGTTGGTATCAGGCTTCCATTTTGAACAGATCCCACCACACATCACTGCTATTCACAACCTCTCTGTCTCTCCCAACTGATCGTTTCTTTGATTTTTCTCACCATGCCTCCTATTGTCTCTTGCCAATGTCAATCTTAGTCATCTCCTGCTACGCACTTTACAGGCTATTTTATTTCTCCTTTTGTTTCTTGGTGGCTGTTTGCACAGTGCAATGCTTTCAGGAGTGTTTGTCTTCTCCTCACCCTTGCATGCTTTCTACTTCTTTGATAATGCTGTTGCTCTGTGCTCCAGTTGTGGTGGAGAGTACCTGAAATAGTCAGTGAGGAAACAAAGTTCAAAGTCCATTTATTATCAAAGTATATACAGTATATGTCACCATATACAGCCCTGAGATTCATTTTCTTGTGGGCATACTCAACAAATCCAATAACAGTAAAGAGTCAATGAAAGGCCATACTCAACAGGGTGGACAACCAGTGTGCAACAGACAACAAACTGCAAATACAAAGGCAAAGAAAAAATAATAAAAATAATGCATAAATAAGCAATAAATATCAAGAACCTGAGATGAAAGGTCTTTGAAAGTGAGTCCATAAGTTGTGGGAACAGTTCAGTGATGGGGCAAGTGAAGTTGAGTGAACTGTGCCCACTTTAACGCACCCATTCTCCCCGCACACACTTGTAATTGTCCCTGAAATCTTCTGGGGGCATTTCAGATCTGACAAGGAAATAGGAAAGATTAAGGGTCCTGACGAAGGGCTTAAACGTCAACTGCCTATTCATTTCCATCAGTGCTAACAGACCTGCTGAGTTCCTCTAGCACTTTTGTGTGTGTTGCTCAAGATTACCAGCATCTGCAGAGTCTCTGTGTTTGTAAAGGATAAGGGAATAGTGTTAACTATTATTAAACAAAAGCATACAGACTTATTTAAGAACAAAGGGCAAATTGCTTTGCAGTGAATTAAATCACAGTCAACCATTGTTTCCAAAGCATGAGTGTATGAACACTTTCTGCATCTACTATCTGGAATTACAAGAGGCAGACAACAATAATGTTAGAGAATAAGAACGTTACTGCTCTGCTGGAGAGTCTGACCGAGGGTTACTGGCAGCTTCTATCTCAATGGCTCTGCCTGGAGGCATGGCAGTGGGAAACTGGGTGAACAAGCCAATCAATCAATTAACATAATGAATTATTTCACAGTAAACTAAAGCTGTCCCTGGTCCTAAATCAGGGGTGCCAAAAAGCAGGTTGTTTCATTGGTTATATGTTGATAGTACCTGCACTTCTGAAGATAAGTTTTTAACACAGTGTGTGCTGCAGATTTCCCTGCGTCTCTGAGCTTCAGATTGCCTCTGGCTTGTGAGATAAGTTTGTTGTGATATGTTAGTTGCTGTTTGTGGGTGTAAACACCAGAATTGGCTGTGCTCTCACTCCCTGCAGACTGGCTTTTATTTTTAGCTCAGGCTGAACGTCTGGGACGCGAGTCTATCCGCTGTCGTAAGGCAGTCAGGAAACAACAGGAAAACTGGGTGTAATTTTCACAGAGGGTTCAGACTGAGCTGTGTCAGCACCTTGACATTCTTGGTTTTTATCTCTATTCCCCTCTCCTCGCATGGTTATCTTATACACCAGATGCATTTCAAAACGTATATCTGAGCAGACAGATATCTATTGCACAGGATCTAATCTTGCCTGCAAAATTTCCTCCAGTAAGTCATAAATTGAAGCATGCAGAGTCTCAGTGTAATTGCTCCAATATAATGACATCTGTTTTTTCTAAATATTATTTTTACTGAAAATCCTGTTTATTTATGAATGGTATGGTTACATCAATAGAATTGAACAATTTTGAATAGTTTTGCCCGGCCATCCTGGCAGAAGAGTTAAGAGTCGAACTCCTCCAGTTTCCACGACTAGCTATACATAACACATACCTGAAGTACAAAGCAGCCCTGTGCAAATTTAACAGATCAATCACATGTTTCACCCACTTTCAACATCTCTAAATTAGGCAGACAGGCGCAACGAGACGCAAGAGATTCTGCAGATCCTGGTAATCTTGAGCAATACCCACAAAATTCTAGAGGAACTCAGCGGTCAGCCAGCATCTATGGAGAGAAATAAATTTTGGGCCAAGACCCTTCATCAGGACCGGAAAGGAAGGGACTGGAAGCTAGAGTAAGAAGGTGGGGGTGGGTGGGGGTGAGTGGGAGGAGTGCAAACTGGCAGGTGATAGCTGACATTAGGTGGGGGTGATAGGTGGAAGAGGTAAATTAATCTATGAGGAAAAGATAGTGGGCCATGGAATACAGGAAAGGAGATGGGGAACCAGGGGAGAAGGTGGGCAATTCTGAGGGTGGGGAAGGAGAAAAGGAGTGAGGGGGTCACCAGAATGGGTGCAGACCTCAAGTTATTGACTTCCTATCAAACATCGTAGACTGCAGTGTCTTTTATAGTTGATCAGCCTGTTACTGCACTGCTCAGGGGCATCAGCAATAGATAGCAGCACCAAGTAACTGGAGGGAACTGAACTGACGTGACTTTAGGACTGGAGAAATGAGACTGCAAATGGTTGAATCCCGAGCAAAAAATCCAAAAAACTGCGGGAGGAATTCAGACAGCAGGTCAAGACATTGGCCAGAAAGCATTTCATTTTCTGCTGTAAAGATGATAGATAGATAGATAGATAGATAGATAGATAGATAGATAGATAGATAGATACTTTATTCATCCCCATGGGGAAATTCAACTTTTTTTTTCCCAATGTCCCATACACTTGTTGTAGCAAAACTAATTACATACAATACTTAACTCAGTAAAAAAAATATGATATGCATCTAAATCACTATCTCAAAAAGCATTAATAATAGCTTTTAAAAAGTTCTTAAGTCCTGGCGGTTGAATTGTAAAGCCTAATGGCATTGGGGAGTATTGACCTCTTCATCCTGTCTGAGGAGCATTGCATCGATAGTAACCTGTCGCTGAAACTGCTTCTCTGTCTCTGGATGGTGCTATGTAGAGGATGTTCAGAGTTTTCCATAATTGACCGTAGCCTACTCAGCGCCCTTCGCTCAGCTATCGATGTTAAACTCTCCAGTACTTTGCCCACGACAGAGCCCGCCTTCCTTACCAGCTTATTAAGACGTGAGGCGTCCCTCTTCTTAATGCTTCCTCCCCAACACGCCACCACAAAGAAGAGGGCGCTCTCAACAACTGACCTATAGAACATCTTCAGCATCTCACTACAGACATTGAATGACGCCAACCTTCTAAGGAAGTACAGTCGACTCTGTGCTAGTTTTAATTTGTCAATGAGTGATTTAGATATGCTAAACATTTATTATAAATTTATGTAAAAGATTACATTGAATAAATCAGTAGGTCTTGATACCTCAGACTTTAACACAGTGGAAAGAGGATACATGTTATCAGATATCTGAAGGTGAGAGCTGGGGAAATTAGTGATCACACATTTTGTAACCCACAACAGTATTTTATAATTGCCTTCTGATGTTGAAGGTAAGATTCCACTCTGTAATTCACTCCATGGAGGAAGGATTTTTTAAAAGTGTAATTAAAGGAGCTTATTCTATTTTCTCTGCCAACCAAAGTAAAAATGTACTATTAGAATCAGAGGCAACATGAGTGAATCTGCAGATGCTGGAAATAAATAAAAACACAAAATGCTGGCAGAACTCATCAGGCCAGACAGCATCTATGGGAGGAGGTAGTGACGACGTTTCATGCCAAAACCCTTCATCAGGAGTGAAGTAACATAGGATGGTCGAGGTGGGATAAGAAGTGGGAGGAGGGATGAAGTAGGGAGCTGGGAAGTGATAGGCTGGAGGGAAATGGGCTAGGGGGAAGGTGGAGAATTATGGGAAATAAAAGAGAAAGAAAGGTAGGGCTGGGGGGAGATTATAGTGAGGGGGAAAAAAGAGAGAGAAAGAGAACCAGACTAAAATTATAGATAGGGATGGGGTAAGGGGGGGGGCAGGGGTATCAACGGAGGTCTGTGAGTTGAATGTTCATTCCCCTCCTGGACACAGCAAGGATACAGATTCCTTGTCCTTACTTCCCACTCCACTAGCCTCTCTTTAAGTGAATCCAATTGAACAACTGCTCCAGGCCAAAGGTGCTGCTATGGGAACTCACAACTTTTGTGGAATGTGTAGGGCAGTGTCTTTTATCTAGAGATAAAATGGTAATGGGCCCTTCCAGCCCAATGAGCCTGTGTCATCCAATTACTCCCATGTGACCAATTAACCTACTAACTCACAAGTCTTTGGACTGTGGGAGGAAACTGGAGCGCCTGGAGGAAACCCACACAGATCATGGGGTGAACATACAAGCTCCTTTCAGATAGCAGCAGGAATTGAACCCAGGTCGCTGGTGCTCTAGTAGCATTGTGCTAACTGTTATGCTACCATGCTACAGTCTCTGTTTCATTCCTACTCAGAACATTCTCTTAACTCCATCTCTGATTCATCATTAACATTCAGCATTCAAACAGAAATGAAATTTTTCATGATTTTTACTGCCATCCTGCTCTGTCTATTTTGGTCTATTTTGTACTCTTTCCTTCCCTTTTCGGATGTCTAACTCTGGTTTTAGGGATAGATTAGTGGTAAATGTCCAAGCCCACAGACTCCCACAGCTATCTTGACCATATATCTTCTCCCATCCTACCTCCTGTAGGGACTTAATTCCATTCCCTCAGATCCTCTAATCTGTTCTAATGACATTTTTTTCATGCAGGTGGCTCTAAGATGCCTTCCTCCTTCCTGAACCATGAGTTCCTCTTGACCACAGAACTTGACCACTTCCCACCTATTTCTCGTATCTCTGCTCTCAACCTGCTTCCATCTGGACAGAGCTAGGAGAGAGCTCTCTGTTCTTCACGTTCCACTCCACCAGTCTCCATATTCAACCAGATGACTTCATCTGCAAATAATTCCCTCCGCAATTCTGGCCTTATTCAATCAGAGATATTCCCTTTCTCTTGTCCATCCCTGCCCCATCCTTCCTACAGCTAAGAGAAGATTCACCAAGGTGTTGCATGACATAGAACATTTCATTGAAAAGTATATCTATACAGGGTGAGCTTGTTTTCCTTGTTTTCAGAAAGTTCAGGGGGAGAACCAGTAGAGGTGTACAAAATTATAGGGGGCATAGGTAGACAATAGGAACATTTTCCATATAGAGTCATAGAACACTACAGTATAGACACAGGCCCTTCGGTCCATAAATCCGTGCTGACCTGTTTTTCTGCCTAGCCCATCGATCTGCACCCTGCCAACGGTCTTCCATACCCTTCCCATTCACGAATCTATCCAAACTTCTCTTAAATGTTGCAATTAAATTTGTATTCACCACTTCTGCTGACAGCTTCTTCCACACTCTCACCCCCCTCTAAGTGAAGAAGTTCCCCATTAGATATTTCTCCTTTCACCCTAAGTCTATAACCTCTCGTTCTTGTCTCACCCAAGCAAAGGGAAAAGCCTGCAGTTATTTATCCTATTTAGGCCCCTCATTATTTTGTATACCACTGTAAGCTCTTCCCTCATTCTGCTATGCTCCAGGGAATAAAGTCCTAACCTTTTCATGCTTCTCCTTTAACTCATGCCCTTAGGTTCTGGCAACATCCTTGTAAATTTTCTCTGTACTGCTTCAAGCTTATTAATATCTTTTCATGATAGAGGTATTTAAAACTACTGACATATTTTTAAGGTAAGGGGTAAACTATTTATTTATATTTTTAATTTTAGAGATACAGCATGAAACAGACCCTTTCAGACCACCCAGCCTCACCTCCCATTAACCCATCAATTTAACCCCAGCCTAACCTCCCATTAACCCATCAATTTAACCCCAGCCTAATCACAGGACAATTTGCAGTGATCTACTAACGGGTACAGTTTTGGACTGTGGGACGAAACCAGAGCACCAAGAGGAAACCCACATGCACACGAGAAGAATGTCCAGTCTCTCTTCCAGAGGATGCCAGAATTGAACTCGGAACTCTGCCATCCCAAGCTGTAATCATGTTGCGTTCACCGCTATGCTACCGTGGAGCCCAGAGATGACTTGAGGGACAGATCTTTCACGCAAAATGGGGGCAATCTGGAATGAACTGTCTCTGTGGGTGGTGGAGACAGAGACTCTTTCAATGCTGAAGAATTAGACAAGCACTTAAATTGACAAAGAATCAAATGTTGCAGAACAAGTGGTAATACAGAGGGTCAGTACAGATACTTTATGGTCAGCATGGATGTTGTAGCCTGTTTCTGTGCTCTGCGCTCTGCATCTCAATGAAACTAAAATTGACATTTTCTCCGTTCCCAGTCTGGACAAAAGGTTTTTGACCTAAAATGGTAACTCTGCATCTCTTTCATAGGTGCTGCCTGACCCATTGAGCATTTCCAGCATTTTCCTCTTTTATGTCAGATTTCCAGCGTCTGTAGTTTTCTGATATGATTGGACCCAACTTTTTTTTTTTCTCTTCAGGCATTTAATCAATCTGATGGTGGTTACAGATTTGCAGATAATTTATTCTCCCATTAACCCCAGTCGCAGATGACCATACACACTGATATGCAGACTAGAAGTAGGAAGAGGCTCCTCAGCCCCTTGAACTTGTGCACCACTTACTAAGATTCTGGCTGATCTGACTACAGTCTCAATTCCACCTGTCCACAGTACATGTTCAAGGACACACATCCCTCCACATCAAAGAGTGCTGCAGTCTATCAGTTGTCCTACCAAATTGGACAACTTCACCTTTTCCTATATTATATTTCCATTGTCAAGATCTTTGCCCACTCACTTATTCTTACAATATTCCTTTGTAGCCCTTTTGTAATGTCCTCAAAAATCCTTATTTTTATCTGGGATTTTAACAGACCTTTCCCTGAAAGTAGAGCAGGTTAGCAGTCCTCATATTGGGGCCTGGCTGCTGACCCACTTAGTGTACATTCTCAATAATAGTGTTGTTTAGAAAAGATTCGGAATGGGCTTCTACAATTATACTTTTAAATGCCTTCCTCCCAAGAGTTAAATGTGCTGCTCCCAGGAGAAACTCAAATGTAATCCAACCCCTTTCTGAATTTTATCATGCATTAGGGGGAAATAAAAATTCACCAACCCTGCACAGCAGTAGTGCCTCATAAATTTAAGTCCCTTCTCTTTTTCCAAATAATGGTCTCAGATCACAACAATCATATGGGTTTCTTTCATCTTGCATTTCTTTTCCTGTTTTTTTCTCTTTCTGTTTTTTTCCCTTTTCCCACAGTCCCCCCCCCCCCCCCCCCATGAGGAACACAATCCCTTTTGATGCATTTCACGGCTGCAGAAAATAAGGAAGTCATGGAGGGGTTGTCTACGGAGTCTCTGTGGGTGACAGAGGTTAGGAACAGGAAGGGGTCAATATGGAGCCAGTGATCATTAATGGAGAATGTGTGGAGCAGGTTAAGACCTACAAGTATCTGGGAGTACAGTTAGACGAGAAGCTAGACTGGACTGCCAACACAGATGCCTTGTGCAGGAAGGCACAGAGTCGACTGTACTTCCTAAGAAGGTTGGCGTCATTCAATGTCTGTAGTGAGATGCTGAAGATGTTCTATAGGTCAGTTGTGGAGAGCGCCCTCTTCTTTGTGGTGGCGTGTTGGGGAGGAAGCATTAAGAAGAGGGACGCCTCACGTCTTAATAAGCTGGTAAGGAAGGCGGGCTCTGTCGTGGGCAAAGTACTGGAGAGTTTAACATCGGTAGCTGAGCGAAGGGCGCTGAGTAGGCTACGGTCAATTATGGATAACTCTGAACATCCTCTACATAGCACCATCCAGAGACAGAGAAGCAGTTTCAGCGACAGGTTACTATCAATGCAATGCTCCTCAGACAGGATGAAGAGGTCAATACTCCCCAATGCCATTAGGCTTTACAATTCTACCGCCAGGACTTAAGAACTTTTTAAAAGCTATTATTAATGCTTTTTGAGATAGTGATTTAGATGCATATCATATTTTTTTACTGAGTTAAATATTGTATGTAATTAGTTTTGCTACAACAAGTGTATGGGACATTGGAAAAAAGTTGAATTTCCCCATGAGGATGACTAAAGTATCTATCTATCTATCTATCTATCTAACTCTACTGGGTGTTTTTTATAGACCACCCAATAGTAACAGGGACATCAAGGAGCAGATAGGGAGACAGATTCTGGAAAGGTGTGATAATAACAGGGTTGTTGTGGTGGGAGATTTTAATTTCCCAAATATGGATTGGCATCTCCCTAGAGCAAGGGGTTTAGATGGGATGGAGTTTGTAAGGTGCGTTCAGGAAAGTTTCTTGACACAATATGTAGATAAGCCTACAGAGGAGAGGCTGTACTTGATTTGGTATTGGGAAATGAACCTGGTCAGGTGTCAGATCTCTCAGTGGGAGAGTATTTTGGAGATAGTGATCATAATTCTATCTCTTTTACCATAACATTGGAGAGGGATAGAAACAGATAAGTTAGGAAAACACTTAATTGGAGTAAGGGGAAATATGAAGCTATCAGATAGGAACTTGGAAACATAAATTGGGAACAGATGTTCTCAGGGAAATGTACGGCAGAAATGTGGCAAATGTTCAGGGGCTATTTGCATGGAGTTCTGCATAGGTACCTTTCAATGAGACAGGGGAAGGATGGTAGGGTTCAAGAACCATGGTGTACAAAGGCTGTTGAAAATCTAGTCAAGAAGAAAAGAAAAGCTTACAAAAGGTTCAAAAAACTAGGTAATGATAGAGATCTAGAAGATTATAGGGCTAGCAGGAAGGAGTTTAAGAATAAAATTAGGAGGAAGGGGCCATGAGAAGGCCTTAGCGAGAAAGATTAAGGAAAACCCCAAGTCATTCTACAAGTATGTGAACAGCAAGAGGAGAAGACATAAGAGAATAGGACCAATCAAGTGTGACAGTAGAAAAATGTGTATGGAACTGGAGGCGATAGCAGAGGTACTTAATGAATACTTTGCTTCTGTGTTCACTACGGAAAAGGATCTTGGTGATTGTAGTGATGAATTACAGCAGACTGAAAAGCTTGAGCATATAGACATTAAGAAAAAGGATGTGCAGGAGCTTTTGGAAAGCATCAAGTTGGATAAGTCTCCGAGATGTACCCCACGCTACTGTGAATGATCTTTGCATCATCAATGGGGATGGAAGAGGTTCCAGAGGATTGGAGGGTTGCAGATGTTGTTCCCTTATTCAAGAACAGGATTAGAGATGGCCCAGGAAATTATAGACCAGTGAGTCTTATTTCAGTGGTTGGTAAGTTGATGGAAAAGATCCTGAGAGGCAGGATTTATGAATATTTGGAGAGACATAATATGATTAAGATTAGTCAGCGTGGTTTTGTCAAAGGCAGGTTGTGCCTTACAAGCCTGATTGAATTTTTTGAGGATGTGACTAAACACATTGATGAAGGAAGAGTAGTACATGTAATGTATATGGATTTCAGCAAGGCATTTGATAAGGTACCCCATGCAAGGCTTATTGTGAAAGTAAGGAGGCGTGGGATCCAAGGGGACCTTGCTTTGTAGATCCAGAACTGGCTTGCCCACAGAAGGTTGTAGATGGGTCATATTCTGCATGGAGGTCAGTCACCAGTGACAGTGACCAGCCTCAGGGATCTGTTCTGGGACCCTTACTCTCCGTGATTTTTATAAATGACATGGATGAGGAAGTGGAGGGCTGGGTTAGTAAATTTGCTGATGACACAAAGTTTGAGGCTGTTGTGGATAGAGTGGAGGGCTGTCGGAGGTTACAGCAGGACATTGATAGGATGCAAAACTGGGCTGAGAGGTGGCAGATGGAGTTCAACCCAGATAACTGTGAGGTGGTTCATTTTGGTAGGTCAAATATGATGGCAGAATATAGTATTAATGGCAAGACTCTTGGCAGTGTGGAGGATCAGAGGGATCTTGGAGTCTGAGTCCATAGGACACTCAAAGCTGCTACGCAGGTTGACTCTGTGGTTAAGAAAGCATAGGGTGCATTGGCCTTCATCAATTGTGAGATTGAGTTTAGGAGTTGAGAGGTAATGTTGCAGCTATATAGGACGCTGGTCAGACCCCACTTGGAGTACTGTGCTCAGTTCTGGTCGCCTCACTACAGGAAGGATGTGGAAGCCATAGAAAGGGTGCATTGGAAATCATAGAAAGTGTGCAGAGGAGATTTACAAGGATGTTGCCTGGATTGGGGAGCATGCCTTATGAGAATAGGTTGAATGAACCCGGCCTTTTCTTGGAGCAACAGAGGATGAGAGGTTACCTGATTGAGATGTATAAGATGATGAGAGGCATTGATCGTGTGGATAGTCAGAGGTTTTCTCCCAGGGCTGAAATGGCTAGCATGAGAGGGCACAGTTTTAAGGTGCTTGAAAGTAGGTTTTGAGGAGATGTCAGGGGTAAGTTTTTCACGCAGAGAGTGGTGAGTGCGTGGAATGGGCTGCCGGCAACGGTGGTGGATGTAGATACAATAGGGTCTTTTAAGAGACTCCTGGACAGGTATATGGAGCTTAGAGAAATAGAGGGCTATGGGTAACCTTAGGTAATTTCTATTGTAAGTACATGTTCAGCACAGCATTGTGGGCCTGTATTGTGCAGTAGGTTTTCTATGTTTCTATATTCCCCCATTCTGAGGATGAGAATGATTTGCTCTTATTCAAAATGTTGCTACTTCTCCTACTGCACCCTGTATGGCAAAATTTGTTATCAAAGTGGGTCCTCTGTGCCACATCTGAGTGCAATTGTCAAAACATTGTCCAGAGTAGACCGTAGTGTAGGAGCTAATGGTAACTTCTAATTTTCTGTTTTGTTGCCGACTGGAGTCATCTGGCACCTCGGAGGTTGTAAGACTTACATCAGTGTGTTTTTATTGTTGAAGAGATTAGAATAAATGGGGAAAAAACTCCTAAACTGAAAGGCATATGTGGGCTTCTTTAGCAAGAAATTGTACATCACGAATTGCTCTGGAATTGAACTGACCGACTTGCCAAGCCATTTCAAAAGACAACCACAACGGAGTCACACTTGGGCGATGTTATGCAAGGAAATTAGATTTATTTTCCCAAGATTATATTAGGAAAGGTCTTGGCCTCTTGCATTGAAGGCTTACATAATATCATAGCAGCTGTACATTGAACTGAACTGAATTTTGAATGTGAATTTAACAAATACAACATATGGTTACTAAAATATTTCTTTGTAAGTGAGCGTGGTGGGTTGTATTGAAGACAGTTCAGAAGTTACAAAAAATTGTGGAATGCAGTCATCCTGGCCTTAGGAAATCTTTATCACCGATTCCTCTTGTTGAAAATTGACTTGCACGTTTCTTCAAATCCTACAACTTGCTACTTTCTCTTTGACGTACTTCTTGTCCTATTGTGACAAAAGGTCATGGCTCAGTTTCCGCAACTGAGAGGTTGAAACAAGTCATGCACGTTATTGAGGTCATCATTGCGTGTGGGAGGTGCATGGTCAAGTGCACTATTTTGTGTGCCACAGTTCCCAAGGAGACATTGGATTGTGAAGAGGGAGAGAATCGAAACGAAGCGCAGCAGAGGGACAGCTGGCACATTTTGTGCACTACAGTTCCTGAGGAGACATTAGATTGCGGATAATTAGGTATTTGTCAAGATCCAATAAAAAGAATTTAGGTTTAAGCGGAACAGCCATTGTGGGAGTGATCATTGTGCCAGTGTTAGAGTGGGAAATTGAGGCTTCGGCGAGGAGGGGCATAGGCCGTAGATTTATGCCAGACAGGATAGTGAAATGCTACTCTTGCGGGATGTGGGGAAGAAGCAGGGAAACCTCCGGTGTCCATGACAACTACACCTGCAAGAAGTGCATCCAGCTGCAGCTTCTAACAGACTGTGTTAAGGAGTTGGAGCTGAAACTGGATGAACTCCAGATCATTCAGGAGGCTGAGGGGTTGAAAGATAAGACTTATAGAGAGCTACAGGACACAGGAGACTGGGTGAAGGTCAGGAAAGGGAAAGGGTTTAAACAGCCAGTGCAGAGTACCCTGTGGCCATCCCCCTTATCAACAGGTATATCACTTTGGATACTGTCAGTGTGGGGGGAATGACCTAAGAGAGGAAAGCCATAGCAGTTAAGTTCTTGCAAATGAGTCTGGCTCTGTGGCTCAGAAGGGAAGTAGGGAGAAGAGGTGAGTTGTATTGATAGGGGATTGGTTGGTTAGGGGAACAGAGAGGAGGTATTGTGCACAAGAATGAGATTCTTGGATGGTATGTTGCTTCCGGGTCCCAGGATCAGGGACATCTTGGGTTGAGTTTGCAACATTCTTAAGTGCAAGAGATTTTAGATTCTGTATTCTGTACATCTGTATCAATGACATGGGTAGGAGGAATGACGAGGTCCTGCAAAGTGAGTTCAGGGAGTTAGGTGCAAAGTTAAAGGACAGGATCTCCAGGGTTGTGATCTCAGGATTGCTACTGGTGCCATGTGCTAACGAGGCCAGAAATAGGAAGATCATACAGTTTAACATGTGGCTAAGGAGATGGTACAGGAGGGAGGACTTCAGATTTTTGGATCATTGGGCTCCCTTCAAGGGAAGGTGGGACCAGTACAGAAGGGAAGTTTGCAGCTGAACTAGAGGGGGACTAATATCCTTGTGGGATGATTTGCTAGTGCTGCATGGGGGTGAGGGAGCTGTTTAAATTAGAGTTACAGGGGCACGGGTACCCGAGCTCCAGAACAGGTAGTAGAGTAGTTATAGAGACAGATGTTGTTAGGTCTAACTCCAAGGTCAGAAATCAAAAGGTTGAGTATGTTGGGACTAGCGTCTGAGCTGTGTATATTTCAATGCAAGGAGTATTGTAGGAAAGGCAGATGAGCTCAGGGCATGGATCAACATGTAGCCATTAGTGAGACTTGGTTGCAGGAGGGGGAGGACTGACAGGTCAGTGTTCCAGGATTCCGATGTTTTAGACATGATAGAATGAGTGGGATTCAAGGGAGGGGGTGGCATTACTAGTAAGGGAAAACGTCACAGCAGTGCTCAATCAGGACAGACTTGAGAGCTCATCTAGTGAGACCTTATGGGTCAAACTGAGAAATAAGAAAGGTACAGCCACATTAATGTGATCATATTATAGACCACCCAACAGTCAGCAGGATTTAGAGGAGCAAATCTGTAGAGAGACATGAAGCATAAGTTTGTTATAGTGATTGTAAATTTCCACATGTTGACTGGGACTAGGTGGGACAGAGTTTGTCAAATGTTTTCAGGACAGTTTCTTTAATCAGCACATAGAAGTCCCAATGAGAGCATATGGGATACTTGATCTCCTATTGGAGAATGAGACAAGGCAGATGACAGGCGTTTGTGTAGGGGAATACTTTGCATCCAGTGACAATAATGCCTTTAGTTTCAGGTAAATATGTAAAGAGATAAGTCTGGTCAATAGGTTCAAATTCTAAATTGAAGAAAGGCCAATTTTGATGCTATCAGAAAGCATCCGGCAAGTGTAGATTGGATAGGCTGTTTTCTGGTAAAGGTGTGATTGGTAAGTGGGAGGCCTTCAGAAGTGAAATTTTGTGAGTACAAAGCTTGTATGTAATCCTGTATTCCTGTTGGAATAAAAGACAAGGATAACAGGTTTAGGGAACCTTGGATTTCGAGAGATATTGAGGCCCTGGTTAAGAAAAAAAAAGAGGTTCATAGCAGGTATAGGCAGGCAGGAACAAATGAGGTACTTGAGAAATATAGGAAATGCAAGACAACACAAGAAGTAAATCAGGAGGGCTAAAAGAAGGCATGACGTTGTTCTAGCAGACAAGATGAAGCAGAATCCTAAGGTCTTCTATAGAGCAAGGGACAAGATCAGACTGGTTATCTATGCATGGAGTTGAAAGCAATCAGGGAGGTCTTAAATTAATATTTTGCATCTGTATTTACTCAAGAGAGGGACAGAAGTGAGGCAATACAGCAGCGAGGTTACGTAGTCGATACAGATTACAGAGGAGGAGGTGCTCGATGTCTTGAGGTAAATTAGGGTGGATAAATCCCCAGGGCCTGACAAGATGTTCCCTCAGACCCTGAGAGAGGGTAGTGCAGAAATTGCAGGGGCCTTAGCAGAGATATTTAAAACATCCTTCGCCATGGGTCAGGTGCCAAAGGATTGGACAATAGCTAATGTTATTTTGTTGTTTAAGAAAGGCTCTACAAATAAGCCAGGAAATTATATGCTGGTGAGCTTGACATCAGTTGTGGGAAAGTTATGGAATGTATTCAAAGGAACCAGATATATAAGTATTTGGATAGACAGGTACTGATTAGGGATCATCAACATCTCTTTGTGTACGATCAGTTGTATCTAACCAATCTTATAGAGATTTTCGAGGAAGTTACCAGGAAAGTTGTTGAAGGTAAGGCAGTGGATGTTGTCTACATGGACTTTAGCAAGGCCTTTGATGGGGTCGCACATGGGAAGTTGATTAAGAATGTACAGTCGCTTAGCATTCAAGATGAGGTAGTAAATTGGATTGTGTGTTGGCGCGTGGCCAAGTAGTTAAGGCGTTCATCTAGTGATCGGAAGGTCGCTAGTTCGAGCCTTGGCTGAGGCTTGCGTGTGTGTCCTTGAGCAAGGCACTAAACCTCACATTGCTTTGCGACAACACCGGTGCCAAGCTGTATGGGTCCTAATGCCCTTCCCTTGGACAACATCAGTGGTGTGGAGAGGGGAGACTTGCAGCATGGGCAACTGCAGGTCTTACATAAAAAAAACCTTGCCCAGGCTTGCACCCTGGAATCTTTCAAAGGTGCAAATCCATGGTCTATTGACACTAACGGAGGCCTACACACACACATACATACAGTAAATTGGATTAGAAATTGGCTTCATGGAAGAAGCCAGAGTGTGGTTGTAAATGGTTACCTCTTTCACTGGAGGCCTGTGACTTGTGGTATGCCACAGTGATGGTGCTGGGTTCGCTGTTATTTGTCATCTATATCAATGATCTGGATGATAATGTGGTAAACTGGATCAGCAAATTTCTGGATGACACCAAGATTAGGGGTGTAGTGGACAGTAAAGAAGACTATCAAAGCTTGCAGCAGGATATGAACCAGATGGAAAAATGAGCTCAGAAACGGCAGATGAAATCTAATGCAGACAAGCGTGAGGCATTGCAATTTTGAGAGGACCAAACCAGGGTAGGTCGTAGATGGTGAGCAGTAGGGCACTGAGGAGTGTGGTAGAACAGAAGCATCTGGGTATACAAGTCCAAAATCACAGATAGATAGGTTTGTAAAGAAAGCTTTTGGCACATTGGCCTTCATAAATCAATGTTTTGAGTACAGGAGATGAGATTTTATGTTGAAGTTGTATTAAACGTTGGTAAGGCCTAGTTTGGAGTATTATGCACATTTTTGGTCACCTACCTCCAGAAAAGATGTAAATAAGATTTAAAGAGATGCAGAGAAAATTTACAAGGATGTTGCTGGGACTTGAAGACCTGCATTACAGGGAAAGGTTAAAAAAGCCGTACTTTATTCCCTAGAATGGAGAAGATCAAGGGGAGATTTGATAGAGGGATACAAAATTCTGAGGGGTACAGATAGGGTAAATACAAGCAGACTTTTACCACTGAGGTTGGGTGAGACTACAACTAGAGGTTGTGGGTTAAGGGTGAAAGGTGAAACGTTTAAGGGGAACATGAGGGGGAACTTCTTCACTCAGAGGGTGGTGAGAGTGTGGAATGCACTGTGAGCGGAAGTGGTGGATGTAGATTCAATTTCAACGCGAGAAATTTGGATAGTACATGGATGAGACGGCTATGGTCTGGGTGCAGGCAAATTAATGCTTTGGCATAGACTAGATCAGCTGAAGGGCCTGTTTCTGTCCGATGACTCTAAATGAAACGTGGATACAGATGAATCACAAATGAAAGTGTCAGTATGAAATATAGGACTTAAGGCATAGTTTAGCACTAGGCTTTTTATTTTATATGTAACTTACCTCTGAGTTCATTCTGACCATCAAGCCTCCATATTCATTGATCCTATTTTATTCTCCTGATCGACCCATTGTCTCCCCTTAGATTTTACCCCTCACTTGCATACTTGGGACACTTTACAGTGGCCAATTCACCTACCAAGCTGTGCATCAGAATGGGAATCAGGTTTAACATCTCTGGCATGCGTCATGAAATGTGTTGTTATGCGGCAGCAGTACATTGCAATACCATTACAGTAAGATATAGATATAATAAATGAAATAAGTAGTGCAAAAAGAGAGCAAAAGATTAGTGAGGAGGTGCTCATGGTTTGGCTCATGGACTATTCAGAAATCTGATAATGGAGGTGAAGAAGCTATCCCCACAAAATTGAATGTATGTCTTCAGGCTCCTGTACCTCCTCTGTGATGGCAACAATGAGTAGAGGGCATGTCCTCAGTGAGGGGTGTTCTTACTAATGGATGCCACCTTTTTGAGGCATCACCTCTTGAAGATGCCTTGGATGCTGGAGATGTTAGTGCCCATGGAGCTTGCTGACTTTTCAACTTTCTTCAGATTTTTCCAACCCTGTGCAGTGGCTTTTCCATACCAGCTGGTGATGGAACCAGTAAGAATGCTTTCCATGGTACATCTGTAGAAATTTGCGAGTGTCTTTGGTGACATACCAAATCTCCTCAAATTCCTACTGAAATATAGCTGTTGATATGCCTTCTTTGTAACTGCATCAATATGTTAGACCCAGGATAGATCTTCAGAGATGTTGACACCCAGGAATTTGAAACTGCTCACCCTTTCCACTGCTGATGCCTCAGTGAAGACTGGTGTGTGTTCCTTCAACTTCCCCTTCCTGAAGTCCGCAATCAGTTCATTGTTCCTCATCACCTTCTGAGATTCTGCCAACACCAGTTGCATCATCAGCAACTTCATAGATGGCATTTGAGCTGTGCCTAGCCACATAGTCATGGGTGTGGAGAGGGTAGAGCAGTGGGCTAAGCATGTACCCTTGAGGTACACTGGTTTTGATTGTCAGCGAGGAGAAGATGTTATTTCTGATCCACACAGACTGTGGTCATTGATGAGGAAGTCAAGGATCCAGTTGCAGAGGGAGGTATAGTGACCCAAGTTTTGAAGTTTATTGATTAGTATTGAGAGTATGATGGTGTTGAACACTGAGCTGTAATCAATAAACAGTAGCCTGACATAGGTATTGCTATTGTCCAGGTGGTCCAAGGCAATGAGGTTGCATTCTGTGTAGACCTATTGTGGCAATAGGCAAAGTGCAGCAGATCCAGGTCCTTGCTCAGTCAGGAGTTGATTCTGGCCATGACCAACCTCTTAAAGCATTTCATCACAGTACACAGTGCAACTGGATGATGGTCATTGAGGCAGCTCACCCTGCTCTTCTTGGGCACTGTGTTTTGAAGCAAGTGGAAAACTCCAACTGCAGCAGTGAGAGATTGAAGATGTCCTTGAATACTCTTTCCAGTTGGTTGGCACGGGTTTTCAGTACCCTACCAGGTACACCAGCAGGCCTGGTGCCTTGTGAGGATTCACCCTCATGAAAGATGTCTGACGTTGGCCTCCGAGACAGAGATCACAGGGTCACCAGATGCTGTAGGTATTCACACAGGTGTAGTTTTATCCACTCTTCTGAAGTGTGCATAAAAGACATTGAGCTCACCTGGGAATAAAGCATCATGGCCAGTCACGACGTTTAGTTTTGCCTTGTAGGAAGTAATGACCTACGAACCCTGCCTGACAAACATCCGATTCTGTCTCTAACTTCAATTGGAATTGTTTTTTTTTTGCTGCTTTGATAATATCAGGAGTACAACTTTCTCACTTTTTAAAGGAGCAGGGTAGTTTGTTCACTTGTGTTCACCATCCACAGAGTGTCATAATACCATGAGATATAGGAGCAGAATTAGGCCTTTTGGTCCATCGAGTCTGCGCTGCCATTTCATCATGGCTGATTCAATTTTCGTCTCAGCCCCAAACTCCTGCCTTCTCCCCATATCCCTTCATACTCTGACCAATCAAAAATCTATCAACCTCTTGCCTTAAATATACATAAATGTACATACAAGATTTGGCCTCCACAGCAGCCTGTGGGAAAGAATTCCACAGATTCACCATTCTCTGGCTAAGGAAATTCCTCCTCATCTTTGTTCCACCTAGATTTGTATCATCTGCAAACTTGGCCACAAAGCCATCGATTCTAGATAGATAGATAGATAGATAGATAGATACTTTATTCATCCCCATGGGGAAATTCAACTTTTTTCCAATGTCCCATACACTTGTTGTAGCAAAACTAATTACATACAATACTTAACTCAGTAAAAAAAATATGATATGCATCTAAATCACCATCTCAAAAAGCATTAATAATAGCTTTAAAAAGTTCTTAAGTCCTGGCGGTAGAATTGTAAAGCCTAATGGCATTGGGGAGTATTGACCTCTTCATCCTGTCTGAGGAGCATTGCATTGATAGTAACCTGTCGCTGAAACTGCTTCTCTGTCTCTGGATGGTGCTATGTAGAGGATGTTCAGAGTTATCCATAATTGACCGTAGCCTACTCAGCGCCCTTCGCTCAGCTACCGATGTTAAACTCTCCAGTACTTTGCCCACGACAGAGCCCGCCTTCCTTACCAGCTTATTAAGACGTGAGGCGTCCCTCTTCTTAATGCTTCCTCCCCAACACGCCACCACAAAGAAGAGGGCGCTCTCCACAACTGACCTATAGAACATCTTCAGCATCTCACTGCAGACATTGAATGACGCCAACCTTCTAAGGAAGTACAGTCGACTCTGTGCCTTCCTGCGCAAGGCATCTGTGTTGGCAGTCCAGTCTAGCTTCTCGTCTAACTGTACTCCCAGATACTTGTAGGTCTTAACCCGCTCCACACATTCTCCATTAATGATCACTGGCTCCATATGAGGCCTAGATCTCCTAAAGTCCACCACCATCTCCTTGGTCTTGGTGATATTGAGACGCAGGTAGTTTGAGTTGCACCATATCACAAAGTCCTGTATCAGTTTCCTATACTCCTCCTCCTGTCCATTCCTGACACACCCCACTATGGCCGTGTCATTAGCGAACTTCTGCACATGGCAGGACTCTGAGTTATATTGGAAGTCTGATGTGTACAGGGTGAACAGGACCGGAGAGAGTACGGTTCCCTGCGGCGCCCCTGTGCTGCTGACCACCGTGTCAGACCTACAGTCTCCCAACCGCACATACTGAGGTCTATCTGTCAAGTAGTCCACTATCCAATCCACCATGTGAGAGTCTACTCCCATCTCCGTTAGTTTGTGCCTTAAGATCTTGGGCTGGATGGTGTTAAAGGCACTAGAGAAGTCAAGGAATGTAATCCTCACAGCACAACTGACCCCCTCTAGGTGAGGTGAGAGAGTCATCCAAATCATTGACATATAATGTAAAAAGAATCACTCCCAACACAGACCCCTGTGGAACACCACTGGTCACTAGCAGCCAACCAGAAAAGGCCCCCTTTATTTCTAATAATGGATTGCTGCATCTTTACATCCCCTATTAGAATATTATTACTCCAAATTTCATCGCATTGCACATCAGCTTTTAACTGCCAAAATGTAAACAGCTTCACACCGAGAAAAATCTTAATTTTTCTTTTATCAATAGGTTTCAATAGGTACATTTAACGTCAGAGAAATGTATACAATATGCATCCTGAAATTCTTTTTCTTCACAAACATCCATGAAAACAGAGGAGTGCCCCCAAAGAAAGAATGACAGTTAAATGTTAGAACCCCAAAGCCCTCACCAAGCTCCCCCCTTCCACGTATAAGCAGCAGAAAAGAAAGGACCCCTCCCCCACCAGCAAAAAAGCATCAACACCCCCCACTGAGCACTCAAGTGTGCAGCAAGGCATCAGTAAAGACACAGACTTGCAGTTTCCTGAAGACTACTCGTACACCAGTAAATCAACATACCACAAGCTCCCTCTCTCCCTAATAAGGGAGAGGGGAGGCATAACAAGCATCTCGCTGATTTATGGTGTTAAAAGTCTGTTGCATCACTTTTTTCGAGCCCTGTGCCCACAGAACTCGGGTCCCTGGGCACACAGCCAGCAGCCAGCTCGCTGCTTACGATCTTCCATCTCCCATGATGCATCAGGCGGTGGCACCAGCATTGAATCTGCCCACCTCCATTACCACGAAAATCCAGCACCCTGAAGGCATGCTAGTCTTCCAGGCCGCGTCCTTGGGATATCGAAAAGCGGCTGGTCGTGAGGCCCTGAGAGCAGGTCCCATTTCCTCAAAGAACCAAAGTCAGTGTGTATCTCCAGGTCAGGGTCTTCAAAAGAGCCTTGAAAAGGGAAAAATAGAGATATCAAAGATAGAAATGCAAGCAAAGGAGTCACTGTTAGGCGCTATCGTCCTGCTAAACTCCTAAGCTCTTTAACATTTTTTCTTAATATGCTCCTTAAAACTCATGTCTTTAATCAAGGCCCAGATCCGAACATGTCTCAGGAGCAATATTTTTGTGTTAGAATTTTATGGATCACCTCAGGACATTTTGAAATATTATGGGTGCAAAATAAATAGAGATTATTTTCCAAAAGGGCACCTTCAATCAAAAAGAAGCAACTGGTGTAACATTCTGTCTCTTCCAGGGGAAAAAAAACAAAGAGCTTGATGAATGATGCCCAAGATGACTGTTAGAGCCACATGGCAGAAAATCTTATTGGCAGAACCTTCAAAAAACATCAAAACATATTGTGGCTGATGGTGAAAAAGTCTTCCTATTAGAACCTTCAGGCATATTCAACATACTGCCTTTAAGATGGTTGCAGTGGGAAAGAAACTTGAATTTATTGAATTGAATTGATTTAACTTTATTTCTTACATTCTTCGCATATGTGAGGAGTGAAGATCTTTACATTATATCTCCGTCTAAATGTGCAATGTGCAATTTATAGTAATTTATAATAAATAGAATGCACAACAGAATAGTCAATATAACATAGAAGTATAGTTGTGTCAGCATGAATTAAAGTCTGATGGCCTGGTGGAAGAAGCTGTCCCGGAGCCTGTTGGTCCTGGCTTTTATGCTGCGGTACTGTTTCCTGGATGGTAGCAGCTGGAACAGTTTGTAGTTGGGGTGACTTAGGTCCCCAATGATCCTTTGGACCTTTTTTACACACTTGTTTCTGTAAATGTCCTGAATAATGTGAAGTTCACATCTGCAGATATGCTGGGCTGTCCACAGCACTCTCTGCAGAGTCCTACGATTGAGGGAGGTACAGTTCCCACACCAGGCAGTGATGCAGCTAGACAGGATGCTTTCAATTGTGTCCCTGTAAAAAGTCCTTAGGATTTGGGGACTCATACCAAACTTCTTCAACCGTCTGAGATGAAAAAGGCACTGTTGTGCTTTTTTTCACCACACAGCCAGTATGTACAGACCACGTGAGATCCTCGGTGTATGCTGAGGAACTTAAAGCTGTTCACCCTTTCAACCCCAGATCCATTGATATCAATAGGGGTTAGCCTGTCTTCATTCCTCCTGTAGTCCACAACCAGCTCCTTTTGTTTTCCCGACCTTGAAGGAGAGGTTGTTTTCTTGACACCTCTGTGTCAGGGCAATGACTTCTTCTCTGTACGCTTCCTCGTTATTATTTGAGATAAGGCCCATCGATGTAGTATCGTCAGCAAATTTAATTAGCAGATTGGAGCTGTGGGTGGTGACACAGCCATGGGTATACAGAGAGTAAAGGAGGGGGCTTAGGACACAGCCCTGAGAGGCACCTGTGTTGAGGGTCAGAGAGGCAGAGGTGAGGGTGCCCACTCTTACCACCTGCCGGCAATCTGACAGGAAGTCCAGGATCCAGCTACAGAAGGCAGGGTGAAGGCTGAGGTCTCTGAGCTTCTTGTTGAGCCTGGAGAGAATTATGGTGTTGAATGCCAAACTGTAGTCCAAGAACAGCATTCTCACATAAGCATTCTTCTCCAGATGTGTAAGGACAGTAAGTAGAGCTGTGGCTTTTGTATCATCTGTCGATCAGTTGTGTCGGTACATGAATTGTAGGGGGTCCAGTGTGGGTGGTAGCATGCTGCAGATGTAGTCCTTGACCAGCCTCTCAAAGCATTTGCTTATTATTGAGCAAACACGAGGAAATCTGCAGATGCTGGAAATTCAAGCAACACACACAAAATGCTGGTGGAATGCAGCAGGTCAGGCAGCATCTATAGGGAGAAGCGCTGTCGACGTTTTGGGCCGAGACCCTTCGTCAGAACCCTTCGACAATAAGTGTGTGTTGCTTATTATTGAGGTGAGTGTGACAGGACGCCAGTCATCCAGGCATGTTACATTGGTCTTTTTAGGTACAGGGACAATGGTGGATGTTTTGAAGCAAGATGGCACTCTACACTGGGAGAGGGAGAGATGAAAAATGTCTGTAAACACACCTGCCAGTTGTGTCATGCACACACTCTCGAGTACCCGCCCTGGGATGCCATCTGGTCCCACAGCCTTGCGACTGTCCACTCTTTGGAAATACCTGCGTACTTCAGCCTCAGAGATGACCAAGATGCAGGTCAGTTTGGCAGCTCTCTTTGGGGGCTCAGTGTTGGCGATATCAAACTGAGAGTAAAAAAGACTTAGCTCATCTGGGAGAGAGGCAGCAATGTTGGCAGCACCACTGTGCTTAGCTTTGAAGTCTGTGATGGTGTGCAGACCTTACCATAAGCTGCGTGTGTTGTTGGTGGAGAGTTGTGTCTGGATCTTGTCCCCGTATTGTCATTTCGCTGCCTTGATGACTTTGCGCAAATCATAGCTGCATTTCTTCAGTTCATGTCGGTTACCGGCAACGTAAGCTCTGTGTCGCGCAGTAAGTGCTGCTTGCACGAGGGTTTCTGGTTTGGATAGACCTTGACTGATTTTTGGGGGCAACGTCCTCAATACACTAATGGATGAAGCTCGTGGCCCCTTCCGTGAACTCGGAGACATCCTCATCACAAAAGACATTCCAGTCAATGTCATTAAAGCAGTCCTGTAGCATGGAGACCGATTGGGCCCACCAACAGTGGACGGTTTTAACTATGGCTACTCCTTGTTTCGGCTTTTGCCTGTACAATGGCAGAAGCAAGATGGAGGAGTGAACCGACTTTCAAAACGGCAGACAGCCTATGGCGGAATATACACAGCTGTGATAATAACAGCCATGAACTCCCCAGGCAGCCAGAAAGGTCTACACAGCAGCACCAGGTGCTCCAGATCCAGGGAACAAAAGGATCTGAAAGCATTCACATCTCGGGGGTCACGCCAAGCATTATTGACCAGAAAACATACCCCACCCCCTTTACTCTTCCCAGAGAGGTTTTTAGACCTGTCCACCCGGAACAGGGAGAACCCAAAGGGCTCGATAGCATGCCCTGGTATCTGCTCTGTCAGCCAGGTCTCCACGAAGCACAAAACGTTACATTCCTTTGTTTCCCGCTGATATGAGGTTCTGGCTCTCAGTTCACACAGCTTATTGTCCAGGGACTGAACGTTAGCCAGGAGTACGCTAGGGAGTGGCAGCTGATTAGCATGCTGTCTCAACCTCACCAGGACGTCAGTTCTTCTCCCTCACCTCCGGTGCCACTTCCAAGGTAGCAGCGGTGTAATAAATGGGCCTCCCATGGATCGAGTAAGCAAGGGTTCCCAGCGTAGAAAAGGTGGGATGTTGTGGGTAAGTGCCATCTTCCCAATGTTCAGAAGAGTCAGCATATCATACCTGATGTGACTATCCCCCAATCCCCACAATAGTATGCTTCAAGAAAGCATTGGAAAGAAACGGACTGATTTTGTTCAGATTCATCCCAGGAACTCCGTAGCACATTAATGTGCTCTACGAACTATCACCCAAGGTGACATTACAATTGGGAAACTATCTTTTTCATGAGCATTGCCATCTGGTCTGCCAATCAATATTTGTTGTCTCGCAGTTCAAGAAACTGCCCACAACAGACTTGCAGATTGGCACAGTTAGCTGAAGTATAAATTGTTTTTTTAAAGCAGCGTAGAGCTCCAACAGAGAAAGACCGCATTGTGGACCCTCCCACCACCGGATCCAGTTCTAAGATGTGCAGCATTAAGCACTTTGGGTTGTCTATGACAGAAATGTTTGATGTCATGTAATATAAATACTATTTGTACTGTGTGGGAATGAAGCATTCCAGGGTATCACAAAAATGCATTTAACATAACTGATCTGCATTGCACTGTGTAAATTACAGTATTTTGATTTATTATATTTTTCTATATTTTTAGGAGTGAGACATATCTTTGGCAAAAAGAAGTTAAATACAAGGAATGTAAACCCAACATTATGCACGCACACCCACAATTGTTTATAAACACTGGTATTATTACCAGACATTAGTTAATTACTCTCAAGTACAACTGATTTAACATTCGGAACATGAGTAATCTTTGGCAATGAAAAAGAGGTAGGAGTTATTAGCAGTGTAAACTCGGCACCTTTCTGAGCATTCATTAAAGCCTTGGTTCCAAAACATAACACAGCAGCTCTCCCTGGATGTGGACATAAGCAAATGACAAAGATGTCTTCACAAAATCCTCCCCAATGTGCACCTATTAATCAGAGAACTCAAGAGGAAAGTCAGGAGGCCTAAAGGAAGACACGAGGTTGTTCTGGCAGCCAAGCTGAAGGAGAATCCCAAGGGCTTCTGCAGATATATAAAGAGCAAAAGCATAACAAGGGGGGAAAATTTGTCTTCTGCAAGATCAGCGTGGTAACCTATGCATGAAGCTGAAAGAGATTGGGGGAGATCTTAAATGGATATTTTGCATCTGTATTTACTTGGGAGACAGACACAGGGTATGTAGAAGTGAAGCAAAACAACAGCAAGGTCATGGATCATATAGGGATTACAGAGGAGGAGGAGTTTGGTGTCTTGAAACAAATTATAATGGGTAAATCCCCAGCGAGTGACAACGTGCTCTCTCAGACCTTAATGGGAGGCTGGTGCAGAAATTGCAAGGGCCCTAGTAGAGGTATTTAAAATGTTCTCAGTCACAGATGAGGTGCCGGAGGATCAGAGGATAGCTAATATCGTTCTGTTGCTTAAGAAAGGCTCTAATAACAAGCTGGAAAAATTTAAGCCAGTGAGCCTGATGTCAGTAGTGGGTCAGATAATGGAAGGTGTTCTAAAGGACTGCATATATATTTATTTGGATACTCGGGGACTGATCAGGGATAGTCAACATGGTTTTGTGCATGGTAGGTCATGTTTAACGTGTGGTGTGTGGCCAAGTGGTTAAGGTGTCAGTCTAGTGATCTGAAGGTCGCTAGTTCGAGCCTTAGCTGAGGCAGTGTGTTGTGTCCTTGAGCAAGGCATTTAACCAGATATTGCTCTGCGATGACACCGGTGCCAAGCTGTATGGGTCCTAATGCCCTTCCCTTAGACAACATTGGTGGCGTGGAGAGGGGAGACTTGCAGCCTGGGCAACTGCCAGTCTTTCATACAACCTTGCCCAGGCCTCAATTATCATCGAAAATCGATGGACAGCCGAAGAAGAAGGTCATGCCTAACTAATCTTATAGAGTTTTTCAAGGAAGTTACCAGGAAATTTGATGAAGGCAAGACAGCAAGGCCTTTGATAAAGACAAGGTGGCCAAGAAGGTTCAGTCACTTTGCATTCGAGATAAGGGAGTAAATTGAATTAGACATTGGCTTTGTAAGAAGTGGTAGCAAATGGTTGCATTTTACCCCTCCCCCTTCCTTCTTCTTCAGTTCTCCACTCTGGATCCCCTGGATCTTCATTTCTCCTCACCTCCCTATCACCTTCTTTTGGTATCCCTCCTCCTTCCCTTTCTCTTCTGGTCCACTCTTGTCTCCTATCAGATTCCTTGAGCTCCAGTCCTATACCTTTCCTCATCACCTTCCAGCTTCTTACTTCATCTCCCTCCCCTACCCACCTGGCTTCACCTATTACTGTCTATCTAGCTTGTATTCCTTCCCCTCTCCCCCCCACCCCACCTTTTTATTCTGGCTTCTTTCCTCTTTGTTTCCAGTCCTGATGAAGGGTCTCACCCCGAAACATTGACTGTTTATTAATTTCTATCAATGCAGTGTTGCTCAGGATCTCAGGATTCCCAGTAATGAATCCCCTCCCATTCCCCATGTACATATATTTTCCTTCGCTTCTGGATCTGCTTGTCTTTAATACTTAACTTCAGTGAAATCAGCAGCAAAAATATACTTCAAATAGTGAAGAGCAGCAAGTGGCAGCTGGGATGTGTTAGAAGATTTCAGTCTGGTCAAAAGAATTCAAGATGATTTTTTTTTCTTGCTCTGTTTATTTTCCGAAGTAGTATAACAAGTACTAGCAGGCTTGGTCCAGCTGTTGAATACAGTGCTATGCACCATAGAGTCACAGAACTTTACAGCACCAGAATGGACCCTGTTGACCCACTCATCCTTACAACTATGTGTCTGTCTTCACTCATCCTACTGTATTTGCCTACGTTAATACCATATCCTTCTTTGTCTTTTGTATCGATGTACCTGTCCAGATCCTTTTTAAATGTTCTAATTTTATCTGTCTCTGCCACCTCGAGCAGTTCATTGCAGATTTTTCACACAAACCTTTATGTCAAAATGTAACTCTCAAATCTCCTCTTTCACCTTAAACCTGTACCCTGTAGCTCTAGGCTCCCCGACACTGGGAAAAAAGACTCACAATACCTATCCTACTTATATGCCTCAGAATTTAATAAACTTTTATAACATCACTTGGTTTCTTAAGGCTGTTATAGCCAAGGGTGGTAATGAGGTCAACCTCCCACTACCTATTAAATGCTTCCAATGGCGTGCACCTCAAATAACCTCTGACAACCAACTCTAGCTCCTGGTCTTCACGTGTGGCTTAGCCACTAAACTGGGCAGAACTGTTTCTACCGACAGGAGAAGAGGCAAAGGCGGGTTACTCATTTTCCTTCAGTGGAATATCCTTTGTCCAGTTGATGTTGTTGATTTCCATGTGAATCGTAAATAGATTTGCCCTTCACAGTCCAGTGTAGACAAATGTCATTAATCTAAACATGGGAAAGCAATACAGCCTTAAGAGCACAAATCTACTGCATATTTCCTTAAATATGTTATCATTACTACATTCCACTTCACATCCTCAATGTGAATGGTACCATGGATCACAGTAATTTGCTCAATTTGTTTGTTCTCTCCATAGTCTCTTCCCAGCCTATAAGTAACTTGTACCTCTTGGACAAGTGCAAGGTCTGAGGCTTCTTCAGTGTTACTTCCCTCATTCATGCTTATACCTTCCTGTTCCTTTTCAAAAAACTGATCTTTCCCTTCCCCAAAGGATTACAGTTCTTGAATCTTGGACTCCACCTCATCAGTATTGAGCCGAAATTCCTCAAGTTGCTGACATTCATTGCAGATGTAATTGCTTTGGGTCACAAAGGTTTCTTCAGCTCCCAAGCACTGCAGCTAAATAAACAAAGCTAATTTGTTTAATTAACTTTATTTGTTTAATCTTTGAAATATAAATCTCCACCATTGCCCCTACCTCACTGAAGTCCCTTTCTCATCAAAGTCCAATTTCTGTATTATGCTCATTGGACACTATCAGAAGATTGGGGTTCAATTTCTGCTGCTGTCTGTAAGAGGTTTGTAAGTTTGCCCAGTGACTGCAAGGGTTTCCACCAGATGCTTCATTTTCCTCCCATAATCCAAAAGGATATTTAGCTGTGGGCATGCTATGTTGAAGCTGGAGGTGTGGTGATACTTGTGGGCCACCCCATGGGCTGTGTTGGTCAAAGTCAAAGTCAAATCAATAAAGTATTTATACAGAGCCTATAAAAAGTATTCACCCCCCACCCCTTGGAAGTTATCATGTTTTATTGTTTTACAATATTAAATTATAGTGGAATTAACTTGGCTTTTTTTGACACTGATCAACAGAAAAATACTTTTTTGTGTCAAAGTGAAAACAGATTTCTACAAAGTGATCTAAATGAATTACAAATATAAAACATAAAATAACTGATTATATGAGTACTCACACCCTTTAATATGACACACCAAATCATCAATGATGCAGCCAATTGGTTTTAGAATCACATAATTAGTTAAATAGAGATCTGTTTTTAGAGACCTGTATGCAGGCAAGGTGTTTCAACGGATTGTAGTAAAGTGCACCTGTAACTGGAAGGTCCAACTGCTGATGAGTCAGTATCCTGGCAAAATCTATATTATGAAGACTAAGGAACACTTAAAGCAACTCCGTGAAAAAGTTTATTGAAAAACACAAGTCAGGAGATGGATACAAGAAAATTTCAAAGTCACTGAATATCCCTCGGAGTACAGTTAAGTCAATCATCTCAAGAAATGGAAAGAAGATGGCACAGCTGTAAATCTGCCTAGAGCAGGCCGTCCTCAAAAACTGAGTCACTGTGCAAGAAGGGGACTAGTGAGAGAGGCCACCAAGAGACCTATAACAACTCTGGAAGAGTTACAAGCTTCAGTGGCTGAGATGGGAGAGACTGTGCATACAATGACTTTTGCCTGGGTGCTTCATTAGACGCAGCTTTATGGGAAAGTGGCAAGGAGAAAGCCCCTGTTGAAAAAACTCACCTGAAATTTTGGCTAGTGTTTGCCTGAAGGCATGTGGAAGAGTCTGAATTCAGCTGGAAGAAGGCTCTAAGGTCTGATGAAACCAAAATTGAGCCTCTTGGCCATCGGACTAAACACTATGTTTGGTGTAAACCAAACACCGCACATCATTAAAAACACACCATCCCTACCATGAAGCAGGGTGGTGGCTTCATTTATGCTGTGGGGATGCTTCACGGCAGCAGGCCCTGGAAGGCTTGTGAAGGTAGAGGGTAAAATGAATGCAGCAAAGCACAGGGAAATCCTGGAGGAAAACCTGATGCAGTCTGCAAGAGAACTGTGACTTGGTAGAAGCTTTGTTTTCCAGCAAGACAATGACCCCAATGACATAAAGCCAAAGCTGTCCTGGAATGGCCAAGTCCGAGTCCAGCCCTCAATCCAATTGAGAATTTGTGGCTGGACTTGAATAGGGCTGTTCACTCATGACCCCATGCAATCTGACAGAGCTTGAGCAGTTTTGTAAAGAAGAATGGTGAAAAATTGCAGTGTCCAAATGTGAAAAGCTGATAGAGACCTATCCACACAGACTCAAGGCTGTAATTGCTGCCAAAGGTGCATCTACTAAATACTGACTTGAAGGGGGTTACTAATTATGCAAACAATTATTTTGTCTTTAATAATTGTAATAAATTTAGACTAATTTGTGGAAACTTGTTTTCACTTTGACACAAGAGTCTTTTCTGTTGAACAGTGTAAAAAGAAGCCAAATTAAATCCATTGTGATTCAATGTTGTAAAATAATAAAAATGAAAACTTCTGGATGGGGGGGGGTTGAATACTTTCTATAAGCACTGTACATATAGTATGTCACCCTTGAGATTCGTTTTATTGCAGGAATTCACAGGAAAATAAATAACTACAGCAGAATTTATGGAAACTATACAAAATCAAAGACTGAGATACAACCAATGTGCAAAAGAAGACAAACAGTGCAATAACTAAGTGCTTGAAAGTGAGTCTGCAGGTTATAGAATCAGTTCGGAGTTGTGGTAAGTGAACCTATCCACATTGGTTTAGGAGCCTGGTCATTGTAGCGTAATATCTGTTCCTGAACCTGGTGGTGTGGGATCTAATGCTCCTATACCTCCTGCAACTTCGGCGATCTCCATCTTCAGGGATGTTGACACGCAGAAACTTGAAATTGCTCACCCTTTCCACTGCTGATCCCTCAATGAGGACTGGTGTGTGTCTTCCCTCGACTTCCTCTTCCTGAAGTCCTCAATCAATTCCTTGGCCTTACTGACACTGAGCGCAAGGTTGTTGCTCACTCCAGTACATCTCCGTGTCATCATCTGAAATTCTGCCAACAATAGCTGTGTCATCAGCAAATTTATAGATGGCATTTGAGCTGTGTCTAGCCACATAGTCATAAGTGTAGAGAGAGTAGAGCAGTGGGCTAAGCATGCATCCTTGAGATGCACCAGTGTTGACTGTCAGTGAGGAGGAGGTGTTATTTTTGATCTGCACACTGCGGTCTCCTGGTGAGTAAGTCAAGGATCCATGTTACATGTCTTGGATGGCATGAGTCCCTGAAGATGGATGCTGCCTTCTTGTGGTAGACCTCCTTATAAATGTGCTCAATGGTGGGGAAGGCTTTTCCTGTGCTGGACTGGGCCGTATCCACTACTTTTTTGTAGATTCATCAGTTCTTGGGATTGATGTATCTATACCAGGCTATTGTCATTGATAAAAACAATGCATTGCCCTCTATGTTTTGATATATGTACATTATCTGTACATGTGACAGATAAAGTTAGTCTTAATCTTACTTTGCCTTAGCAGAATACACAAGCTTTTAGATCCACGCTCTACAAGTTTTGATCATCAGAATCAGCCAAAAAGGATTTGTAAAAAAACAAGCCCTGATGATCAACCTCTTAATTTTTTGAAGATGAAACTTAGGGGAAGGGATTCTTCTGTGAACCTAATGTGCATGAAGACAATCTTCTGCTGGGTTATAAAGCTGACTGGGCAGAAGCAGACAGAGAGTATGGATAATGGACTTGCATTTTAAAAGACAGGAGAATGCTTATGATGTTCCATTGGGATCTGTGTTGCAACCATGAATATTCAATTTATTCACTAACAGATGTCATTTTTAAGCAGTTGGGCAAGTGTCTTCAAATCAATATCAATTCCTAGTAGCCCAAAGAACCAGCCTTCTCCAAGATAACATTAACCAAGATGCTGCAGTCATTCTAGTGGCTGCTTTGATCAAGATCATCCACTTCTTTCACTATTTTCTTCTTCATTTTGATATCCACTTCCCTATAGTGGCTTGTAAAAACTCTTTTGTTTCCTTCCACATTACCACACGATCATCTTCTCTATTATATTGTGTGCCCGCGTTACAGATTGAAGAGTTTATAAATATTAAATGAAAAATCAAAAAAAAAAGTTGCAACTGCTGGAAATCTGAAATAAAAAACAAAATGTTTAGAAACACTCAGCAGGTTGGGCAGCATCCATGAAAGATGATCTGTAAACCTTTCAGCTCATAGTGCCTGCTTCCACCACCTGCCCGGGTTGTGCATTTGAGTTCTCAGCTATCTTCTGGGCAAAAAAAATTTCTACTTCAGATCCCTTCTGACCTTGTTGTGAGTACAGTATTGTTGAACTGTGGCGCGTGGTGAGCCAATGTGTGTTTTGTGAAAGAGCCTTTTGTTACCAACTGCTCATGCGTGGGGCATGTTTTTAAAGGCTCCTCCTTTGGAGGAAAACAGGTAGGCTTCAGGTCCGGATTGTGAGTTTCAGTGTAGAGTGGGCTTGTACTGTGGAAAGAAACCTAGCTTCCCAGTCAACGAGTCTAAGCAGGAAAATAGGACCTCTGTGCTTGGAGCAATCTGGGCATTTCCATGAAAGCTGTGAGTGGTTGATGAGGGGAGGATGGCAGTGAATGCAAGTCACACACCAATATGTGGTACTGCACCAACCTGCTCACTTCTTTGTATTCAGAATCAAATCTGCGAACAAGTTTCACATCTAAATTCTCAGATTACACTTAACAGTCAGTTTTCAGAAGAAACACAGATGTGTTTTGCACATTATGTTTATCTATGCAGCAGAAATTCTGGGTTATCTGACCTGTAATTGCTGTGAATGTCAACTGACTGTATAGAGTTCACAGGGCCATGGAGCAATCGTGCACATTTAAATGTGTTGCTGGTATGCTGCGTTTTATAGATTGTCCAAGAAAGACTGATAATATTTTTAACCATCCCAGCTGGTTGATGTCAGAATATGTTTAAATGACTGTTGTACACGTATTACAATTCAGTAATTTGTGATAGATCCAGAGAGAACTCACTCACCCTGATGTTTTAAACACTTCATAATGAATGCACTCAGTGAATGAGGTCATTGATGGTGTAGAGACAAGCAGTCAAAGTACACAGAGAAAGGGTTCTGTAAGAAAGTAATGTTTTTGAGATATGAGCTGAAGGATCAATAAGGACGAGGGAATTCAAATAATGGTGTGGGATACTTCATACCAAACTGAACAGGCACAGATGAAAATATATAATGTATTCATACAAAGCAATTCCTATTCATTCCAGCCAAATATTCCTAGCACTTCTTTAAGACACTAGGTTTATCATTAACTTCAACTTTAAATTAGATGAAAACTATTTTCAATGTGAAACCATGCTTCAATTATTGTACAATAAGCCAGTATTAGAACTAAGCATCACATAAGGTTCACCAAACAAAATGAGGCTTTCTAAGGTACACTTGACGACATATCTGTTTGTTCTCTACTGAAAATTTCCATGTAAGTCTGAATGAAATTGCCTCCCCCCTCCCAAAGAACTCATCTGTTATTTGTAAGGAGATAGTTAAGAACAATGTTGGGCCCTTGAAGAATGAATTGGGTGAAATTGTTATGGGAAACAGAGAAATGGCAGAAGAATTTAATGAGTACTTTAGATCTGTTTTCACTAAGGAAGACACAAGCAGTCTCCCAGATGTATGGATGGGCCAAGGACATAGGGTAACAGAGGAAATGAAACAGATTGACATTCGGAAGGAAACGGTGATGAGAAGACTGATGGGACTGAAGGCTGACAAATCCCCAGGTCCAGATGGTCTGCACCCTAGGGTACTAAAGGAGGTGGCCCTGGAAATTGCGGATGCATTGGTAAGCATTTTCCAATGTTCCTTAGATTCGGGATTAGTTCCTGAGGATTGGAGAATGGCTAATGTTGTCCCACTTTTTAAGAAAGGAGGGAGGGAGAAAACAGAGAACTATCGACCTGTCAGCCTGACATCGGTGGTGGGATAGATGCTAGAGTCCATTATTAAGGATGAAATAGTGGCATATCTAGATAGCAGTGATAGGATTGGGCCGAGCCAGCATGGATTTACCAAGGGTAAATCATGTTTGACTAATCTGTTGGAGTTTTTCGAGGATGTAACCAGGAAGTTAGACGGGGGAGATCCAGTGGATGTAGTGTACCTCGATTTCCAGAAGGCATTTGATAAGGTCCCACATAGAAGATTGGTGGGTAAAATCAAAGCTCAGGGCATCGGGGGGAAGGCATTGACATGGATTGAAAACTGGTTGGCAGATAGAAAGCAAAGGGTAGCGGTGAATGGATGTTTCTCGGAATGGCAGGTGGTGACTAGTGGGGTGCCACAGGGCTCGGTATTGGGACCACAGCTGTTTACCATTTACGTTAACGATTTGGATGAAGGCATAGAAAATAACATCAGCAAATTTGCTGATGATACTAAGCTGGGTGGCAGTGTGATATATGATGAGGATGTTAGGAGAATTCAGGGTGACTTGGATAGGCTGGGTGAGTGGGCAGATACTTGGCAGATGGCGTTTAATGTGAATAGGTGTGAGGTTATCCACTTTGGGAGTAAGAACAGGAAGGCAGATTATTATCTGAACGGTATAGAGTTGGGTAAGGGAGTAATACAAAGAGATCTCGGAGTCCTTGTTCATCAGTCACTGAAGGTGAATGAGCAAGTGCAGCAGGCAGTGAAGAAGGCTAATGGAATGTTGGCCTTTATTACAAAGGGAATTGAGTACAAGAGCAAGGAAATCCTCTTGCATTTGTACAGAGCCCTGGTGAGACCACACCTGGTGTATTGTGTACAGTTTTGGTCTCCAGGGTTAAGGAAGGACATCCTGGCTGTAGAGGAAGTGCAGCGTAGATTCACGAGGTTAACTCTTACGCAGAGAGGTTAGAGAGACTGGGCTTGTACACGCTGGAATTAAGGAGACTGAGAGGGGATCTGATTGAAACATATAAGATTATTAAGGGATTGGACAAGATAGAGGCAGGAAATATGTTCCAGATGCTGGGAGAGTCCAGTACCAGAGGGCATGGTTTGAGAATAAGGGGTAGGTCATTTAGGACAGAGTTAAGGAAAAACTCCTTCTCCCAGAGAGTTGTGGGGGTCTGGAATGCACTGCCTCGGAAGGTAGTGGAGGCCAATTCTCTGGATGCTTTCAAGAAGGAGCTAGATAGGTATCTTATGGATAGGGGAATCAAGGGATATGGGGACAAGGCAGGAACCGGGTATTGATAGTAATTGATCAGCCATGATCTCAAAATGGCGGTGCAAGCTCGAAGGGCCGAATGGTCTACTTCTGCACCTATTGTCTATTGTCTATTGTCTATATCCTTGCAATCCAGTACAGACCCAGGTTTGAGGATCTTACTTTTCAGCTTTGTGTTGATGAAAAAGGAAGGACTGGTTGGTAGCAGGGTGCTGGTGTTGGAATGTGCAGGTGGAGTTATTATTTTTCAAATGTACCTAAGCTAAAGAGAGGGAATACGTCAATGCTGCCACTCATGAATTCAGTTTGGACTGTTTGGTATAAGTGTGCATGCAGTGTTATGTGTGTGATCGTGCATGTGAAACTGCAGACAAAATAAGTTGCCTCAAGTGAACATTATCATCAAATTTCTGTAAGGTTTTGCACAAAGAATGAGCCCTAGTTGAAATACTGAAATACCTTGTGCTCACCACAACAGTGCTAATTTAGAAGGATTGATAGATATTAAGCTGCATGCCTTTTTTATTATATTAGTAATATCTTTAGAAGTGAGATAAATCACTTATGATACGTGAATTTTTGATATTCCATTGAAGCAGGCAAGCTGGGTTATGGCACATCGCTCACCAAAAATTTGGTGAGATTCTGGCTAATTTCGATTTAACTTTAGCTCAACTACACCCTCACTTGAACGGTGCTGGTACTTTATACTTGAACCATGGCTGAGACCAGCAGTCATGGCCCTATCCAGCAGTACATTTGGTATAAGTGTGCTGCACATTGGCTGCACATTTTCTCCACATTCTTTTACAAAACGTCAATTATTCAACCAAGAAAGCCAGGCTGACTCCAAAGCAACAGCACATTAAATAATTGCACTCTGCCTTCCTCTGTGCTACTTCCTCAAACTGACAAATAGCATTATTGCACGAAGGAGATACACACTTACAAAACTTCCTTTCTGCTCACTAAACAGCTTTAATTGGAGCAGTCCTGTGTTTACAGAGATAAAGGCTCTTGTTTAATCTCTGTGCAAACCTGTTACTTTGAGTGCCTTGATGAATGACTGGAATGAACTTCAAGTAAACAATTCACAAGATGAACTGTCCTCCAGCAACATCACAGAATTCTCTTGTCTCTTATTTACGCTCTTGCCTATCCAGTGACCCCAAATGTAAAGTGTGCATTACAAGTGGTAAAGACCGGAGTTCACTGGGGTTCTTCTGCAAAAAAACAACTTATTCCTCATTGCCTAAATTTATTTAAGAACTTGCATTCATGCAGAGTATCAGCAGTGTTATTGATGCGTAGGAATGTAACAGAACAATACTGAAAGCATTGACAATGAATGTAAAGAGTGAAAAGAGATTGAACAGTTAATTCTTGTAATTTTAAAATTATGAATAAAATTTATTTTGATATAAAAAACCTAGCATTTATACAGATCTTTTCCCGATCTTCATGACAGAAACACATTTTAAAGTCAAGTCGGTGTTATAAAAGCTATAACGTTTTATAACGTTAAAATGTTGTTGTAAAATGGTTAACTTGAAGACAAAATGCGACAGCTATAGGGCTGGCATAGTGGTTAGCATAACGCTATTAGATTGCCAGCAACGTTGGTTCAATTCTCACCGTTGCCTGTAAGGAGTTTGTACATTCTCCTTTGTGACCGTGTGGGCTTCCTGCCAGTGCTCCGGTTTCAGAAACAGAATCAAGTTTAATACCACTGGCACATGCTGTGAAATTTGTTGATTTGCAGCAGCAGTGCATTGCAATGCATAATAATAAAAGAAACTATAAATTACAGTAAGAAGTATATGAAAAAATGAAATAAGTAGTGCAAAAAGAGAGGGGAGAAAAGGTAGTGTTCATGGGTTCATTGTCCATTCAGAAATCTTATGGTGATGGGGACAAAGCTGATCCTGAAGCACTGAGTGTGTGTCTTCAAGCTTCTGGTGGCAATGAGAGGAGGGCATGTGGCATGTGCTGGGTGATGGGGCTCCTTAATGATGGATGCTGATTTTTTGAGGCATCACCTTTTGAAGATGTCCTCGATGCTGAGGAGGCTCATGCCCATGAGAGAGTTGGCTGAGTTTGTACAACTTTCTGCCTCTTCTTCCAATCCTGTGCAGTGACCCCTCCATACCTGATGATGATGAATGCTCTTCACAGTACATCTGTAGAAATCCATGAGTGTCTTTGATGACATGCCAAGTATCCTCAAATTCCTAATGAAATAAAGCAGCCCACCAATGAAACATGCACAGAATGCTGGAGGAACTCAGCAGGTCAAGCGGCATCTAAGGAAATGAATAGATTGTCGACGTTTCGGGCCGAGATCTTTCTTCAGAACTGGAAAAGAAGGAGGAAGCCATAATAAAAAGCTTGGGTGAGAGGAAGGAGGCTAGTTCGAAGGTGATAGGTAGGAAAGGTCAAGGGCTGGAGAGGAAGGAATCTAATAGGAGAGGAGAGGAGAAAGGGAAGGTGGAGCGGGCCCAGGGGGAAGTAATAGGTAGATGAGAAGAGGTAAAAAGTCAGTGTAGAGAATAGGGGAACAGGAGGGTAGAAATGAGTTTACCCAAAGGAGAAACCAATATTCATGCCATCAGGCTGGAGGCTACCCAGACTATAAGGTGTTGATCCCCCACCCTGAGCGTGGCCTCATCTTGGCACAAGAGGCCATGGATGAACACATCAAAATGGAAATGAGACTTGGAATTAATATGTTTGGCCACCGGGAAGTCACGCTTATGGAAGGTGGTGCGGAGGTGCTCGATGAAAAGGTCCCCCAATTTACAATGGGTCCATCGGGGGCACCGGACACTATAGATGACCCCCTGCAGATTTGCAGGTGAAGTGTTGCCTCACCTGGAAGGACTATTTGGGGCCCTGAATGGAGGTGAGGGAGGAGGTGCATGGGCAGGTGTAGCATTTAAGCTGCTTGCAGGGATAAGTACTGGGAAGGAGATTAGTGGGGAGGGGTGAATGGACAAGGGAATTATGAAGATGAAGATGGTGCCAGTCGAAGGGAAGATTTAAACTTCAAGTCTCTTCCAGGGATGCCTACACTGAAGAAGTTCAAATCTTCTCTTCGATGGGAGTTCAGTGAAACCCTCTCTTACTGCTCCCCTCTGCGATCTCTGTGGCCCTCCAACTCTTTGACCACGTGCTTACCCAAACTCGCTATCACAGCCATGTATCCTTCCTCTGAACATGCCTTTACCACCAGCTTGTACCACATGGCTTCCAGATCCGTTTGCAAGCTTCTTGATTTGACACCAATCAACTTCCCTACTCTTTACTTCATCCCTCCCTCTCCCAGTTTCACCTATCACCTTGAGTTTCTCCCTTCCCTTCCTCCCCCCGCCTTTTAATTCTACTGCTGATCTTTTTTCTCCAGTCCTGATGAAGGGTCTCGGCCTGAAACATCGACTGTTCACTCTTTTCCACAGATGCTGCCTGGCCCGCTGAGTTACTCCAGCATTTTGTGTGTATCGCTTGGTTTTCCACAAATGGTGGGTTTCCGTACCTACTGTGTGGCCTAGAAGCGTGTGCCTTCGGGGGCTGGAGAAGCAATGCGGAGGATTGTAACATCAGAACAGCGAGCTGCTGTTCTCCTGCTCTCGTTATTGAAGGAGCAATTTCTCTCTGCCTCATTGATGAGAATGAGCCTGTCTGAGATACTGAAGTGTTGGCTTATGGACTGTAGTTTTTTTATTGTAATGGAGGGATTTGAGGACTTCCTGATTGGGGATAGAAGTGTATAGGGACTGGTGAAAGTGAGGCGGTCAGGGCCAGGGGAATTGAAAGTTACTGAGGAGATCTAGGGCGTGAGAAGCAGTGTGGATGTAGATGGAAAGGGATTGAAACAAGGGAAAACAGAATGGAGTCGAGGCAAGAGGACACAAGTTCAATGGGGCAGGAGCAGGCAGAGACAATGGGCCTACCTGACAATCAGGTTTGTGGATCTTGGGAAGGAGGTAGAAGTGAACAGTGCACAGGGTACAGAACTCACTAAGCTGTAGGAAAAGGGGAACAAGGGTGAGGCCCTTAATGATGATAGAATGTTCTGTCTCTGAGGTGAGAAGGTTGGAGGAAACTGTGAAGAGGCGGCAAGGATTAGAGCTTTGATTAGAGGGCGGAAGAGAGTTGGTGGTGCCAGAGGAGAGAGGAGGGTTGGCGTGTTCAGGGAAGGTGGGGTGGGAGGAAGATGGAAGTTCCGAGGACCCAACAGCTAATGGTGGGGCCTGAGAGGCATGGGGTTGCAGAATGGAAGTGAGGGAAAGGGAGATTAAGGGGTCCAACGGCAGTGCGTAGAGTCTCAGCCTGGAGGTGCTGGTGGTTGTAGTCTAGGCTGGAGCTGGAGCTAGTGACCACGCAATTAGCAGTCTGAAGGTGTCAGGGTCATAGGATCCGGCATTGGTGACAGTGGAATCCGGGATCTGGATCTGCTGAGGGATCGATGGAACAGGTGTTAGTGATAGAGGTGTTACCGGTCAGGTGGGGCCCAGAGCCATCGTGGCTAGGGCTGGAGATGGTGAGATCTGTAATCTGGGGCCGTCCGATGGAATCGAGATCCGAGCAGGAGGCAGCAGAGGTTGCGGTCTGGGGACATCCAGGGCCTTGGAAGCTGCACCCGTGCGGGATCTTCCTGTGGAAGTTGCACCCGTGGAGACGGGCGATCTTCCAATCCTTGCTGTACTTGCAGGGATAAGTGCCGGGAGGAAGATTAGTGAGGAGGGATGAATGGACAAGGAAATCTCGGCGGGAGCAATGCCTGCGGAAAGTGGACAGAGGTGAAGGAGGTAAAGATCTGTTTGATGATAGAATTCCTTTGGAGATGTCGGAAGTTGCAGAGGATGATGTGATGGATACAGAGGCTGTTGGGGTGGTAGGTAAGGACAAGAGGAACTCTATCACTGTTACGACAGTGGGTAGATGGGGTGAGCGCAGATGTTCAGGAAATGGAGGAGATGTGGGTGAGGGCAGTATCAATAATGGAGGGAGGGAAACCCTGTTCTTTGAAGAAGGAGGACACATGGAAACCCACGCCCTGGGAACACATGTGGTGGAGGCAAAGAAACTGAGAAAAGGGAATAGTATTTTTACAGCAGATAGGATGGGAGGAAGTAACAAAATAACAGTGGGAATCAGTAGGTATAACCAGTAGGTTTATAAAAGATGTTGGTTGACAATTTGTCTCCAGAGATTGAGAAAGGAGAGGGTGGTGTCAGAAATGGACCAAGTAAAATTTGGTTCCTCCCACTTTCTGAAGACGTATGGGTTAGTAGGTTCATTGGTCACATTGGTTCAATTGGGCAGTGTGGGCTTATCAGGCCAGAGGGCCTTTTACTGTGCTGTATCTCTAAATTAAAAATTAGAATTAAAATAATAAGTATGCAGAATAGTTTTCTTTAAATGCACACTGATGAATAAATCTCAACTGAAACACAGGATGAGCTCTTATTAATCTTCCAATGAATCAGAAATAATTTTTCACATTCATCTGGCAGTTAAAGGCAATACTGTAACATTTCATCCTTAAAGACAAATTTGGCAAAACACAGAGAGTAGCCAATGTCCAAGAAACAGCCTAACATTGTGAAAAATAGAAACCGCGGAGGCTGGGAATCTGAAAAAAAAAACAAGAATGCTGGAAACCCTCAGCAGAGCAAGACAGTATTTATGTATGTCCAGTAACTTTGTAAGTGGCTTGAGTGTTGACATAAAGGTACAGAGGTAAAGGTACTTATTTCAGGAACTTAGCAAAACAACCAATTTTCTGATCCTTCACTGTTAATGAAAGGGTTCAATTGTGATTGAGAGTGAGAAAATTTGGTTCCTCACCTAAAACATAGCACCATCTAATTTGCAGACATTTAAGATTTTGATAGAGTCTCTATTGCCTTTAAGCACAGCACACAATTTAAAGTTGGGTCTTCTTGGTTTGGTTGTTAGCATTCTGCCCAACACAGTTCAATTGACCACCCATTCCACTGAATAAGTGCTTAAAAATATGGCATCTTCAGAAGCATGACTTTGGAACATACGTGACAAGTTTTCATCAGTTCGTACAAGTACCGTGGTGTCCCAGGCTAATTTCATCAAAAGTAGTCCAAGCATTGGTCAGAATCAGGTTTAATATCATTGGCATGTGTCGTGAAATGGGTTGATTCGTGACAGCGATTCAGTGCTATACATTAAAAAAATTGTAAGAAGAAATATATATATAGTAGCAATGAGAAGAGAGTATGTCCTTGGTGATGGGGGCCTGAATTCTGGATGCCCCCTTTTTGAGGCATCGCCTTTTGAAGATGTTGGGAGGCAGGGTGCCTACGATGGAGCTGGCTGAGTTCACTCACCTTCAACACCTTGGGGCCATGAATATGCAGAAACTAATCGGGAGAAAACATAAATTGAGCATGCTACTTGAGCACATCAAATGTTATCTGCCCTGTAATAAGGAAATCACTTTGTGACTTCAGAAAGGATTTCCATTCTTTTCAGGACACAGGCCGAGCTTCGAAGAAATGCTCACTATTTGTCTCTGGGGTGCGCAGTTCCAAAGGCAGTGAAGAATGGTCTGACTTCTCTGTGTAATACAGCCTCAAAGACAAAAAAGAATAGTCTCCACTTGTCTTTATTTGTGCCACGTCAATTGACTTTTCAGGATAAAATACCCTGCCTGATTGCCAACCAACATATGTCTATCACTATTCACTGCTGCCCACTGCCAAGTTAATGTGGCAAAATAAATAACAACTAATTGACAATGCTTCTTCAACAGCATACAATAAAGGATAATTTTTACTACCTGGAAGAGGAATTGCTTAGGTACTCTAACACCTGCATGATGATCTCCAGCTGCAAACATCCTGACCTGGAATTATATATCATTGGTGCTATGTGCTTAATCATTGGTGATTAACCAACAGCCCTGTGGGTTTCCTTCTTCACAAGCACTGCAGCAAGTTATGAATTTGGTTTCTCACAATTTTCCTCAACATGATCAAAACACTCTGACCTCTGAGCAATGCCAACCTTCCATGAGTGACTATGAACAGACAGAAATTTGAACCCTGGTACCACCTTCCTCCCCTCCCATTACATTTTTACTTGAGCTTCTGTCATTTTCCTTTATAATCCTAATGAAGGGCCAAAATATCCAGTACTAATCTCTGTCCATAGATACTGCTGGACCTGATGACATTCTCCTGCATTACCAGCTTCTTTTTAAAAATTATTTTCACTTAGAGGAACAGCAGGGTGCCAGGCCTTTCTGGCTCGTGAGCCTGCGCAACCCAGTTACACCCAAGTGGGCAATTAACTTCCTAACCTGTATTTCTTTGGGCTGTGGGAGGAAACTGGAGCACCCAGAGGAAACCCATGTGATCATGGGGAGAACATACAAACCCGTTGAGACAGTAGCGGAATTGAACCTAGGTCGTTGACACTGTAATAGTGTGCAGCACTACTGTGTCATCTGTTGCTGATCATTTTAATGTCAGTACAAATCAACACCGATTTATACCACATGTCCAATCTGTCACAAATCATCAAATGGTGGATGATTCTCACCTAGTGAACATTTTCTCTGTACCTTTGCTTCACCTGGTCCATCTATGAACCAATCGGTCTGACACAGTAAATGGAAGGATGGCAGTAAGCGGTTCTAGACTGGATATTCCAGCACTGGTCAACGTTGTCTCACCACAAGCAATAGCGGACTACACTGGATGATTAATGGAAAACACCAAGCTCACTGTCAAAATGGCGGCAGCAGAAGCACAAGTGTTATCCCCTGGAAAGCCTTTTGCAGCCCTTATAATCTTTTGGGCAAGAGATTACTCGAGTGCAATGAACCCTCAGCAACCCTCTGAACCCTAGAATTCAATGCCAGCTGTCCAAACTTGCTTTAAGTTTTGCAGCAGCACCCTAACATTGAGTGACTCCCATCTATCCTACTTTGGAAGATGGAAGCTCAGCCATCACATTTCACATAATGGCTGAAAAGGCAATGTTGAAGTGAAGCTCTTGCAATGCATATATAAATACTGAATATACATATACATACTGTAATGGGAGGGGAGGAAGGTGGTACCAGGGTTCAAATTTCTGTCTGTTCATAGTATGGCAGTGTCTTTACTTCTTCAGGAGTGTGCGGAGATGTGGCATGATATCTAAAACCTTAACAAACTTCTAGTGTGTGTGTGTGTGTGTGTGTGTGTGTGTGTGTGTGTGTGTGTGTGTGTGTGTGTGTGTGTGTGTGTGTGTGTGTGTGTGTGTGTGTGTGTGTGTGTGTGTGTGTGTGTGTGTGTGTGTGTGTCCTCCGAAATAATAACACCTCGGAATTTAAAGTTGCTGACCCTCTCCACTTCTGCTCCTCCACTGAGGACTGGCTCATCGCCCTCAGCTTTCCTTCTTCTCTAGTCTATCATCAGCTCCTTGGTCTTACTGACATTAAGATGTTGTTGTTATAACAGAACTCAGCAAGATTTTCACTCTCCCTCCTCTCTGCTGATTCGTCACCACCTTTGATTCGGTCAATCAATCAGTATATAACTACATACAGAAACACAATAGACGCATGTTCCTGCACATTATTAAAGGTGTATTCCTGCCACTTAGCCTGATCTCAAAAAGTTGACTGTTTATTTCTTTACTGAGATTTCAGATATTGTTCCCGGGATGTGTTGGAGCCACTCTGCCAGTCCAGGTATCACAGCTCCAAGTGCTCCCATCACCACTGGGATTACTCTGGCTTTAACTGTCCACATCCTTTCTATCTGCTCTTTCAAGCCTTGGTATTTCTCCAGTTTCTCATATTCTTTCATCCTGATGTTACTGTCATTTGGGATTGCCACACCTATTACTATGGCTTCCTTCTGTTCCTTCTCCAGTATCACTATGTCTAATTGGTTGGCCCGTACCTTCTTATCAGTCTGTATTTGGAAGTCCCACAGGATCTTAGCTCTGTCATTCTCCACTACCTTCCCGGGTGTTTCCCATTTGGACTTGGGAGTGTCCATTCCATTCTCAGCACAGATGTTCCTGTATACAATTCCTGCAACTTGGTTGTGCCGTTCAGTGTATGTTGTCCCTGCCTGCATCTTGCCCCCTGCTACAACATGCTGGATGGTTTCAGTGGATTCCTTGCACAGTCTGCATCTTGGGTCTTGGGTCTTTTCCACTATATATGTATATATAGAGGAAACTGATCAATTGTTATACCAGTAAAATGCAAATATCCATAAGGTGATTGCAAACATTTCAATTATAGCCTTAATTCACAACCAGGTTTGTCACCAGTCAGTGGACAAGTTGCATTAACACAGTACATAGAACAGTACAGCACAATACAGGCCCTTCAGACCATGATGTTTTGCCAACCTCCTAGCCTACTCCAAGGTCAATCCAACATTTCCCTCCAATATAGCCCTCTATTTTTCTTTCATCCATGTGCCTGTCCAATAGTCTCTTAAATGTCCCCAATGTATCTGCTTCTACCATCATCACTGGTAGCGCATTCCTCGCACTCACCGCTCTCTGTGAAAAACATACCTCTGACATCCCCAGTCATCTTAAAACTATGTACTTTGGTATTAGCCATTGCCACCCTCAGAAAAAGTTGCTGGCTGTCAACTTATCATCTTGTACATCTAGTGATTACAGAATGTTCTGCAGAATCTTGTCAAGGAGTGGTGAATTGTTGCTGCTATCATGTCCTATTAGACCATGCCTTTGTTCAGCATTTGGAAGCGCAGGAATGCTCACTGTCCTGAGACTTCCAAACTGAAGTAGCTAAAAGGACAGAGAGATGGCAGTGGCATTCAGTAAAAAGATGTTTAAAGGAAAGCAATTTTTTTAACTGTTTTCTACCACCAATTGCATTTCATTACTTTATTCTCCACTGAGGATCAAAGATGTGTTAACTCACAAGGGTTAAATCACATTGATACCTTCTACTCCACTGAAGGTGATGGCTGCATTTCAATAACAATCTTTACAACTGCAAAGTTGTATTTCTAACAGAATGTGAATTATCATAGAATGACTCGACTGTTTTGAATGTATAATAAGTTGTGTCTCAATGGTGAGAATATATGCATGCCATTTACAATGACATTTTATGATGTACTTCACATTTTGAAAGATCTGCTGAATGTCTGAAACCATCAGAGGTAGCTGCCAAAAGTCTGATTTCCACGTAGAAGAAAGCTATTAATATATGTGGTCTTACGAGGTGAGAAACCAAACTGCCTTACGAGAATGAATGCTGTGACAAAGGTCACTGTACTAAACAAGATCCACAAATGACCTTACTAATAGTAAGTGGCAACAAATTACTTGGCACCTACACTTTTAACATTCACCATTTCTCTCCAGGTGGTAGAGCATGAACCTGTTTTGAATTATTAACAATCTAAGCACCCTGATGCATTGGTCTCATACTTCCTGCATTAAATCCACGGAACGATCTTTCAATATCAGTTTTCAGTCTCACTACAACAGATGCAAACATTTAAGTCAGCGTTATACTGTACATTATGATTAAAGTATGAATATAAAGGACATTTTAGTCAAGAAAAATTTGTATTTCTCACAGAAAAGAAATAAGAACCACAATTATTTGTCAATCTAAATACCATCAGTGTCTTTTCACTAGCCTTACTTTAGAAGGGCACTAACCGGTGCTATCCTGTGCCTGATGTCTGGCTCTCAGGCCTTCCAGGATAGGGTGAGGCAGATACCCTTAGTGGCTGGTCAAAGTGAGTTCCTGCCCTTTGGGAGTACAGGTGAAAGGCACCGGTGAGGACGCTGTCTGACAGTCAGTGCTTCAAGAGACATTCTAAAATGTTCTACAGAATCAGAACACCACTGAAACATGTGAGTTCATGGAACCCAGCCTCTCTCTGCTCAGTAATCCACACACTTGCCACTGTCTTATTGTTAGTGAAGATCTGATGGGCTCAGACTGTGCTTCATTGGAAGCAAAAACCTGCTGGTCTGTCACTCTGACCGGGGCATTGCCCGTGTCTGTTGCAGACGTATTAGTCACTTCCAGAGCAGCAATGTTGTTCTTCTGGCTCCACACAATCTCACGATTGACATAAACCTCACGTTGCAGTCACATTATGCAATTAACCTGACAGGAAAATACTCACCAAACACGGACTAGATTGGCCGAAGGGTCTGTTTCTGTGCTGTAGTATTCCATGGCTCTATATACATCTCAACTTGCTTTCCTATTAGTTTGTCCTTCAGTGCGCCCCTCTACTGTCCTCTTTTTTCCCCTGCAGGTCAGCAGAATTCCATAGACTTGACTTTCATCCATCCTACCTGGTGAATCTCCTTTCCACAAGCCTGGTTGCAGTCCATTGGTGCTTGGTATCTCTCCTTGTGCAGTGTGCTCATCTACTCTACGTATATTTTGCTCCTGTGGATACCCAGTATATGAATAAGTACTTTGAGGGGATAGTCACAATGACACATATTCCACTTCCATCATACATAGAATATAGAATGTTGTGCCAAACATGTAACCTACTCTAGAAACTGCCTAGAATTACCGTAATACTAGTCCTCTATTCTTCTAAGCTCCATGTACCCACAGTATCTAAGAGTCTCTTAAAAGACCCTGTTGTATCCGGCTCCACCACCGTTGCTGGGAGTGCATTCCACACACCCACCACTCTCTGTGTGAAAAGCTTACCTCTGACATCCCCCTTGTACCTACTTCCAAGCACCTTAAAACTATGTCCACTCGTGTTAGCCATTTCAGTCCTGGGAAAAAGCCTCTGACTATCCACACAATCAATGCCTCTCATCGTCTTATACACCTCTATCAGGTCACCATTTCTTCCTCATCCACTTTCTCAATGTGGTGCTTGACTGGTACACCAAACACTGTGGTGACCCTGCAAAAACATGGACAAAAACAAAAGCGTAACTCTGAATAGAGCATATAGACTTTGGAGAAACTGCTAAGGAAGATTGCTCCACCCCGTTCTTCTATCTGCCGCTCACCAGAAGGCCAATATACCATCACCTGAGGTGCCTCCCTCACCACATACGATGCCAGTCAATCAAGATTATAAACATTTTCTGATGAGCCTTGGAAGCTACTGAACTATCTCCTCAGAGAAACCTCCAGTGTCATTACCTCCGTCCTGCCGTATAGTGTGTATTGCTCAATTAGGAGGCAACGTACATGATGTACTGTATATTGTCATTGGAGCCTGTCTTCCAATTTAAGTTGAGGAATTTGATATTATGGACAACTCTCCCACTAGTCTATTTATGAATGATAACTTTGTGCATTGATAATCTCAGCTATCTAATGGAGAATATAAACATCAACATGTTCCTCCTAATATTGAACATGCACCCACTCTATGAGGGTGTACAATAAACAAAAGCAAATGGAAACACTGCATGCTAAGGACAAAGTTAATAGAATATCTCTGAAGTAATGGCAATCTACTGACCCACTCAAATTGGGCCTATATAGAGCAATCCATTTGTCCAGGCTGTTTTAAGCTTTGCTCTCATAAGTCTTATTAAACCTTATTCTTCCCTTGGATCCCATGAGCTATAATATCATTAAAGTGACAGATATCTTTCTAAAGTGTACTTACAGTATGTGAAGGGGCAAAGCACACATGCTCTGTTGTTGACCACAAAATATTCAAGGAGAACAATCATGCATAACCCTGCTTTAACAGGCGATTGTCCTTCCATAACCTCTTGTCTACTGCATCATGCTTTTCAACATGCCTAAGACTTAGCAATTTTAATTGGAAACTATCAGTGTAACAACACTGCAACTTTCATTATTCAGTCCATTCTTCCTTCTTTATCCTCAAGAAGTCAGATTGTACAGGTGCAGTCAACATAGCTGGAATATCACAGATATTGAATCAAAGAATCACCAAATGCTATTAACACAGAGGACACTATTTAGCCGAGAGTCTCTTTCACTAGCCATAAAGCAATCTCATTAGTCTTTTACCCCACAACCTGACAAATTATCCTCTCCCAAGTTCCTATTCAATTCCTTTCTGAAGGACACAAACATATGTGCATTCCACTATCTTTACAGATAGTGAATGATAGATGCAACCACATTATGAGCAAAGAGGATTTTACTCAAACACAAGGAAATCTGAAGATGCTGCAAATTCAAGCAACACACACAAAATGCTGGTGGAACGCAGCAGGCCAAGCGGCATCTATAGGAAGAAGTACAGGCGACATTTCGGACCGAGACCTTTCGTTAAGACTAACTGAAAGAAAGGAATTTACTCAGAGCTCTTCTTGTACCCTTCGCCCAATTTTAACTATGTATCCACTGGTTCCTGAACCGTTTAGGAATGGAGCCAGCTGTTCTTCATTTATCTTGTGTAACCATAATTGTTTTTTGGATCTCCATCAAATTCCCTTTCCAACCTTTATGCCTCAAGTAGAACAATCCTAGATTCCCCATTTCAGCCACACAGGTGAACTTGACTACAAGCAAGCCTCTTGTCATAGCCAGGTATATATATCATACATACAGTCATAGAGTTATAGAAAAGTACAGCACAGAAACCTCTCTAGTTCACGCTGAACCATTTAAACTGCCTGCTTCCATCAATCTGCACAGGAGTCATGGCCCTCCACACCCTACCATCCATGTACCTATCCAAGCTTCTCTTAAACGTTAAAATCAAGCTCAGGATTCACCACTTGCACTGGCAGCTCATTCCACACTCTCGCGACCCTCGAAGTGAAGCAGTTTCCCCTCATGTTCCCCTTAAACATTTCATCTTTCACCCTTAACCCATGACCTCTGGTTGCAGTCCCATCCAACCTCAGTGGAAAAAACTTGCTTGCATTTACTCTATCTATATCCCTCAAGTTTGTATACCTCTATCAAATCTCCAATCAACCTTCTACATTCCAACGGATAAGGTCATAACGTATTTAATCTTTCCTTATAATTCAGCTCCACCAGACCCGGTAACATCAGTCCTGCTGAAGGGTCTCGGCTTGAAACATTGAGGGTACACTTTTCCATAGATGCTGCCTGGCCTGCTGAATTCCTCCTGCATTTTTTGTGTGTTGCCAGGAACATCTTTGTAAATTTTCTCTGTACTCTTTCAACCTTATTTACATCTTTGCTGTAGGTAGGTGACCAAAACTGCACACAATACTCCAAATTAGGCCTCACCAATGTCTTATACAACTTCAACATGATTCTACAACTTCTGAGGATGTTTTATAAGTCTGTGGTGGCCAGTGCTATCATGTTTGCTGTTGTGTGCTGGGGCAGCAGGCTGAGGGTAGCAGACACCAACAGAATCAACAAACTCATTCGTAAGGCCAGTGATGTTGTGGGGGTGGAACTGGACTCTCTGACGGTGGTGTCTGAAAACAGGATGCTGTCCAAGTTGCGTGCCATCTTGGACAATGACTCCCATCCACTCCATAATGTACTGGTTAGGCACAGGAGTACATTCAGCCAGAGACTCATTCCACTGAGATGTAACACTGAGCGCCATAGGAAGTCATTCCTGCCTATGGCCATCAAACTTTACAACTCCTCCCTCAGAGTATCAGACACCCTGAGCCAATAGTCTGGTCCTGGACTTATTTCCACTTGGCATGATTAACTTATTATTATTTAATTATTTATGGTTTTATATTGCTATATTTCTACACTATTCTTGGTTGGTGCGGCTGTAACGAAACCCAATTTCCCTCGGGATCAATAAAGTATGTCTGTCTGTACATAACATCCCATCTCCTGTCCACAGTACTTTGATATATGAAGGCCAACGTACCAAAAACATTCTTTACAACCCTATCTACCTGTGACAACACTTTCAATGAATTATGTACCTGTATTCCCAAATTCTGTTGTTCTACCACACTCCTCAGTGCCCCACCGTTCACTATATAAGACCTATCTTGTTTAGTCCTACTGAAGTGCAGCACCTCTCACTTCTCTGTATTAAATTCCATTTGCCAATTTTCAACCATTTTTACAGCTGGTCCATATCATGCTACAAGCCTTCTTTGCTGTCCACTACACCCCCAATCTGTAAATCTGCTGATCCAGTTAACCACATTATCATCCAGATCATTGATCTCGATGACAAGCAACAATGGACCCAGCACCGATCCCTGTGGCACTCCACTAGTCACAGGCCTCCAGTCAGAGTGACAACCATTTACTACCATTCTCTGGCTTCTCCCACAAAGCCAATGTCAAATCCAATTTACTCCCTCATCTTGAATGCCGAGTGACTGAACCTTCTTGACCAACCTCCCATGTAGGACCTTGTCAAATGCCTTGCTAAAGTCCATATAGACAATACCCACTGCCTTGCTTTCATCCACTTTCCTGGTAACTTCCTTGAAAAACCTCTATACGATTGGTTAGGCATAACCTACATGCATAAAGCCATGCTACCTCTCCAAATACTCTCCCCATAGAGTCCTACCAGATGTGGTGACATTTCACCTGCAAATCTGTTGGGGTCATCTACTGCATCCAGTGCTCCCAGTGTGGCCTCCTGTATATCAGTGGGACCCAATGTCAAGCACCTTCGCTCAGTCTACCTCAAAAAGCAAGATTTCCCGGTGGCCATCTATTTCAATTCTACTTCCCATTCCCATTCTGATGTGTTGGAGGAGCAACATCTATACTTCATCTGGATAGCCTCTAACCTGATGGCATGAACATTGATTTCTCAAATTTCTGGTAATTGCCCCTCCCCCTTCACCATTCCCCATGTGTGTTTCCTTCTCACACCTTTGTTCCTTTCCTGCCCATCACCTCCCTCTGGTGCTCCTCCCCCTTCCATTTTTTTTCATGGTCTTCTGTCCTGTCCTATCAGATTCCCTCTTCTCCAGCCTTTTATCTCTTTCACCAATCAACTTCCCAGCTTTTGCTTCACCCCTCCCCCTCTCACAGTTCACCTATCACCTGCCACATGTACATCTTCCTCCCCTCCCCCACCTTCTTATTCTGACTTCTTCCCCACTTCCCTTTCCAGTCCTGACGAACAGCCCAAAACATCGACTGTTTACTCTTTTCCATAGACGCAGCCTTGCCTGCTGAGTTCCTCCAGCATTTTGTGTGTGTTGCTTTGGATTTCCAGCATCTGCAGATTTTCTTGTATTTATAATTTCTTGGCTTATTTCTAGAGCCTTTCTCAAACAGTGGAACAACATTGGCTGTCCTCCAGTACCTCTGGTACCTCACCTGTCGCTAAGGATGTAATATCTCTGATCGGGCCTTGGCAATTTCTACACTTGCTTCCCACAGGGTCTGAGAGTACATCTTGTCAGGCCCTAGGGGATTTTCTCCATCCTAATTTGCTTCAGGACAGCAAACATGTATAAGGTCCATGAAGTCGATGCCGCTTTGCCTCACATCTCTAGACTCTGTGTCTGTCTCCTTAGTAAATATTGATGCAAAAAATTAAGATCTCTCCCATCTCTTTTGGCTTGACAAATGGATTACCATTCTGATCTTCCAGAGGACCAATTTTGTCCTTTGCAATCTTTTTGCTCTTGACACATCTGTAGAATCTCTTAGGATTCTCCTTCGCCTTGTCTGCTAGGGCAACCTCATACCTTCTTTTCGCCCTCTTGATTTCTTTCTGAAGTGTTCTCTTGCATTTTGTATACTCCGTAAGCACCTCATTTGTTTCTACCTGCCTATACCTGCTACGCACCTCCTTATTTTTCTTAACCAGGGCCTCGTTATCTCTTGAAAACCAAGGTTCCCTAAACCTGTTAACTTTACCTTTAATTCTGACAGGCACATACAAGCACAGCTTCGTTCTCTCAAAATTTCACTTTTGAAGGCCTCCCACTTACCAAGTACACCTTTGCCAGAAAACAGCCTGTCCCAGTCCACACTTGCCAGATCCTTTCTGATACCATTAAAACCTTTCTCCAGCTTAGAACCTCAACCCACAGACCAGATCCACCTTTTTGCATATTTACTGTGAAGCTAATGGCATTGTGGTCACTAGATGCAAAGTGCTTCCCTACACAAACTTCTGTCACCTGCCCAGTCTCATTCCCTAATAGAACATCCAGTATCACATGTTCTCGCATTGGGATTCTACATACTGATTAAGGAAACTTTCCTGAACACATTTGACAAACTCTATCCCATCTAGCCCTTTTATAGTATGGGAGTCACAGTCAAAATGTGTAAAGTTAAAATCCCCTACTATAACAACCTTATGTTTCGTGCAACAGTCTGCAATCTCTCTGAAAATTTGCTCCTCTGAATCTCTCAGACTGTTGGGTGGGCTGTAATATAGCCCCACAGCTATGGTCATACCTTTCTCATTTCTCAGTTCCACCTATAATCCATCACTAGACAAGTTCTTCAGTCTGTCCTGACAGAGCACGGCCGTGACATTTCCCTGACAAAGCCACCCCTCCTCCTTTAATCTCTCCTGTTCTACCACATCTAAAACAATGGAACCCCAGAACACTGAGCTGCCAGTCCTGCTTCTCCTGCAACCGAGTCTCACTAATGGCCACAATGTCATAATTCCACGTGCTGATCCATGCCCTGAGCTTATCTGCCTTTCCTACAATACTCCTTGCATTGAAATATTGGCAGTTCAGGACAGTACTTGCACCATGCTCAACCTTTTGATTCCTGACTTTGTTTGAGGTCTTAAGAAAGTCTTTCTCCACAATTTCTCCACTAACTGTTACGGCACTCTGGTTTAAACCCCACTGTGCAGTACGAGCAAACCTTCCCACTAGGATATTAGACCTCTTCCAGTTTAGGTGTGAACTGTCTCTTCTGTACCGGTCCCATCTTTCCTGGCAGAGAGCCCAATGATCCAAAAATCTGAAGCCCTCCCACCTCCACCAGCTCCTTAGTCATATGTATAATCTTCTGGCCTCACTAGCACGTGGCATGGGTAGCAATCCTGAGATCATAACCCTGGAGGTCCTGCCCTTTAACTTAGCACCTAACTCCCTGAACTCCCTTTGCAGAACCTCGTCACTTTTCCTACCTATGTCATTGGTACCTGTAAGTATTTGGACCATGACTCCTGGCTATTCACCCTCCCACTTAAGAATACTGAAGAGTCGATCCAAGATGTGCAGGACCCTGGCACCCAGGAGGTAAATACCATCTTGGAATCTCGTTCCCATCCATAAAACTTCCTTTCTGTTCCCCTAACAAATTCCCTATCACCATAGCTCGCTTCTTCTCTGCCGCCTCCTACCCTTCTGAGTCACAGAGCCAGACTCAGTGCCAGAGATCAACCGCTGTGACCTTCCTCTGCAAGGTCATCTTCCCCAACATTATAAAAGCGATAAACCTGTTGATGGTGGGGATGGCCACAGGAGTACTCTGCACTGGCTGTTTCACCCCTTTCCCCTTCCTGATTGTCACCCAGTTTCCTGTGTCCTGCACCTTGGGTGTAACTACCTTGCTATATGTCCTATCTATCACCCCCTCAGCCTCCTGAATGATCCGGAATTCGAGTTCCAGCTCCAACTCCTTGACACGGATTGTTAGAAGCTGCAGCTGGATGCACTTCTTGCAGGTATAGTCATCAGCGACACTGGAGGTCTCCCTGCCTTCTCACATACCGTAGGAGGAGCATTCAACTACCCTGTCTGGCATCCCTCCTGTTCCTAACTGAGCAAATATCAAAGCACCATGACTGGTGCTTTTACCATCATGAGCAAAACAACATACCATCAGATAACATGCTTATCCTTGGCAAAAGTCCATGTTTGTACAATTCTCAACATCTGTAGCTTGTGAAAAACAATGAAGAAGCACATGATGTGCATCAATTTGGAGAAGTACAGCGCAGAAGAAGCCATTCAGCCCCTCATTTCTGTGCTAACTTTCTATACCAAAGCAATTCACCAGCTTCATTCTCTGTCTCCCTTCTCTGGAGCTTGGCAACATTTTTTCTAATTGTCTGATAAATTGGGCAGATCAATGTCAGATGGAATTTGGTACGTATGAAGCAACACATATTGGGGGTCAAGCAGGGCTACGTCATTCATAATGAAGGCTAAGGACCAAGGGAATAGTGAGCGACAGAGAGATGTTTGTGTACACGCCCAAAGACTCTTGAAGATGGGGAAACAAGTAGACAGGGAGGTGAAGAATGCAGACAGTATGCAAGCCTTCATTATCTAGAGCACAGAGAATATCAGCAAAATAATTATGGTACAGCTAATGAGGCCACATCTGGAATATACCACATTAAGTATAGGAGGATTCTGATTTAGATAGAGTGACGTAATCATGAGAAAAGACTTGATAGTCTGTGTTAATTTTCCTTGGATTGGCTAAGGCGGGACCCGGCAGAGTTCTACAAAACCATGAGAGTGTAGATAGTAAGGAATTCTTCCCGGTGGTACAGGTGTTGATGACCAGAGAGCTTATGTTTAAAGTGAGGAGTAAAAAGTTTATAGGGGATCAAAGGAAGAACTATTTATCCTAGAGGGTCATTTCAATCTTGAATGCACTGTCTGAGACCTTAGTGGAGGTAGGTACTCTCATAATATTTAACAAGAATATGGATGAGCACTTGAGTTACCAAAGCATAGTCGGCTATTAGTTCAAAGTAAATTTATTATCAAAGTACATATATGTCACCATATACAACCCTGAGATTAATTTTCTTGCAGGCATTCTCAAATCCATAATAGAATAATAACCATAATAGAATCAATGCAAGTCCACAACAACTTCAGCTTTCAACCAGCATGTGAAAGACAGCAAACTGCAAATACAAAAAAAAAGAAAGTATGATAATGAAGAAATAAGCAATAAATATTGAGAACATGAGATGAAGAGTCCTTCAAAGTGAGTCCATACATTATGGGAATGTTTCAGTACTGGGTAAGTGAAGTTGAGTGTAGTTATTCCCTGTGGTTCAAGAGCCTGATTGTTGCGAGGTAACAACTGTTCTTGAACTAGGTGTTAGGAGTCCTGAGGTTCCTGTAACTCGTCCCTGATGGCAGAAGCGAAAAGAGAGCATATCCTGGGTGGTGGCCATCCCTGATGATGGATGCTGCTTTCCTGTGACAATGCTTCATGAAGATGTGCTCAATGGTGGGGAAGGCTTTACTCATGAGGGACCTGGCCGTATCCACTACTTCTTGTAGGATTTTCCATTCAAGGGCATTGGTATTTCCATACCAGGCCCTGATGCAGCCAGTCAATATACTCTCCACTACACATCTATAAAAGTTTGTTGAAGTTTTAGATGTCAGGCTCAAATCTTCACAAACTACTAAGAAAATAGAGGTGCTGCCATGCTTTCTTCGTAATTGCACTTACGTGCTGGGCCCAGGACGGGTCCTCTGAAATAATAACACCGAGGAATTTATAGTTTCTGAACCTCTCCACATCTGATCCTCTGATGAGAACTGACTCATGAACCTCTGGTTTCCTCCTGCTGAGGTCAATAATCAGCTCCTTGGTCTTGCTGACATTGAGTGAGAGGTTGTTGTTGTGGCGTCATTCAGCCAGATTTTCAATCTCCCTCCTATATGCTGATTCATCGCTGCCTTTGATGCGGCCTACAACTGTGGTGTTGTCAGAAAACTTGAATATGGCATTGGAGCTGTGCTTAACCACACAGTCATAAGTGTAAAGAGAGTAGAGCAGGGCCTAAGCACACAGCCTTGTGGTGCACCTGTGCCGATGGTGAGTGTGGAGATGCTGTTGCCAACCTGAAATGACTTGGAAGTGTGGAAATCAAGGATCCAATAGCACAATGGGGTATTGAGGCCAAGGTCTTGAAGCTTATTGATTAATTTTTGAGGGGATGATAGGATTGAATGCTGAGTTGTAGTTGATAAAGAGCATCCTGATGTATGAATCTTTGCTCTCCAGATATTCCAGGGTAAAGAGCCAATGAGATGGCATCTGCTGTGGACCTGTTGCTCCAGTAGCTGATTTGGAGTGGATCCAAGTCACTTCTCAGGCAGGAGTTGATAATGTTTCATCACAAGCCTCTAAAAACACTTCATCACAGTGGATGTAAGTGGTATTGGATGATAGTCATTGAGGCAGGTTACCACATTCTTCTTAGGCACCGGTATAATTGAAGCCTGTTTGAAGCAAGTGGGTATCTCAGACTGCCGAAGCGAAAGGCTAATATTATCAGTGAAGAATCCAGCCAGTTGATCAGCACAGGTCTTTAATACTTCGACAGGTACCCCGTCTGGTCTAGATGCTTTTCGTGGTTCACTCTTCTGAAGGCTGCTCACACATTGGCCTCAGGGACTAAAATCATAGGATCATCAGGAGCTGTGGGAGCTTGTGATAGTTCCTCCATGTTCTGACGGTCAAAGTGAGCACAGAAGGCATTGAGCTCATCTGGAAGTGAAGTCCTGCTGTCGCCCATGTTGCTTGTTTTAACTATATAAGAGGTGATAGCATTCAAGCCTTGCCACAACATCTGAGCATCCTCCGTTGATTCAAGTTCAGTCCGGAATTGCAATTTCACCCGTGAGATGTCTTTCCAGAGATCGTACCCGGACCTTTTGTAACATCCTTGGTCACCAGACTTGAATATCTCTGATCTGTCCCTCAGCAGATTGTGGATCTCCTGGTTCATCTGGGGGTTCTGATTGGAGAAGACGCTGAATGATTTTGTGGGGACACACTCATCAACAACTGTTTTAATAAAGTCCGTTACAACCACTGTGGTGTAATCATTCCGATCCACAGATAAGTCCGTGAACACGGCCCAGTCCACTGACTCGAAGCAACCCCATAGCTGCTCCTTTGCCCCCCCCCCCCCCCCACCTACAGCCAACTCTTCATTGTCCTCATCTCTGGAGCTTTGCTTTTTAGCCCCTGCCTGTGTGCAGGTAGGAGAAGGACAGCCAAGTGATCAGATTTCCTGTAATATGGTCAGGGTATGAAACGTTAGGCATTCTTTGTCTTAGTATAACAGTGGTCTAGTGTGTTGGGGCTTCTGGTGCTACAGGTTATATGCTGATGATAATCGGGCAGGGTTTTCATCAAGCAAAACTGGTTGAAGTCCCCGACTATGATTTGAAATGTGTCAGGGTGGACTGTTTCTAGCTTGGAGACAGCATCATGGGGTATCTCAAGCGCTTGATCATCATTGGCCATTGTTTGTATGTAAACTGCGGTCCGGATTATGGAGGAGAACTCTCTAGGTAAATAGAACAGATGGCATTTGATTGTTCGGTATTCAAGGTCAGGAAAGATGAGTTTGACAAAATTGTCGCATTGGAGCACCAATGAGAGTTTATCATGAAACACACTCTTCATCCTTTTGCCTTTCCCAAATCAGCAGTTCAGTCCATTCTGTAAATGGAGAAGACGTCAGGTCTGATTGCTGTATCATGCATGTTGAAAGTAAGTCATGTCTTGTTCAAACATAGAACATAACAATCTCTCATTTCCCTCTGATACATGAATCTTGTCCATAGGTCCTCAATTTCGCTCTCTGTAGATTAAACAGGATTAAACTGGATTTGTACAGATAGGTACTTGATTGCTGACATGGATATGATGGATCAAAAAACCTGTTTCTGTACCATATGAATCAAATTCAGCCAAATACTTGGTGAAAAGTTTGTCAAGTCTCCAACCATTTACATTAAATTTATGCCTTTTGGTTACTTAAAGTTATGCATAGGGAAAATGTTTCTCACTATCCACAGTATATATATATCCTTGTACTTTGCATACGTTTGTTAGGTCAGCCCTCAAATTGCTCCATTCCAAGGAAAGCAAATAAAACCTGTTCACTTTCTCCTCAAAGCTAAAACACAATTCCAGGCAACATCCTAGTGAATCCATTCTGCACCCTCTCCAGTCTAATCACATCCTTGCTATGATTCTCTGACCAGAAATGCACTCAACCTAACTAGTTGCACAATGATCTCCCTGTCCTTATATTCTGTGCCACAGCTAAATGTATCATATATCCCTTCCATGCTACTTTCTCCGTCTGTGCTGTAGAGATGTTTGGGCTTGTTCCTTACTTTCTAACATCGAAATCAAGATCAGAATCAGCTGTATCACCACTGACTTACATGACATGAAAGTTGTTTGTTGTACAGCAGCAGTAGAGAGCAAGGACATAAAATTACCAGAAGCTACACAACAAGTAAATAATGCAGAAAATGAATAATAAGGTAGGGAACACACCTTATAATAATGGGTTTGTGGGCCAATCATAAAATGGACAATGGAGGGAAAGATCACTGTGCATGGGTTCCCCTGCTCTCGTACCCCCTCCCCGTTGGTAGTAATGAGAAGAGTGTATGTCTCAGATGTGGATAATTAATGATGGATACTGTCTACTTGAGGCAACACGCACAAATTGCCGGAGGAACTCAGCAGGCCAGGCAGCATCTATGGAAAAGACTAAGTCGATGTTTTGAGCCGAGATCCTTCATTAGGACTCGACGTTTCAGGCCAAGACCCTTCATCAGGGCCTGCTCCTACTTGAAGCACTGCCTCTTGAAGGTGACATCCACCATTAAGGACCCTCTTGGTGGTGTGGAAGGTTGTGCTCGTGATGTGCTGGCTGAGTCTACAACCCTCCACAGCCTCTTGCGATCACGTGCATTGAAGCTTCCATACAAATCGGTGATGTAACCAATCAGAATGCTTTCTGCATTAAATAGGGGGGGGGGGGAAGGGGTTGTAGCAGTTTGTTACAGCACCAGTGACAAAGGTTCAGTTCCACTGCTGTCTGTAAGGAGTTTGCACGTTCTGCCCATGACTATGTGGATTTCCTGCATGTGCTCCGGTTTCTTCCCACTTTCAAAAGATATACGGGTTAATAGGTTAATTGGTCACACGGGTGTAATTGGGCAGTGTGGGCTTGTTAGATTGAAAGGGCCTGTTACCATGCTGTACCTCTAAATCTTTAGAGATTTGCATGAGTTTTTGGTGACAAACCAAATCTTCTCAAGCTCTTAATGAAGTAGAGCCACTGGTGTGTCTTTGTCATGATTGCATTAATGTGCTGGGCTCAGGATAGATCCTGCAAGGTGTTGACACACAGGAATTTAAATCACATTTTCCATCACTGACCCCTGACATCCCCTTCCTGAGCTCCACTATCAGTTCCTTGGTCTTGTTGATGTTGAGTGAGAGGTTGTTATTACGGCACCACTCAAGAAACAATATGCATGACAGCCATGAAGTGTTTCTGGCAGGAGGTTACCTAAAGATCATTGCTAAGTAACAGTATCTTCAGTCTGGCTTTCACCCCCACTCACCTGGGACAGAACAAGAACAGAGCTCCCTTCAACTTCCTCCCCAGCAACTTCTGCATTCACCAGATCATATTTAACAATGTCTACCATTCTCAGAGAGGTTCCATCACCAGTCATATCTTCCCACTCTTCCCTTTCAGCATTTTGCAGGGTCTGTCCCCTTCACAATTCCCTGGTCCACCCTTACATTCCCACCAGTTGTCCTTTCACTTCTTCCAAGCAGTCTTTCTGGGCGAATCTTTAATCTTTAATCTAGTTTACTATATTCAGTGCTCATGACTGTGCAGCCAGATTCAAGGAGAACCTTATCATTAAATTTGCTGATGATACCACAGTGGTGGGGCTCATCAGCAAAAATGATGAAACAATGTACAGGGTCATTGGTCAAACATGGTCAAAATGTCTCTGGTCAAACACCTAGAGAGCTGGTGCAGTGACAACAACTTGATGCTTAATGTCACCAAAACCAAGGAGATGATCGTCGATTTCAGACGGTCTCAGCCTGAGCACACACCCCTCAGCATCAGCGGCTCCACAGTGGAGAGAGTGGAAAACATCAAGTTCCTTGGGGTGCAGATCTCAGACAATCTCACCTGGTCCAGGAACACCACTGGGATTGTGAAACGAGCCCAGCAGAGATTGCACTTTCTGAGGAATCTTAAACAAGCATCACTCCCCACTAACATCTTAACTACATTCTACAGAGGCGTGGTTGAGAGTGTGCTGACCTTTTGCATCACAACCTGGTTCTCCAGCTGCAGTGCTACTGACAAAAAAGCCTTGCAGAGGGTGGTTAGGGGAGCAGAGAAGGTTATTGGGGTCTCCCTACCTTCTGTCCAAGACCTCTTTCAGAGTCGATGCCTCCAGAAGACACAGTACATCATTAAAGACCCCTCACACCCTCTTCATGAACTGTTTGCTCTTCTGCCATCAGGCAAACATTACAGGAGCATCAAAACTAAAACCACAAGGCTACTAAACAGCTTCCTCCCACAGGCAGTCAGACTGCTAAATAGCTGCTCTACCTGACTCTGCTTTGTACACTTTTAACTTGCACTGGACACTTATAACTTGTTTTTAACTGACATGTGGCTGTTGTGTTTTACTATTTATTTTATGTTTATTATTTAGTGTTGTGTTTGTTATGTTATGATTGCACTGCTCCTGGGAAACGCTGTCTCATTCTGCCCTGCAGAGCTGATGTACGGTTAGAATGACAATAAAGTTTTTGAATCCTGAATCTTGAATCTTGAATCTTGAATCTTGATCACAATGGGGTGAATACTTCATTTAAGCATTCAACACGATCACATCCCAGAACCTGGTGGGGAAACTGTCCTCGCTGGGTCTCAACACCTCCCTCTGCAACTGGATACTGGACTTCTTAACAGCAAGGCTACAGTCAGTCCATATGGGCAGCAAGTCCCATCAGGCTGAGCACCAGCACTTCCCAAGACCGTGTGCTCAGCCCGCTGCTGTTCACACTGCTGACACATGATTATGTCACAGGATCCAGCTCAAACCGTGTCATCAACTTTGCAGATGAAACAACAGTGGTTGGCCTTATCGAGAACAATGACGAGACAGGAGTAGAGAGAGTAAGTGGAGCGGCTGGTGGATTAATCTGAGAAGAACAACCTAAGCCTGAGTGTGGAGAAGGCAAAGGAAATGATTGTGGACTTTAGGAAGGTGCAGACGAACCATCCCCCTGTGTGAATACATGACTCCTCGATAGAGAGAGTTAAGTGCACCAAGTTTCTGGGAGTTCACATCACGGATGACCTCACCTGGTCCCTTAATATCACCTCCCTGAACAAGAAGGCACAGCAGTGTCTCCACTCCCTAAGAAGATCGAGGCAGGCCAGGCTCTCTCCCACCACCCCCACCATCTTAACTGCATTTTACAGGAGCAGCAATGACAGTGTCCTGACAAGTTGCATCTCCATCTGGTATGGGAGCAGTTGAGCATCGGACCAGAAGTCCCTACAAAGGACTGTGAGAACAACCAAGAGGATCATAGGTGTCTTCCTGCCATGCATCAGGGCATTTATCAAGAGCAGGGCCCTTAGTATTGTTAACGATCCCACCCATCCATCCAGCATCCTCTTTGACTTTTCACCATCAGGCAGGAGACTATGATGCACAAAAACAAGAACGGTCAAGATGAAAATCAGTCTTCTGAAATTCCTGCCGCATCATATCCAAAGTGTCACTGGTTAATCTGTTCCGTACCTTACAATAATTAATATTAATGCACTTAAGTTTGTTATTTATGGGTAATTCATCTGTAGATTTTATCCATACCTTCATAACTTATTGTGTGTTATGTGTACTACTGTGCTTTACACCCAGGTTTGGATAAACATTGTCTTGTTTCTATATGCATTATATGGTTATATATGTTATAGACATGTATATAGTTAAATGACAATAAACTTGACTTGAATATTTCCAGCATTTTCTGTTTTGGTATTTGATTTCCAGTATCTGTAGTTCTTTTTTCACTTTCTGCCTTTCCAATGTTGAGAACAAATATGATCCTGATGCAACTTCTTTAAACATGCAAAGAAATGAGCTGCTGGAGGAACTCAGAATCCTGCCTGACCGCTTGATTTTCAGCTCCAGCTTCCAGCATCTACAGTTGTGTCTCCTTAAACATATTAACATGCCATGCAACACCGCATCAAGCTGTGGAATTCAAGAAGGATTTTCAAGCTTTTATCTTCAGTTTCAATATGTATTTATGGATCATTATTACTCATAAAACAATTAATAAAGGATCGGAAGGAATCTGCATTGATACCAGGTTTGCTGGTATACAGTACATTGGCAAGAAGGCATCTTTAATAACACTGAAAGGAATGTGGGAACAGGAATGGGCCATTTATCTTCACGTGTTCTGCCACTCTGTGAAATTATGGTTGATCTGTGAATGTAATCCCATATAATCTTAACCCACATAATTTAAAGACTTGAATCTTGGAGTCAAAATTAACACTTGCTCGATCTGTCATTGATTACTTTGTGTAAAGGAATTCCAGAATTTTATTAAGGCTGGCATATAGTTTCCTACCCTACCTCCTTGGTTCTAACTTCCACAGTACATGCCCTAGACATGAACTCCCCAATTAGCTAAAATTAGCCTATGATTCTCCCTAATATCTTGAAGCAATGATCAAAGTACCTCACTTTCTAAACTGCAGGGAATATAGGGCACGTTGTAATCGCCTCTTAAATTAACTATACTGCACTGCTTCAGGACAGCACACCCCTCCTGTGGTGTGACTGCCAGATGAACATAATGCACCAGATGTGGTCTCAACAGATCTTTAGCCAAAGCATTATTTGTATTCCAGAAATCTGTTCTTTTCTGTACTTGTGCATGACATTTTAATGACCTATTTACATTGACCTGCTTGCCCTAGATATCTCTGGATTTCCACAATTACATTTTTTTCAAATATAGAAAGCATTTTGTTCCATTCTTTCAAGAGGTCACCAGCAGAACGTGATAATTGCTATATTATATTGCAATTATATGTTAGAAATTATTTGCTGAAGCTTCGACGAACTACTTAAACTAATACAATTACTAGCTTGAATAGAGGATTGGCTGATTGGCGGGAGGCAAAGAGCTTGAGTAACAGGGGCCTGTTCTGGTTGGCTGCCAGTGACAAGTGGTGTTCCACATTGGATTGTATTGGGACCACTTCTTTTCAGGTTGTATGTCAATGATTTGGAAGTCAGAATTGATGGCCTTGTGGCCAAGTCTGCAGATGATACAAATATAGGTGGAGGGGCAGATAGTGTTGTAGAAGCAGGGAGTTTGCAGAAGGATTGGGAGAATGGGAAACAAAGTGGCAGATGGAATGTAATGTGGGGAAGGGTATGGTCATGCACTTTAGTAGAAGGAATAAAGTTATAGACTATTTTCTGAATGGGGAGAAAATTCATAAATCAGAGGTGCAAATAGACTTGGAAGACCTTGTGCAGGATTCCCTAAAGGTTAACTTCAGGGTGAGTTGGTGGTGAGGAAGGCAAAAGCAATGTCAGCATGCATTTCAAGAGGACTAGCATATAAGGGCAAGGATGTGATACTGAGGCTTTAAAAGGCATTGGTCAGATAGCACTTGGAGTATTGTGAGCAGTTTTGGGTTCATTGTCTAAGAAAAGATCTGCTGGCATTGGAGAGGGTCCAAAGGAGGTTCATGTGAATGAATCTGGGAATGAAAGGGTTAATATGTGAGGAGCATTTCATGGCTTTGGGCCTGTACTTGCTGGAGTTTAGAAGAATGGGGGGGGGGGGGTGGATTTCATTGAAACCTCTTAAATACTGAAAGACCAAGAGAGAGTGCATGTGGAGAGGATGTTTCCTATAGTGGGGGAGTCCAGGACCAGAGGGCACAGCCTCAGAACAGAGGGACGTCCATTTGGAACAGAGATGAGAAGAAATTTCTTTAGCCAGTGGGTGGTAAATCTGTGGAATTCATTGCCACAAACAGCTGTAGAGGACAAGTTATTGATTATATTCAAAGCAGAGGTTGATAGGTTCTTGGTTAGTCAGGGTTTCAAAGGTTTGGGGAGAAGGCAGGAAAACAGGGTCAAAAGGGATAATAAATCAGCCATGATAGAGAGGCGGAGCAGACTCGATGGACTAAGTGGCTAATTCAGTGTTTATGTCTTATGGTCTTTTGGTCTTAACAGCATAATGCTACACAGCTTACATATTGTTTCATTTGCAAACTTGAATATCGGCTTTCTATCTTAATTGTTAAAAAAAAGGTTGAGCTATCGTGGCCCTGTCACAGACTTTTGTGGGTTATTCAACCAATCCATTGCAAATCAATATCACTCCTTTCACTTTCTACTTTTTGCACTCTAACGACCTCCCAATCAGATCTATTCTATGAATTTTAATCTTGGCTAATAGCTCCTTATGAGGACCAACTAAACTACACTGGAAAGTATATGTATATAAATCATTTCCGTACTGTATAAATTTTCGAGATTACTGTTTATCAGATTCTAGAGGAACTTAGTGGGTCAGGCATTATCAATGGATAGATATAGTCGATGTTTCTGGCTGAGACCTTCAGGCTGAAGCCTGAATTGTCAATGGTCTATTTCTCTACATAGATGCTGCCTGATCCCTTGTGCTTTGTGTGTTACTCTGGATTTCAGCATCTGCATTTCTGATTGATATTCACTGTCTCGGGCTGGGGTGGTGCTTTTCGCCGTGCTCAGCTTTCTAACAGAACAGTTGACACTTTCAATGACGAAAGAGTTGTTTTAGAGTAAGTTAAACTTCCAACCAATATTAGAGAGGGTGAAGAGTAGATTTACCAGGATGCTGTCTGGATTAGGTTGACAGAGCTAGGGCTTTTATTCTTTGGTGTGATGGAAGATAAGAGGTTTAATATAGCACTACTTGCTGGTTTAAGTGACTACTTTCTGGTGACCAATGAAGTAAAGAAAGCAACCAGATACTTTATTATTCACACTTTTCCTGGTAAACAATTGCTGAAAACATTGGCCTGTGGCTTCCCTGTTGGAATTGAGCTGAATCGGCTGTACAAACTGGCATTTTTTGCAGCGTGGCTGGAGTCTCGCCGGGACAGGACAGTTGCAGCATGTCTGGGCTGGAGTTGCTGGAGCAGTCCTGGTGGAGCCAAGGCGAGGCGAGAAAAGATCTGAGGTTTGATCGATTTAAGAGCCAAGCCGAATTAGAAAGGTTGGGTGCTGGCCAAGTCGAGATGGCAGAGCCTGGGCCTGTGGGTGAGGAATGACCCAAGGTTTGGATGTTTTAAGTACCCAGCCAGATTGAAATGGTCGGGATGTTGGGGTCGGGGGTGAGAGATGGGCCAGTTCAGCTCGCTGCTCTGCAGGATTTGCTTGTCTCTGTGCTGGACTGAGGCTGTGGCCTGCAACTATTGGCCTACAGTGATGCCTGGTGTTGTGAACTTCAGTCCTAAATGCTGTTTGCTTGCTTTTATTGTTTGCTTGATTTGTGTTTTGTTCTCTCTCTACACACTGAGTGTTTGACTGCCTTCTTTTGTTTCTAATGGGATTTATTGGGGTTCCTTGTTTCTTGGCTGCCTGTAAGGAGATGAAGCTCAAGATCGTATAAAGTATACAAACTTTGATAATAAAATGTACTTTGAACTTTGAACAACACACACAAAATGCTGAGGAACTCAGCAGGCCAGGCAGCATCTATGGAAAAAAGTACAGTTGGCGTTTCAGGCTGAAACCCTTCGGCAGGACTGGAGAAAACTTATCCATAGCTTTGAACTTTGAAAATGGCTAATATAAGAGGCCATAACTTTAAGAATATTGGGGTTAAGTACAGGGAGGAAGTCAGAGGTAAGTGTGTGGAATGCCCTGTCAGGGGTGGTGGCACAGGCAGATACATTAGGGACATTGAAGAGATTCTTAGCTAGAAAACTGGGGGGGTGGTTGTGTGGGAGGAAAGGTCAGACTGGGCCTGTACTGTGCAGCACTGTTTTATATTCTATGTTTAACTCTGCAGCGTTACTCTGAGAAACAACAGTTGCAAATGTTGTTCAGAAAGAACCCTGCAATATTAGCCTTTAGTAATTTCACACCAATGTATGCAAAGCTAATTAAAGGCATTCTTGATGACCAAGTGTAACTCAAATTGGTCCATCTTGTGTTCCGTGATTTGGTCCGCAGAGAGGCCTTGCTGAAATTAGAAATGTTTAACTGTCATTTATGTCAAATTCAGCTTAGGGGTGTTGACAAGGTACACAATGGTAGTTTTGATGCAATATTAATTACATCCTTAGCTCCTGTTGTGGCCTCCTCTACCTCAGTGAGGCCCGATGCAGATTGACGAACTGCTTCATCGAGCAAGTTCACTTCATCCACTGTAACAACCAAGATCTCCCATTGGCCAGCTGTTTAATTCCACTTCCCATTCCCACACCCACACCAGCATGTCTGTTCATGTCCTCCTCTACTGCCAATTTGAAACTAGACAGAGATTACAGGAACAGCACTCCATATTCTGCCTCAGTAATTTTCATCTTCACAACTTTGATTTTCCTATATAGAAGCAAATTAGGCCATTCAGCCCATCGAGTCTGCTCCACCTTTCCATTATGGCTGATTTATTATCCCCCTCAACCCCATTCTCCTTCCTTCTCCCCGTAACCTTTGATGCCCTGACTAATCAAGAACCTATTAACCTCCATTTGAAATATGATTTGACCTCCACAGCCATCTGTGGTAGTGAATTCCACAATTTCACCACCCTCTAGCCAAAGGAATTCCTCCTCATCTCTGTTCTAAATGGATGTACCTCTATTCTGAGGCTATACTGTCTGGTCCTAGACTCACCCACTATAGGAAACATCATCTCCACATCCACTCTATCTTGGCTTTTCAATATTCAATAGGTTTCTATGAGATCCACCGCCCTCCCATTCTTCTAAACTCCATTGAGTACAGGCCCAATGCCATGAAGCTCTCCTCATGCAGGAATGACCTCCAGAAAGCCATCTCACATCCAAAGTGGACATTCCAGACTGAGCTTGAATCAACAAGGGATGCTCGACAGCTGTGGCAGGGCTTGAATGTTATCACCTTCTAACAAAGTTATATCAAGCGGCGTGGGAGACAGCAGGGCTTCGCTTCCAGATGAGCTCAATGCCTTCTATGCTCACTTTGACCGTCAGAACATGGAGGAACCATCGTGTACCCCCACATCCTTCGGTGATCTGAAGTTGACATGTGGGCTGCTTTGAAGAGGGTGAATCCACAGACCTGGTGGCGTACCTGGCCATGTATTAAAGACCTGTGTTAACCAGCTGGCTGGTGTGTTCCCTGAAATCTTTAACCTCTCATTTTGGCAATGTGTGGTACCCATCCGATTTAAGTAGGCTTCAATTACACCAGTGCCCAAGAAGAGCATGGTAACCTGTCTCAATACTATCACCCAGTTGCACTTTCATCCACAGTGATGAAGTGTTTTAAGAGGTTGGTAATTAAACATACAAGCTCCTGCATCAGAGATGGCTTGGGTCCACTCCAATTTGTCTACTGGAGCAACTGGCCCACAGCTGATGCCATCTCATTGGCTCTTCGCTCAATCTTGGACAGCAAAGGTGCCTACATCAGTTCATAACCTCTCTTTTAACGTAGTAAATAATCAATTTACTTACCTTGGCATTACTGTAACAAGGACATAAGCATCTTTTTGGAGAAAATTTCACTAATCTTTTAAATCATACGAAACAGAGTCTAGTACAGTGATCACCCCGTTCATGTCTCTGATAGGTCGAATTAATGTCATTAAAATGCATATCCTTCCTAAATTTTTATACTTATTTCAATCTTTACCAATTTTTATTTCTAAAACTTTTGTTGATTCGTTAGATTCTATTATTTTGGCCTATCTATAGAAGGGCAAATGTCCCAGACTAAATAAAGATCACCTTCAAAAACCTAAAAGGGTAGGTGGTATCCCTTCAAGTGCAAATGCTACACCTGTCCCCACACCTCCCCCCTCACCACCATTCCAGGCCCCAGACAGTCCTTCCAGGTGAGGCAACACTTCACCTGCTGGCAGGCAGCATGGCAGAATCCATGCGGAAGGGGATCATCACCCTCATCTACAAGCAGAAGGGGGAGAGGGAAGACATTAGAAATTGGAGGCCAATCTCACTCTGAATGTTAACTACAAGATCCTGTCCAAGGCTATCGCCAACAGGGTCAAGTCTGCACTGGAGCAGGTGATCCACCCGGACCAAACCTGTGCTGTACCGGGCAGGAAGATCTCAGACAGCCTCGCGCTGCTGAGGGACACCATCGCCTACGTGCAGGACAGGGGGGTGGACGCCTGCCTGGTCAGCTTGGACCAGGAGAAAGCCTTCGACAGGATATCGCACACGTACATGGCGGATGTACTCCCCAAAATGGGATTTGGGGAGGGAATCCGGAATTGGATCAAACTGCTCTACACGGACATCTGTAGCGCAGTCCAGGTCAACGGGTGGGAAACAGACAGCTTCCCCATCAGGTCTGGAGTCAGGCAGGGCTGCCCTCTCTCCCCTGTCTTGTTCGTGTGCTGCATAGAACCCTTTGCCGAAGCCATCAGGAGGGATGGGGGCATAAGAGGGGTGACGCTGCCAGGCAGTGGAGGGACCCAAGTCAAAACCTCCCTGTACATGGACGACGTCACCGTCTTCTGCTCCGATCTGAGGTCAGTTCGCAGGCTGATCAGCATCTGCGAACAGTTCGAGCAGGTGTCGGGGGCCAGGGTCAACCACACAAAGAGCGAAGCCATGCTCTTCGGCAACTGGCCCGACCGATCCAGTGTCCCCTTCACCATCAGGGCTGATCACCTGAAGGTCTTGGGGATCTGGTTCGGAGGGGCTGAGGCGTGCAGGAAGAACTGGCAGGAGCGGACTGCCAAGGTGAAACAGAAACTGGGGGTGTGGGGAGGGTGCTCCCTATCGATAGTGGGCAAGAACTTGGTCATCAGGTGTGAGGTGCTCTCAGGGCTGCTGTACTTGGCGCGGGTGTGGCCTGTACACCGCTCCTTCAGCTCGGAAATCACCCGAGCCATCTTCAGATTCGTCTGGGGATCCAAGATGGAGCGGGTCAGACGGACCACCGTGCACAAGTCCCTGGACAACGGGGGAAAAACCATCCCCAATGTCGCCCTCACCCTGATGGCCAGCTTCGTGTGTGGCTGCATCAGGTTGTGTGTGGATCCCAGGTACGTGGGCACCAAGTACCACTACGTGACCAGGTTCTACCTGTCGCCCTGGCTACGAAGGATGGGTCTGGCCCCTTTACCGCACAACATCCCTGTCAGCTGGTTGTTGCCGCCATACCTGTCCTTCATAGAGAAGTTCTTTCAGGTCAACGCCTTTGACCACAGGGCCATCAGGCAGTGGTCAACACGTAAGGTCCTGCAGGCACTGCAGGAGAAGGACGAGATGGACACAGTGGGGTGGTTCCCTGAGCAGATCGTCCAGTTCATCTGGCAAAATGCCTCATTGCCAGACCTCACCAACAGGCACCAAGACCTCGCCTGGCTGGCGGTGAGAGGGGCCCTCCCAGTCTGATCTCTCCTGTACGCCCAGAGCATCGTCTCCACACCCCTCTGCCCACGGGAGGACTGCAGAGAGGAGGAGTCGGTGACCCACCTCTTTGCGCACTGTGGGTTCGTGGAGAAGGTGTGGAGGAGGATGGAAGGGGCAGTGTCGAGGTTCATCCCCAGCAGCTGCGTAACAGAGGACTCTCTGATCTACGGGCTGTTCCCGGGGACGCACACTGAGACCAACATCCGGTACTGCTGGCAAATCATCAACTCGGTCAAAGACACTCTTTGGTCGGCCCAAAACTTGATGGTCTACCAGCACATGGAGATCTCCGTGGGGGAATGCTGCCGACTGGCACATTCTCGGCTGCAGGAGTACGTGCTGAGGGACACACTCAGACTTGGTGCAGCCACCGCAAGGGCCCGGTGGGGAAGCACCACAGTCTAGGGTTCTTCTCCCGCGGGAGTTGAGGGGCGGGGTGTTGGAGGTATACCCCCTGAATGTAAATATAAAAGAACAAAGTGCCACGTGGGTGGCAAAACATTAGAACTTTGAAAATGTAAAGACAGTAATGGTACCAACTGTAAAGAATTGAAAGTCTTTGAATGGTTATTGTATATAATTTTATTTTGGAATAAAGTATATTTTGTTTAATGAAAAAAAAACACTTCACTTGTGAGTCTGTTGGGGGAATCTATTGCATCCGGTGCTCCCGGTACGGCCTCCTCTACATCAGCGAGACCCGACGCAGATTGGGGGACCGCTTCGTCGAGCACCTACGCTCTGTCCGTCACAATAGACAGGATTTCCCGGTTGCCACCCACTTCAACTCTGCCTCTCATTCCCATCTAGATATGTCCATACATGGCCTTCTCTACTGCCATGATGAGGCCAAACTCAGGTTGGAGGAGCAACACCTCATCTACCGTCTGGGTAGCCTCCAGCCTGGTGGTATGAACATTGAATTCTCCAATTTCCGGTAATTCCCTCCCCCTCCCCCTCCCCCTATCCCAGGTCCCTCTCTGCCTCTCTCCCCTTTCAACTTTCTGCTTCTTTATCTCTACAGTTCTTTCATGCTTATCCCCTCCCCCCTTTATCTTTCCTCTGATTGGTTCTCCACCTGGCGCCTCTAGACCCTACCCCCTCCCCTATCTCTATTACTGGGCTTCGGCCCTCTCTTCCCCCCCATTCCTGATGAAGGGTCTCGGCCCGAAACGTTGGCTACTCTTTTCTCATGGATGCTGCCTGACCTGCTGAGTTCTTCCAGCATTGTGTACGTAGGTGGTATGGCCTTGCCCAATTTTCGTTTATATTACCGGGCAGCCAACATACGTTCTCTTATCTATTGGTCTTACTTTTACAATCAGTCTGACTGCCCAATATGGGTGGCAATGGAGTTGAACTCTAATAAGAATCTGGCCATCTCCGCACTTCCTTGCCCTTTGCCTAAACCTAAAACATAAAAGAGATGTCTTTTTAACTTTATCCCATATACTTAATTGCTATTTGGAACCTAACCCACTGATTGCTCTTTTCGGTACTTCAGGAGAAGTTGACACGCATCTGACTCCGACTAAGCATTGTACATTGTCTTTCACCTCTCTTTTGGCCAGATGTGCAGTCCTTCTTAGGTGGCGAGATGCTGCCCCACCCACTCATGCTCAATGGTTCAGAGACATTACGTCCTGCTTAGACCTTTAAAAGATTCATTATTCACTGCTTAATTTGGACATAAAGTTCCATAAGGTGTGGGAACCTTTTCTTGAATATTTTCATAATTCCCATTTAGATTAAGGGTTCATCCCTCCTTTTTTCTTTTGCATTTAAATCCCTTACTTCCAGCTTCTTTCGGTTAAGATTTACTTTTTTTTGTTGATGTGTAAACATATTATAGTTCAGGTAGTAGGCAATATGCCTTCTTTTTATAAATACAGCTCTGTGGTGATAAAAGTTCTGATTAACTTTTCAATATAGCGTAAGGTTGGCTTGGAGTTGGGTAGTGGGAGGGTGGGGTGGTAACTATACGATTCTACTATGGGTGCTTTTCCTTAACTGTTATGAACTGTACATTTGATACATTTATTTTGCACTGTATAAACCTCTTTTTTTTAACTGTTTTTTTGTTGCATTGTAGAAACATTAAAAAATTAATTAAAAAAAGATGCATACATCAGGATGCTCTTTATTGACTACCGCTCAGCATTCAACACCATCATCCCCTCAAAACTAATCAAAAAGCTGCAAGAGCTTGGCTTCAGTACCTCCTTGTGTAATTGGATCCTGGATTTCCTCACTTGCAGTCCCTAGTCAGTCTGGATTGGCAATAACATCTCCTCCACAATCTCCATCAGCACGGTTGTTCCACAGGGCTGTGTGCTCAGCCCCTGCTCTGCTTGCTTTACACTTATGCACAGCTCCAATGCCATATTCAAGTTTGCCAATGATACCGTGTTGTGGGCCGAATCATAGGTGATGATGAATCAGCATATAGGAGGGAGATTTAAAATCTGGCTGAGTGGTGTCAGAACTGCAACCTCTCATTCAATGTCAACAAGACCAAGGAGCTGATTGTAAACTTCAGGACAGGGAAACCAGAAGTCCGTGAGCCAGTAATCATCAGAGGATCAGAGGTGGAGAGGGTCAGTAACTTTATATTCCTGGGTGCTACTATATCAGAGGATCTGTCCTGACTCAGCATGTAAGTGCAATTGCGAAGAAAGCACTGCAGCATCTTTACTTCCTCAGGAGTTGGCATGATATATAAAACTTTGGCAAACTTCAAAGGTGTGTAGTGGAGAGTACATTGACTGGCTGCATCACTGCCTGGTATGGAAACACCAATGCCCTTGAATGGAAAATCCTACAAAAAGTAGTGGATTCAGCCCAGTACATCATGGGTAAAGTCCTCCCCACCATTGAGCCAATTTACAGGGAACACTGTCACTGAAAAGCAGTATCCATCGTCAAAGATTCCCCGCCACCCAGGCCATGCTCTCTTCTCACTGTTGCCATCAGATAGAAGGTACAAGAGCATCAGGACTCACACCTCCAGGTTCAAGAACAGTTATTGCCCCTCAACCATCAGGCTCTTGAATAAAAGGGGATAATATACTCACCTTCACTTCCCCTATCACTGAAATGTTCCCACAACCAATGATCTCACTTTCAAGGACTCTTTATTTCATTATCTCATTTGCACAGTTTGTTGTCTTCTGCACTCTGGTTGATCTTTCATTGATCCTGTTATCACTACTATTCTGTAGATTTGCTGAATACATCCACAAGAAGATAAATCTCTGGGTTGTATTTGGCGACATATTTGTACTTAGATAATAAAATTTACTCTGAACTTTTAACTTTGAATCCTTTCTTTCCCAGAATCATTCTCAAGAACCACCTGTGGACCCTCTCCAATGTCAGCACATCTTTTCTTAGATAAGGGGCCCAAAACTGCTCACAATACTCCAGTCTGACCATTGTCTTTTAAAGCCTCAGCATTACATCCTTGCTCTTATATTCTAGTCCTCTTGAAAAGAATGCTAACATTGCATTTTGTCTTCTTTACCACTGACACAACCTGTAAGTTAACTTTTAAAGAATCCTGTACAAGGACTCCCAAAGTCCCTTTGCACCTCTGATTTTTGATTTTTCACCCCATTCAATAAATAGTCTATGCCTTTATTCCTTCTTCCAAAGTACATGACCATACACTTCCCTACACTATATTCCATCTGCCACTCCTTTGCCCATTCTCCAGATCTGTCTAGGTTCTTTTGCAGGCTCCTTGCTTCCTCAACTCTACCTGCCCCTCCACCTATCTTTTTATCATCTTCAAACTTGGCCATAAAGACATCAATCCTGTCATCCAAATCATTGACATATGATGTGAAAAGAAGCGGTCCCAATACTGACCCCTGCAGAACACCACTAGTCACCAACATCCAATCAGAATAGACCCCCTTTATTCCCACTCTTTGCCTCCCGCTAATCAGCCTTTCTTCTACCCATGCTAATATCTTTCCTGTAATTCTGTGGGTTATTATCTTGTTAAGTTTCATTTGTGACACCTTGTCAAAGGCCTTCTGAAAATCCAAGTATTCAACATCCACTGACTCTCACTTGTCTATCCAGCCTGTTATTTCCACAAGGAATTCCAACAGGTTTGTCAGGTAAGATTTCCCCTGAAGGAAACCATGCTGACTTTGGCCTACTTTTATCATCTGCATTCAAGTGCCCTGAAACCTCACCCTTTATAATGCATTCCAAAGTATTTCCAACCACTGAAGTCAGGCTAACTGGCCTCTAATTTCATTTCTTCTCCCTCCTTTCAATTCTCCCTCCCTTCTTAAAGAGTGGATGACAGTTGCAATTTTCCAGTCCTCCAGAACCATTTCAGAATCTAGTGATTCTTGAATGATCATTACTAGTACTTCCACAATTTCTTCAGCTACCTCTTTCAGAACCCTGGGTGTAGTCCAAATAGAACAGATGACTTATCTACTGTCAGACTTTTCAGCTTCCCAAGTACCTTCTTCTTAGTGATGGCAACTACACTCATTTCTGCCCCTGACACTCTCAAATTTCTGGCATTCTGTTTTCCACGGTGAAGTCTGATGCAAAAAAAACTTATTAAGTTTGTCTGTCATTTCTTTGTCCCCCATTACTATCTCTCCAGCATCATTTTCCATCAGTCTGATATCTATTCTCACCTTTCTTTTACTCTTTATATATCTGAAAAAATATTTGGCATCATCTTTTATATTATTGTCTAGCTTCCCTTCATACTTCATCTTTTCTCTGCTTATGGCTTTTTTTAGTTGCTTTCTGTTGTTTTGTAAAAGCTTCCCAATAATTTTTTGACTATTTTATATGCACTCTCCTTTGCTTTTATGCTGTCTTTGACTTCCCTTGTCAGTCATGGTTGCGTTAGTCTCCCGGAACAATATTTCTTCATCTTTGGGGTGCATCTATCCTCTGCCTTCCGAATTGCCCCAGGAACTCCAGCCTTAGTTCTGTCGCCATAAATAAAAGTGTCCCTTTCCAATCGACTTTGGCCAGCTCTTTTCCCTCTCAAACTGCAGGGAGAATTCTATCATATAATGATGACCGTCTCCCGAGGGTTATCTAAAAGATGCAGCCACCAGAGGGAGCCTTGCGTTGTTATTTACTGCACCTACAAACAAAAATGTGGAAATGTTAAGCATTATTACTGGAATCAAATGTTAAGTTTCTGAACTTCTTACAGTGCTGCTGAAACATTATCAGAATAAACTGGTAACATTGTCCAATGCACAACACAGGAACAAAAGAAACAAATCCAATTTACAACTGTAGAGGGAAATACAGAATCTTGCATTAACACACCAGTAATCAGCGTTAACATGCAGTGTCACTGATCAAGCAAGTACATGACGGAATCTATTGTGATTTTGAATGAACCATACCAAGATCAGAGCTTTAGATATAACGGGTTTTTATTTAGCACAAAAACAGATGCACAGAGGAAACTCGGTAAAAGAATTGCCTGGTGTAACCTCCTGTAAGAGTCTCTAAAATTAATTTATCTGATCTCAAAGTACTTAAAATGTTTATACTCTAAGCACAAGACAAAAGCAGGTTACAAACAAACATTTTCAATAGCAATGCCTGCATAGTTATTATTATAACTATATAACTATTATAACAATATTTCTGTATGCACGGAATATAAACATGGAATTACATAGGAGCACATCGCAATCGATATGGCCACGTCTAAACATTCACATATTTTGTTGGGAATCCAGACATCTAAAACAGCCTTCTTCTACCACGGTATTGAGGAATGGTTCTCTGGCCCAGACTCAGAATACAAGGACGTCCCTTTCAAACAGAGATGAGGAATTTCTTTAGCCAGAGGGCAATGAATCTATGGAATTCATTGCCACAGGCGGCTGGGGAGGCCAAGTCATTGGGTATATTTAAAGCTGAGTTTGACAGGTTCTTGATTAGTCAGGGCGTCAAAGGATACGAGGAGAAGGCAGGAGAGAGGATAATAAATTGGCCGCGATGGAACGGTGGAGCAGACTCGATGAACCAAATGCCCTAATTCTGCTTCTATGTCTTAAGGGTACACAAACACCCCAAGTATCATTTAACAGAACAAATATGCCCATGACCATGTGTTACGTGTCAGGCAAGATAACCTGACGGAACAGTTCCCTGACGTCATCCCCGAAATTTCAATGTTGTTCATTTTTTCTGCTGTGTTTCCCTGTGTTTGGTGCAAATCTCCAAATATCCCATACCTATGATTGGTTTCAGTGCCTTTATACTACTGGTGGGTGTCACAACATTTAGGAAGGCATATTTATACAAGCGTTAGTTATAAGAGACTGTCTTATGAACTTGAAAAAGCCTATCTCCTCAGTGTCCTTGTACTGTCAGTTGGTAGCTTGCTCTCTTTGCAGTCGACAGCGCTTCTCCCTATAGATGCTGCCTGGCCTGCTGTGTTCCACCAGCATTTTGTGTGTGTTGCTTGAATTTCCAGCATCTGCAGATTTCCTCGTGTTTGCCTCTTTGCAGTCAATATAGTTGATACAGCTATCCCTGTGACTTCAAAATTGATATCGCTTGACAACTTTCACTTGAAATAATTTGAAAGCCTGTTCTTGTTTGTACAAATGGCTATTACCCCATAACCTCAATTAAAGTTTTCTAACAATTCTAAACAGTGGGATTCTGAAATTCTTCTGCTGGGACTAAAATAGAAATAGCAAGGTACGCTAGAATATTGCTGAGAACACAACCATTCAAACACCAAAAACATGCAGAACTATTTGGAAAGTGTTTGGAAAGAATTTGCCATTGTTTTGCCTCTGTACAGATCGCACTAAAAAACAGAAAACAGAGGGAAATGGCCACACTCCAATTAAAAAGAGTACAAAGGATTGAGGAGATTGCTTACAACAATGCATAATGGAACAAGAGGGCTTCTGAAATTCTAATGATGGTCTAACATATGCCAACCAAATGGAACCTAAAATCCTAATATGGCACTAATTCGAAGTTGCTGGGGGATATGAAATGTAATTGATAATCCAAGCACACATGTCAAAAGGAATTTGTAATATTATTGGTGGCACTGATACATGGGAACTAAATGAAGTCTACATTGTTCCTGAGCCCAGAGGGAATTTGCAATCTTACAAACAAGACAAAGGGAATTTGAGGAAACACCTGACATCTGGGTAGATGAAAGTCAGTCCAACAAAAATGGTCAATCAGTTGGCAGTGGCATGGGGAAGGAGTTTGATGCACAAGTAGTAAACCTTCCCAAAGTGGCTAAATAGCCACTTGCTGACATAGGTTACAACATGTCCAAATGCTTGCTCCAGGTGTAGTCTCATTAAAACTTTCAAGAACTGTTTCTTGACTCCCCTATTGTTATATTCCCTCTAACTTTCTTCAATAAAGACTAATATTCTATTGCTTTCCAACTTACTTGCAGTCCCTCCATGTAATTTCCTTGGCTTTATGCTTCAGGACTATCAGAACCCTCTTTACACCTGCATTCTGGTCTCCATAATTTGAATAGTTTTCTATTCTACACCCCAAAGTGGATAACCTCACATTTCCCCATCTGTCAACCTTTTACCTAGATGTGTAGCCTATTTATTTCCCTTGGCAGACTCTTTGCATCCACTGCTTAACTTGCTTTCCTAATCTTCTTCTGAAAAAAATTTAAGTACAATATACATGTCCCCTTCAACTAAGTCAATAATATAGACTGCCAATTCTTGAGGCCACAGCACTGATCCCTGTGAACCCAAAAGTTTCAGCATGCCAACCTGAAATTGACCCAATTATCCTATTCCTCTGTTTGCTGACTGTCAACTGATTCCTCATGAATGCCAATATTACCTCCAGTGTCATGAGCTCTGACCTCATTTAACTTTAGGAAATCAAATATCTAATGTTGTGTTTGTATTTGTCCATCACCCTTACAGGCACAACAGCAGCTTGCCAGAGTCCTCAGTCTTTCAAGTTCTCCAAGGTGTAGTCCATCTTCGAATATCCTTCCTCTCCCAGGGATGAGGTCTTTGGACCTTCTGTTGGCACTTCTTTAGCGCTGGGCTTTTACGGGATGGGGTTGCTAGCACATCACTCTGCTTTTTGCAACTGGACGTGGGACTGTCCTTGGCAGAGTTAAACATCTAATTACTTTTCTTTTATTAACTCTGTACTGAATTCCCAAAGAACACCAATAGATAAGTCAAACATGATTTTCCCTTTGAGAACCACATGAACTTTGCTTAATTGCACTGATTCTCCAAATTTTCTGCTACAGTAACAGATCCAGCACTTTCCCAGAGGTGGGCGTCTTGCTAACTCATCTACAGCTTCTTGCTTTTCATGTTTCTTTGGTTTTCAAATAGACATGCTACATTGGTCATCTTCCAATTTGATTGGAACTGACCAAAGTCTAGTGAAGTGTGGGAGATTGCAGCCAAACATCCACTACCCCTGCAGCCATTTTTAATATCCTAGGAAGCAGGATATCATGTCCAATGGTGTTGTCAGTCTTTAGTTCCATTACTTTGGTGCCTTTTTCAATTATTCACTCCCTCTTTCCCTTGATTTAAAAAAAAATTCAAAGTTTTTGCCACTTCATTAATACCCTTTATTGATTCCTAGTCTCATCCTTAAAGGAACCAATATTTAATTTATCTATTCCCTTCCTTTGTTATATGCTGTTATAGGGCTTCCTAATTTAGGCTTTCTTTGCTTTATTTTATCCTTTACTGTTTTATATATTTTTCCCAATTTTCCGGCCTTCAAATTATTATTATAGTATTATTTGCCTTCTCTTTCAATATTCTTAACTTCTTCAGCTAACTTTTCATTGAGTCATTGACAGAGTTTTGATTAGTCTAGGTGAGATGAAAGAGCTTTCTAAACCAGCAAATGTAAAAACAGCTGGCTGTAAATGACCAAGTGTACACATCTGTACAGAAAGTTGTCAAGGAGATAAGACTGCTGGACAGACACCTGTGTGTTGGAGTTGGCAGCCTATTTACTTGTTTGAAGTAAGATTGCCAAAATTGACAAAGGCTTGCCTAATATCACTTGGTTACTCATTAAAGCTGTGTGTGTTGAAGAATGTTGAGCCAAGGCAGCAAAATCAATCCACAGTGTCCATTGCTCATTATTACGTACTGCAGAATTGGGGTGAAATAGAGGCATAGAGCACTCCAGCATAGACAAGAGCCCCTTCAGGCTCTCTAATCTATGCTAAACTGTATTTCTGCCTCGTCCCATCGACACACACCTGGACCACGTAGCATTCCATAATGTTGGTACCCTACAACATATATACATCTGTTTGCTTGATACTGACTGCCATGCATTCTTAGTGCAGTGTCAGGGAACTTCCTAGCCATGGTCTGTAGAGTATCAGAAATAGAACATCAAACAGTAGAGCACAGTCCAGGCCCTGCAGCCCACGATGTTGTGCGGCCCTTTAGCACTCTACACCCATGACTGGGCAGCTAAGCATAGCTTAAATGCAGTCTATAAATTTGCTGACAACACAACTATTGTTGTCAGAAATTCAGGTGGTCACAAAAATGCATACAGGAGTGAGATATACTGACTAGTTGAGTGGTTTTGTAGCAACAACCTTGCACTCAACGTCAGTAAGAACAAAGAGCTGACTGTGGACTTCAGAAAGGGTTAGTCAAGGGAAAACACACCAGTCCTCATCGAGGGATCAGAAGAGGAAAGGGTGAGCAATTGTAAGCTCCTAAGTGTCAACATTTCTGAAGATCTATCCTGGGCCCTACATATCGATGCAGTTACAAAGAAGGCACAACAGCCACTATATTTCATTTGGAGTTTGAGGAGATTTGGTATGTCACCAAAGACTCTATAACTTACAGTTTTTTAATTATTATGTATTCCAATGTACTGTTGCCACAAAACAATAAATTTCGCAACATATGCCAGTGATATTAAACCTGATTTTGATTCTGATTGTGGATTTCAGCTGTGTAGTCCTAAATGGGAATATTTGATGATTCCCTTTGAAACTGCATGCAAAGAATCAAGATTCTGTCATGGTCCTGGTGTAACTTATGACAACCTTCTACACTATCTACAACATCACCAGTCTTTGTTTCATCTGCAAACTTACTAAGCCACCCTTCCAGTTCCTTATCCAAGTCATTTATAAAATTCACAGGAGCAGATATTCCAGAACAGATTCCTACAGAACAGCATTGGTCACCAACATCCAGGAAGAATATCCTTCATCCCTGCTGCCCTCTGCCTTATGCATCCACACAGCCATTTTCCTGGATCCCACGTCTATCAATTTCCTGAATGAGTGCAATGGGGAACCATGTCAAATGAATCTCTAAGATCCATATATGCCATATGCAGTGCTCTACCTTTATCAATTTGTTCTGTCACATCCTCAAAGAATGTAATCAGCCTTGTGAGATACAACCTGCCCCTCACATAGCCACACTGATGATCCCCAGTCAAACTATGCTTCTCCAAATGTTTGTAAATCCTGTCTCTAAGAATTCTGCCTGGGTATATACTATATACTGTAAATTTCCCTGTTGCTATTGGGCAGCCTATGGAATGCTCCTAAAAGAGTGTTTGCTCCTTTCCTGTTCCTGATTTCACTCATACTGACTCACTAGACAATCCCCTCCACAACATCCTCCCTCTCTGCAGCTGTGATACTAAACGTGATTGGCAATGCCACTCTCCTCCTCTTTTACCTTTCTCCCAGTTCCTTTTGAAACATCGAAACCCCAGAACATCCAGCAGCCGCTCCTGTCCTTGTGACAGCCAGGTCTCCATAATGGCCACAATGACATAGTTCCATGTGCTGACCCATACACTAAGTTCATCACCCTTGTTCCTGATACTTCTCACATTAAAATAGACACATTTCAACCTATTCCACTGACTGCAATTTTGCCCTTTCCACTGCCTATCCTTCCTCACAGTTTTTCTACACATTGCATCTACCTTTACACTGACTCCGCCATTACCCAACCTGTCACTCTGGTCCCTGTCCCCTTGCCAAACTAGTTTAAACCCTCTCCAACAGCTCTAGCAAACCTGCCTGAAAGGATATTGGCCCCCTTTAGTTCACCTGTCTCTTCTGTACAGGTCATACCTTCTCCAGGAGAGATCTCAGTGATCCAGAAATCTGAAACCCTGCCTCCTCCACCAATTCTTCAGCCATGCATTCATCTGCCAAATCATCCTATTCTTACTCTCACTGGCAAGTGGCACAGGCACCAATCCAGAGATTACTGCCCTTGAGCTCCCACTTTTCATCTTCCTACCTAGTTGCCTGTATTCTATCTTTGGGACCTCGTTCCTTTTCCTACCATGTCATTGGTAACAATATGTACCACAATACACGCACTCTGGCTGCTCACCATTCCCTTTTAGAGTGCTACGGACCTAATCTGAGATATTTGTGACCCTGGCACCTGGGAGGCAAGATACCATCCAGGAGCCTTTTTCACATCCACTGAATCCCAGTCTGTTCCTCTAACTATTGAAACCCCTATCACCACTACACTCCTCTTCTTCCCCCACTTCCCTTCTGAGCCACAGAGCCTGACAGAATGTTTGCTGCAGCTTTCCCCTGCTAGGTCATTTCCCCCTCCCAACCATCACGACAGTGTCCAAAGTGGTATACTTGTTAAACAGTTTATCCCGTAATATCTGCCTATTGTTTTTCCTTTTCCTGATAGTTATCCAGCAACCTGCTCCTGCAATTCAAGTATGGCCACCTTGCTGTTGCTCTTCTCCTCATTCTCCCAAAGGAAACAAAAGTCATCCAGCTACAGCTCCCAAATACGGTCTGTAAGGAGCTGTACCCAGATTAACCTCATAGGTGCATCAGTCAGGAGACTGGAGGTCTCGCCGAACTCCCGTACCTTGTATAAGGAGCACACCATTCTCACTACTCTAGCTGAGCACTTATAGACAAAGAAAGAGAAACCTCAACCTAGCCTATACATCCCCTTGCTGAAGCACTTGAGCCAAAGCCTCATCTCACCACTCGAATGCTGTCCCACTCAGACAATGGCTGCTCTGCTTAAACCTAAATTGCCCAGTGTCTAATGACTCAAACAAACTCAGTCTCTGCAGAAAGTGCTTACGAGCCCCACTCGCTTTTTAAATCTAGCACTTAAAACCCCACAAGTAAAACTGTCTCCATGATCTTAATCTCTGTAGAAAGTACCGACAGTCCCCGCTCACTTTATAAATCTGGCACTTAAATCTCCATGAGCAACTATCTCTGCGATCGTAATCTCCACAGTTAATGAGATTAATGGGGCACCATCTATAAAAAACAGATTGGAGTTGGGTGGAGTATTTTTCTTTGAAAATGCCCAGTGTTGAACAAGCTACTATCTAGTCTTGTTGCAATAAGCACAGCTGAAAAGGAAAAAAGGATGTCAATTCTGTTAAGTATGAACATGTGATCTTGCTTTTTACTGACGTTTAACTCGAAAAGCAATTCACTTTCAACCTAGATTGTTGCCTTTATCCCCACTAGAAATTCCAAATAGGCAAAACCAATTTTGGCAGACTGCCAATTTCTAAAGGGCTCTGTACTTGCTATTCTTGCTAACATCTTTAGAAAATAATTGAAATCTACACAGTGGGTATTGTTATTCAAAGGTTATTTTTTCTTGTAATCAGAAGAATGTGTCATGGAACATCCAGTTCTAAATCACATTGTATCTTATGATACATTCCTTCATGCCCAGCAAAGTCAAAAGTTTCAAGGAATAATTTCAGCAGGACTGCAATGGCAACCATAACATTCCAGGATTAATCTGGGGTTCAGGAGCTCCCTAAACATCCTTAGCCATCCTTTGGTCATCCTTCAGAACTGAAATGTAACTGATAGCATGAATATGCAGGAATTGTATGTAATCTGCTGTGTTATTTTTCACAATAAAACTGAAAGTTTCAGACCCAGGATGCAATAAAACTGAGACATGAGAGAATCTTACAACATTATTCATCACAATAAACCTCAATGAATCAGAGGGATTCCTATAATGTTAACTTACAATGATAACAAAGCGAGAAGAGAGAGGACAAATGTGATCCTACGGCCTGCCCCATCTTCCCGTCTCCCTACCTTTCTGCTTTTTGTGGAGACCACTCTCTTCATGACTCCCAGGTCTGCTCACCCATTCCTGTCTCTTGACACTTTCCCCTGAATATGAAGGACCCTGTCCCTTTACCTCCTACCTCACCACCATCCAAGGACCCAAACAGGCTTTCCACGTGAAGTAGACATTTATGACCACCTCATCTAACCTGGTGTACTTTTGCATACAATGTGGCCTCCACTATACTGCAGACAGCAAGTGTAGATTAGGCAGCCATTTTGTAGAGCACCCAGTCATCTCAAACTTCCGGCCACATCTCATTTAAACTCTCCTTCCCATTCCAACACCAACCTGTCTGTAGTTGGCCTTTTCCCACTGCTACAGTAAGACCAAACTCAAATTTTAAGCACAACATCTCACATTCAGCTTAGGTAGCTTACAACCCAATGATATGAACACTGAATTTTCCAATTTAGGGTAAAACACCCTTGGTTCTCCTTTCACAAACAGTCATCATGTCCATCCAGACTTCTCGTCCTGTTGCTTACCTTTCCCATCCTCTCCAGCTACAGACTATGTGCTGCTAAATTAGATTAAATCAGTTGAGCAATTTATGGTCATCATGGACAGGATGAGCCCAAAGACCAGTTTCTCCACTACTGGATATCTCCAGTCAAGTTTCAAGTACAAGTTCCAAATATCCAGCAGTGTCCTGTGATCGCACAAAAGACACAATGGACGAACAATCACACCTTTGTTAGGAACTGAGCACACCGCCATCTCCCCTCCCAAAACTGTAACCTCACAATCAGGATAAAGGCAGCTGGCATGTAAGGGTATTGCAGCCTGCAGATTTCCATTCAACTTGCAGAAAATTCTGATTTGTAAATATATTGCCAATCCTTCACTGTCACTGGGTCTAAATCTAGAAACATCTTCCCCAAAGTCTCCACTTCTGACCTTATGGTGGAAGTAAAGTCAGATCCTCCCTTGTCCCTTTGATATCACCCAGAGAATATCACAATAAACTTCTCATTCCAGGATTAATTAAGATCTGTATAACTGGAGGATTCTCTCATATCTCATTGTCACTTCATCTTGAGCCCGGTCCATATGCAATAGTCTGATCAGTAACATTTGCTGACTCCATCTAGTTTTGGTGTATTCATTCCGTAACATCTCATGACAAGATGATGGCTGAGGACTGCAGCAGTTCATGAATGTTGCTTACCACAACTCTCTCAAGCAGAGTTAGGGATGGGTAATAATGATGGCTCTGCCAGAGGTGCCCACAGCCCCAAAAATGAGTACATTTGAAAAAATAATGTGTGGTACAAGTTCAAGTTCAAATTTAATTGTCATTCAACCAGACAAATGTATACAGCTAAACATTGTTCCTCTGGGACCAAAGTACAAAACACGGTACATACAGTACATACATAGCACATAAAGTTACAAAAATGCTTACAGGCACAAAATAATATTAGCACAAGTCCCTGAGTGGCCTGGCCTGAAGACTGATGGTGAATGAGGTGATGACCTGGAGCCACGTTTCTGCAAACAGATCCTCCTCTCGCTCTGGGCCAGCCACATTGCGAAGGCAATCCAGCTTGTCTTCCATGGAGTGAACACTGGAGACCAGCACCGACGGGAGAGCTGGCCTGCTGTGGGAACAAATAAAGAGAGAACAGCAAAAAGCTTAAATGTTTCTGATGGCATAAATGTAAAGCCACCAGAGGGAGCCTTACAATGCTACTGATCATGAGATCATACTGTGATCAGATGGAACCTGACGTTTGACAAAGTAAAGAATACATTTTTCCACTTATTCATTTTTGGGGGTCTGGATGGCTCTGGAATCCAAAGTGTATTGCCCATTTCTAACTCATCTTGAGAAAGTATCAGTGAGCTATCTTTCTGAACCACTGCAGCCCTTCTGAAGACAAGGAACAAAGCAAATCAGTAATGTTAAAGATAATACCAGTGGAAGCAAGCATGCACCAAGTTCGGCAATGTTACTAACTGCACTAATGCGCTCTAGCAAGGGTCATCTGCCAAGTTATTGATTGCCCAACTCACAGGGAAGAGATGGAACACAAGAGTCTAATGAAGGCACCATTACATTTATGTGTGAGGGACTCCGAAATGTTGCCAATGTCACAAACATGTGAGTGCCAGAGGGAGTATGCGGTATTACGGATTGGATTCACCTACGGGGAGCAGAGGATCAGATGATATCCTGCAGTGATACTGCTATAGCGCGGAAAGCTCAGAGAATATGAGTTTGAAATTCTAATGTGTCCTTGAGAACATGTAAGATGTGAAAACGATTGTTTTATTTTATTTAGAGACATTGCACAATAACAGGCCCTCCTGGCCCAATGCACATGCACTGCCCAATTACACCCATGTGACCAATTAACCTACTAAGCTGTACATAGAAACATAGAAAACCAGCAACACAATACAGGCCATTCAGCCCACAAAGCTGTGCCGAACATATCCTTATCCTAGAACTACCTAGGCTTACCCATAGCCCTCTATTTTTCCAAGCTCCATGTACCTGTCCAGGAGTCTCATAAAAGACCCTATCATTTCTGCCTCCACCGCCATCACCGGCAGCTCATTCGACACACTCACCACTCTCTGAGTAAAAAACCTACCCCTGACATCTCCTCCGTACCTACTGACAAACACCTTAAAACTGTGCCCTCTTGTGCTCGCCATTTCAGCCCCGAGGAAAAGCCTCTGACTATCCACACGATCAATGCCTCTCATTATCTTGTACACCTCTATCAGGTCACCTTTTTGGAATGTGGGAGGAAACCAGAGCACCTGGAGGAAATCCATGTGGTGACAGGAAGAATGTACAAACTCCTTACAGCGAGTGTCGGAGTCGAACCCTGGTTGCTGGCACCACATTAACCACTTCACTATGGTGCTGTCCTTTTAAATTAAAAATGGAGTTGCCCAATGGATTTCACACTTACGTGCTTGAGGATGTGTTATCTGGTCTGTCTCTCCTGAGGTCTGGCAGGTTAGTGACACGGTCTGAGGCTACAGCCTTGGATTTGGGATGAACTGCTGTTTCCAGTGCTCGCACTGTCTTCAGTTTGGTGGCGTGGTGGGCGGGGGGTGGGGGGTGGGTGAGGGATTAAAGATGGAATCAATCCAGCACTTGTATTGAACAGTGGAGGTAAGAGACTGGCTTAGCATATGAGTGGAGGGGGGAGTTTGGGAATGATGGGTAAGTGGGGAAATTACAGGCCAGAATTGTGTGAGGGGCTGTGTTGCTAGGCTCGGGGAAATAAGCATGTTGTCGCAGGAAGGTGGAGTTCACAAAAAAACATTATGAGTATGCAGAGAAAGGGTCAGAGCTGGGCTGGAATTTGGATGGGGTGGTGTGGAAGATATTGTTTTATCGTAAGATGAGGGAGAAGGGTTGTTGGTGCCAAGGCTTCATGTGGATACTTAAGTAATCTCCCAACCGGCATTGTGATTTTAAAACCACGTCCTCCCACTGCGAGTGCTGCTGAAGAGTGCCCTCAACACTTCATGGTCTGAGTTCCCCTGAAGTGCTTTCAAAGGAGTTCTGCTTCAGGAATAACATTATCACATGCATCCCTGACACAAACTAAGATTAAAAGGAGTCAGAGTGCCCAGTGAGGTGATTTGGAGCACAAGCACAACTGACTCAGTGCTAAAATAATTTTAAATCATATAACACTGAGAAACAGCACAATTTATAGCATAATGATGACACTAACATAGGAAGCAGATAAAATCTGCAATGTTAGTTACAGCAAAAGCACTTTGAAAACAGAATGATTCATGCAAAAGTACTTTAATGCTGCTACCACAAAGGGACTAGAGACAATTCTAATGTTATTAATGGCATGAACACACAGGAGCCAGACAATGTTGCTTATCATCGCAGCACGATAGAACAAAATGGTTTTGTAATATTAACAATGATTCAAGCACATTGGGAACAAAGAAAATCGGCAACAGTACTAACAGCACCATCACATCTAGCATGAAACAGAGGGATTTGCAGCAGTCCAACTAACGCTGCACAGAGCAACGCAGAGCCCGAATGCCAGGGCAGAGATTGCAGCCAGAGAGCTGGAACACTAGCAAAAATGAGGAGACATGCACTCAATAACAGACTGACCAAGCAAGAAGAAATTAAGGTAAATTTATAGGTAAGTATCTAGATAAGCAAGTAGGGAGATGTAACACTAAATACAGAGCTCAGGAAGAGTCTGTGACATTGTTGATCACACAAACAAACAAGGTTCAGAGGAAAACTGCGAAGCAAGTAAAAGTGAAAACTGAACATGCAGTTCTACTGAGAGCATTAAAACACAGAAACAAGAGGATTAGCCCTTTAAAATATTGATTGAGACGGGAGAAAATCTATAATAGCTTAATAGTTCAATAGCTCCATTTAATATAAGAGAATGTATACAATATACAACCTGAAAATCTTACTCTTTGCAGACATCCTCAAAACAGGATGTTTTGAAACCCCCAGAGAGTTGTGGGGGTCTGGAATGCACTGCCTCGGAAGGTAGTGGAGGCCAATTCTCTGGATGCTTTCAAGAAGGAGCTAGATAGGTATCTTATGGATAGGGGAATCAAGGGATATGGGGACAAGGCAGGAACCGGGTATTGATAGTAATTGATCAGCCATGATCTCAAAATGATGGTGCAGGCTCGAAGGGCCGAATGGTCTACTTCTGCACCTATTGTCTATTGTCTAAAACAGAAAGAAACCCCCCCAAAGGATGAATGACAGAAAAAAAATGTTAGAACCCCAAAGCCCCCTGCCCCTCACGCACAAGCAGCATCAACCCTCCTCCTCTTCTCCCCCCACTTATTCTAGCATAAGGCATTGGCATTCCCACCATCCACCATGCAAGCAACAGAAAACCTTCAAAGAGAAACCATCATCTACAGTACATCAAAAACTAACAGTTTGCTCCAACATTTTCAACATCCCACAGGCTCTCTCTTTCACTAACAAGGGAGGGACAAATATCGTTCTTCCACAGCGAGAGGGGAGACAACAGTCGCTATTTCGATGTTAGTCAGTCCGACGCGTTGCTTTTTGGTTCCAGCTCCCAACTCGAGAATCGGCAGCAAACTCCCTTACTGAGAGCTATCAATCCATTAGCAAGTGCAGAGCCCTCCGACAGCCTCTCACGTTGTCTTTGATGTTCTGGCTCCCGTTACGTTTGCCCACTCATGATAGAAAGGATCAGTGGGCATCTGCAATATTACTGATGGTACTAGCACACAACTGTTTGAGGAAATCTGTAATGTATCATTGATATGAACACAATGAGACCAGATTAAACTGGGATTCACTTATATGCAGGGGAAACCTGTCGTGATTAGCAGTAGCATCAATCTGGTAACAAAATTGTCTGTCTTCACCTGTCTCACTCCACCCCACATGCATGTCTTTATTCTCATAGATTTACAGTACTGTGCAAAAGTCTTAGGCACATAACTATATAGGGTGCCTAAGACATTTGCATAGCACTGTAGTGATTTTATGTATTGCATTGTACTGATACTGCAAAGATAAACAAATTTCATAACCTATGTGAGTGATGATAAACCTGATTCTGATATGGGTCTGTATTGTGGACTGAGAGAGGGAAGGGGGCAGGGAGAGGAGTATCATAGATGGGGAAAGGGGAAGGGAGAGGGGAGGGAGTGGGAAGCACCAGAGAGACATTCCGTAATGATCAATACACCAATTCTTTGGAATCAGATGACCTTGCCTGGTGTCTCAGGGCTGGGTGTGTCTGCACCCGTGCCAACCTCCACCCCTGGCACTCCTTCTCTGCCACCTGTTCCACACCTCTCCCGCAGCGCTCCACCCTCACAGTTCCCACCATCCTTTGCTCCTGTCAGATTTACAAACTCGGTCTCCGTTCCACATTGACAAATACAGTATTCCTAGCTTATCTTTCCTTTGCAAATGGGTGGCCATCCAAAAAACTCTAATGTTCATGAAACACTTCTCATCAAGCAATGTTTCCTCACCCATGTTGGTTGCCACTTAAAGGAGCTATGACTTCTCAGGTTACAAATCCCTACAACCCCCTACTCATACAATGTAATCGTCTTCATCCACTTACCTCTGTGATCCTCTGAAGCAGGAGTCTAATTTCTCCAGTGTGGCTCAATATTAAATTTTGTTTGGTAACATCCTTGTGAAGTGTCGAGTCATTTTGTTATGTTAAAGGTATTCTATTGTTGTAACGTGAACAAAGTAATCAGAGAGACACTGAAACTGATGGATACAGAAGTGTTTTATTCAACAAAAACGAGCAGCGGGCATCATATTGAGATACTTTCGGAGGAAGAGGCCTGTTTGACCCAATATTGCATGACAATTCATATGCTAAAGATCAAAGGACAATTCTATATTTACAGTGTATCTACAATGGTTCTTTTGAATTACATACGATTTTCACACCTCCTTCTTCGCACCCACACTCCAGACACCCAAAATGAACGTTAATCAGTATTGTCTGGTTTTCAATTAACTGGGGTCCACAGCTCCAGGAAACTATTGTCCAGGGCTGCATTTAAAACTAACAATCCATGTTTAAAGATTGATTGTTGAAATTAATATTTTGTGATATAGCCTAACTCCAGTATATGCCCTAACATTATAAATTGAGGCTATTTTTATGCTATACATGATTAAATCTCACAATATTCTGAAAGAATCTAGAATTCTCAGGATAGATCAAAATCTCATCAGAGGAAATCTGAAATGACACTGGTAAAATGGCAACAAAGTGTTAAGAGGAAATCTGCTGCATTATTCATTAAACTAATGCATGTAGCAAAGGTATTTCTGAAATGTTGTAAATAGAACTAACGGGGATCACAGGGAAAATGAAGTTATTTTTGGCTCCACCAGATTTCAAAGCAAAGCTGAAAAGCTGCCGAATACTCCAGTGTAAAGGGCTGAGAGGGAAGTCAAATGTTACAGAAAGCAATAAAACTCAGAGAACATTGGGTGACTTCCAATATTAATGCTAATAGTGACACACAGAAACAAATGCATACTGTAGTGTGCGTGACTGAAGAAGAAATCAAGCTCAGCCTTGTTTCTTTTGTCAGAAAAGAAGTATTATTTTGTCAGACAGCTCAGCTGGTGTGAGCATGGTGCTAATAATGCCATGGTCATGGGTTCAGTCCCTATACAGTGCAAGACTACAGTCATGGTGAGGACACTCGCAGGTTGGAGGCCCAACACCTCATATTCCAGCTGGGTAGCCTCCAACCGGATGGCATGAACATCAATTTCTCTAACTTCCGGTAATTTTTCCCCTGCGTCTTCCCTCTTCTCCAGTTCCCCACTCTGGCTCCCCTCTTATCTCTTCTCTTCTCCTCACCTGCCTATTACCTCCCCCTGCTGCCCCTCCTCCCATGGTACACTCTCCCTCCTATCAGATTCCTTCTTCTCCAGCCCTTTACCTTTTCCACATCTCCCCTCCTGCACCCACCTGGCTTCACCTATCACCTTCTGGCTTATGCACCTTCCCCTCCCACCACCTTCTTATTCTGGTTTCTTCCCCCTTCCTTCCCAGTCCTGATGAAGGATCTCGACCTGAAACGTCAACTGTTTACTTATTTCCGTAGGTGTGGCCTGACCTGCTGAGTTCCTCCAGCATTTTGTGTGCGTTGCACAAGAATGCAGTCTACAGAAAGCCATTATTATTCCTGAGAGAGTGCCTAGGAAGGCCAACACAGGCACAAGTGATAGGAATAGGAAGTAGTATGGAAAATTACTAATGACAGCAATGCAAAGGAACGACGGGGAATCTGAAAGTACAAGAGCCTTTCATACAGCAGTACCACATGCACTACTTCACATGCCCTCAGTGCATATTTTATTAATCCAACCAACACAAAGCAAAGAGAAAATCTCTGACATTTCTTATGGCATTAGTACACAGGAAACAAGATTAGTCTTAACTTTGATATACAGGAACAAATGAGACCATGGGAAGATGAAATACTACTAATGGCACATCAGAATCCGGTTTATTATCACTGGCATGTGACATGAAATTTGTTAACTCAGCAGCAGCAGTTCAATAATCTAGCAGAAAGAGAAAAAAACTGATAATAAATAAAATAAAACATAATAATAAATAAACAAGTAAATCTATTTTGTATATTGAATAGATATTTTAAAAATGTACAAGAACAGAAAAACTGTATATTAAAAAAATGAGGTAGCATCCATTTAGGAATCGGATGGCAGAGGCGAAGAAGCTGTTCCTGAATCGCTGAGTGTGTGCCTTCAGGCTTCTGTACCTCCTACCTGATGGTAACAGTGAGGAAACGGCTTGCCCTGGGTGCAGGAGATCCTTAATAATGGACGCTGCCTTTCTGAGACACCGCTCCCTGAAGATGTCCTGGGTACTTTGTAGGCTAGTGCCCAAGATGGAGCTGACTAGATTTACAATCTTCTGCAGCTTCTTTCAGTCCTGTGCAGTAGCCCCTCCATACCAGACAGTGATGCAGCCTGTCAGAATGCTCTCTACAGTACAACTATAGAAGTTTTTGAGTGCATTTGTTGACATGCCAAACCTCTTCAAACTCTTAATGAAGTATAGCCGCTGTCTTGCCTTCTTTATGACTACATCAATATGTTGGGACCAGGTTAGATCCTCAGAGATCTGAAGCCATTAATTCAGAACTATCAAATGATGACACCAATAAGCAGAGACCAGATGAAATATTAAATATTGGGTAGAAAGATTTAAAAACTGTCTTAAAAATATACGGGAAGATGGTATGACAGAAATCTAGGAAGAAAATTCCAAATGTTAGGCCCTTGGTAGGTAAAAGCAGAGCCACTTGTTGTGGACTGATTGACTCCAGTGATATTCAAAAGGCCAAAATGCTTTTGCTAAATTTTTCACTTAACGTGACTTACAAAAGCTATCAGCAGAAAGTACAATGGAATTGTTTAGACTGGGATATATAGTGAGGGAGTTCCCTCTTAGTCTGGAAGGAAGGAGGACAGGCAACACTGTCAAAGCCAAGAAACTGGGCACTCTCTCATCCAATCTTTGAGCCAGCCTGCAATATGTTTTTTTTATGTCAGCCAGAGAACTCTTCAATTACTCTTACTAGGTCCTGCTTGAATATATTGTTCAAATCGACAATCGAGTGCTAAATCTGCAGTTTTCTGCTTTAGGACCTTGAGACAAATTCAAATTATAGCACTCAGCAATCAGGACCAAAGTTATGTGCTCAATCCAAAGGTCATTAGTACTGTATCAATTTAGCAGCTGTTTCCAGTGTTTGGTCAAAATAATCTCCATAATATTATTGATGATGTATGCAATAACAATGGCATCTGCAATGTTAGATATGGCACTAACAACCAAGCTCCAGAGGGAGTCCTACGGAATACTGACAGCCCTTGGAGCAGGACAACAGGAAATCTGCAAATTTCCTGATAGTGAAAAAAGCACCAGGAGCAAATTACAATGTCACTGATCTAACTAAAACACACAAGTTGAATATAAACATAAGAGATTCTACGGATGCTGGAAATCCAAAGCAACACACACAAAATGCTGGAGGAACTCAGCAGGCCAGGCAGCATCTATGGAAAAGAGTAAACAGTCAACATTTTAGGCTGAGACTCTTCTGCAGGACTGGAAATGAAGGGTGAAGATGCCTGAATAAAAAGGTGCTGGAGGGGAGGGGAAGGAGAACAAGCTAAAAGATGACAGGTGAAGCCAAGTGGGTAGGAAAGGCAAAAGGCTGGAGAAGAAAGAATTTGATAGGAGATGGGAGAGGACCATGGGAGAAAGGGAAGAAGGAGGGGAAAGGTGATAGGCACACGAGGAGAAGAGGTAAGAGGCCAGTGTGGGGAATACATGAAGAGGTAAAGGGGAAAGGAAAAGAAAAAAAAAGAAAAATTAATTACCGGAAGGAGAAAATGATGTTCATGCCATCAGGTTGGAGGTTACCTAGATGGAATATATGGTGCTGCTCCTCCACCCTGAGAGCTACCTCATCGTGGCAAAAGAGGAGGCCATGGACTGACATGTCGGAACGAGAATGGGGATAGGAATTAAACTGGTTGGTCACTAGGAAATTCTGCTTTTGTCTGCTTTTGCTTAACAGTGCAGTCCTCCAAGTTATGCCAGGTCTCATCAATGTAGAGGAGGCCATGTCGGAAGCACCGGAAACAATAGACGACCCCAAGAGATTTGAGGGTAAAGTGCTGTCTCACCTGGAAGGACTGTTTGCAGCCCTGAATGGAGGCGAGGGAGGAGGTGAATGATCAGGTGTAGCATTTCTGTTGATTGCAGAAATATCTGCCAGGAACTAGAATAAAGGGGAGGGACGAATGGACAAGGGATCTGTGTGGAAAGTGGAGAGAGGAGGGAAGTAAAGATGTGTTTGGTGGCAGGATCCCGTTGAAGATGGTGGAAGTTGCGGAGAATGATATGTTTGATGTGGAGGTGCACGGGGTGGTAGGTGAGGACATGAGGAACTCTATCCCACTTCAGGCATGGGAAAATGGGGTGAGCACAGAAATGGAGGAGTTGCGGGTGAGGGCAGTATCAATGGTGGAGGAAGGGAAAGAAGGAGGGAATCTCTGATGTCCTAGAAATGAAAGCTTCATACTCAGAACATATGCAGCAGAGACAAAGGAACTGAGAAAAAGGAATAGCATTTTTAGAGGAGACAGGGTGGAAAGAGTTAGTGTCAAGATTGCTGTCAGAACCTATAGGTTTATGAAAGATGTCAGTAGACAGCTTGTCTCCAGAGGTGGAGACAGAGAAATTGATAAGGGGGAGGGAGGTGTCAGAAATGGACCAAGTGAATTTATGGGCAGGGTGGAAGTTGGAGGCAAAGTTGATGAGCTCAGCTTGGGTGCATGAAGCAGCAGCAGTGCCATTGTCAATGTGGCAAAGGAAGAGTTGGGGAGCATTACCAGGGAAGGCTTGGAAGATAGATTTCAATAACTAACATATAGGAACTAACAGGAGCTTTACTGAGCTAGAAAAGGCAGTAACACTATGGGACCAGAGGAAGTTGATAATACTGTATAACCGATGATGTGAATGTTCAGGGCTAAAATAGTACTTACAATGGGTATTAAGTGGCAAGAACAAAGAAAATTTGAAATGTCAGAGCTAGATGGTACAAAAGCTGGCAATTCAGACCCAATAATTTGCATTTATTCTCAGCCCTGATGAAGGGTCTTGGCCCAAAACGTGGATTGTTTATTCCTTTCTGTAGATGCTGCCTAACCTGCTTAGTTCCTCCAGCATTTTGTATGTGTTACTCTGCATTTATTCTCAATTAGAGACTTTTTCCATCCTTCCTTGTCCAGACTCCCTTTAAATACATTCTATTATATTCAATTCAACCACTCCCTGTCTTAGCAGGTTCTGCATTCCCACCATTCTTTGGGTAAAAATATTTCTTCTGAATCCCCTACTTGTATCCATTGAAGACTTCACATTGTATGCTTCCCCACAAATGGAAGCACTCTCTCTGCATTCACTCTGTGAAAGTTTTACGTAATTTTAAAGATCTCGCACAAGTTATCCTCAGCACTTTTTTTCTCAAGAGTAATGAAATCCATCTGTTCATTTTCACTTGATAATTATACACACACTCCCCTATATCCATTATTATCCATAAAAATTTTCAGTCCCTCCATATCTTTTCATAATTCAACCAGATTTATAGGCAGTACTGTGAGGATGGTCTAACCAATGTTCCATCCAGGTTTAGTATGACTACGCTGTCTTACAATTTACTCAGAGGGACTCAATGAGAAAGAGTGGTTAACAAAGAAAATATGAAAAAAATTACTGCACGCAAAGTGGCGAAAGCCATTAGTAACCAGAAGATTAGGAAAAACTTTCATGTATCAGCAGTAAAAAATTAAAAAGCTAATAGATGGAAAAATAATTATGAGAGAAAATTGCCAAGTCACATCAAAACATATAGCAAGAATTTCTATGGATGTATAACAATGCTATGGTAACCGGAATAAATGGGGGACCACTAAAGAGTGAGGTTGTGGAATTAATAAAAGGAAAGCAATACCAGATCACCTTATGTCAGCATTCTGTGTCTCGCTTCCTCTGATAATAATAAACCAGAGTGGAGGACACTGTAAATTATCCAAATATAACAGATGAGCTGGTTTCAAATGCAGTCATCCTTGCCACAAGGGGCAACATATTGGAAAACCTAACGGGATTAAAGTCTCAATGGCTTGTATCCAAGGGGTTTAAGAGAAATTGCTGCAGGGATAGTAGAGCTACTGTTCGAAGATTTTCTGATTTCTTTTTGTTCTGGAGAGGTACAAGTGATTGAAATGCAAATATAGCTCCCATGTTCAATAAGGGAGGATGAGTAAAAGCAGGACATGTTAGGCCAGTTGCCTTCATATCTGTGGTTAACAAGATGCAGGAGTTGGAATCAATGAAGAAATGGTAAGTCTTTTAAGAAGATTAATGCAGGTCAAGCCAAGTCAACATGGCTTCATCAAAGAATTCTTCAAGTATGTAGCAAATAGAGTCAACAGAGGGGATCTTGTAGGGGTCTTGTATCTGGATTTTGAGTAGAAATTTAGCAAGGTGCCACATAGAAGAGTGTTGAAGGAAAAAGTCAGAGTCATAGAGCCATACAGCATGAAAACAGGCCCTTCAGCCCAATTGGTCCATGCCAGCCAAAATCCCCTTCCTGTGCTTTGCTCATATCCCTCTAAACATTTCATATCCATGTACCTGTCCAAGAGCTATTTATATAGTATGTTGTTACTGCACAAGTCTTAACCAGTTCTTCTGGTAGCTTGTTCCAAATACTACCCATCCACTGGGTGAAAAAGTTGCCCCTTAAATCTCTCCCCTCTCACCATAAACCTATGATTCCCCCAACCTTGGGGAGGGAAAAAACTGTGCACATTCACCTGAGCATGAATAGTACCATGAATTAAAGATTGGCGATCACTCTGAAGATAGAGAGTAGGTACGAATTTATCTTTTTCTGCTGCAAAACGTAACTAGTGGGATCAGCCTTTGGACCTCAATTAATCACTATGTTTACTATTGATTTGGAAGAGAAAAGGTTGCCTGGGGTTGAAGTGTAGAAGTAGAGAAGTATTGTTATATTTCTGCAGGGTACTGGTAAAAGCACACCTGGAGTGCTGTGTACAGTTTTCGTCCCCTTATTCAAGAAACAATACACTGGCAATGGAAAGCAACACACAAGATGCTGGCCCAACTCAGCAGATCAGGCAGCATCTATGGAAATTAATACACAGTTGATGTTTGAGGCCGAGTTCTGAAGAAGGACTTCCTCAAGCATTCTATGTGTATTGCTCTGGTTTTCCAGCGTCTGCAGAATTTCTTGTGTTTATTACTGGCAATGGAAACTGCCTGGATAAAGTTCACTAGGCTAATTCCTGGAATGAGGGGGCTGTCCTACTGCCAAAAGCCTAAAGACGTTGGATCTGTATTCTTTAGAGTTTAGAAAAATGAAGGGCAAATTTTCTGAAATGTATAACATGACAGGATCAATGTTGAGATGTGGGAGAGTCTCAGTGGAGGGAAAGTAGTTACAAGATAAGGAGTTGCATAAGAATTCCTTCTCACAGAGGGTGGTGGATCCCTAGCATTCTTGACACCAGGGTGTGAGAGTGATGTTTGTGGAGGTAAGATCACTGGAGGTAATTAAAGAAGATGTAGATGATTTTTTTTGTTGAAATATCTGGGAATATAGAGTTACGGGTAACTGATAAGAGTTAAGCCTGGGGCAGATCAGCCTTGATCATATTGAATAGTGGAGCAAGTTTGCAAGGCCAGGTGTCCTATTCCTGCTCCTATTTTATTGTGTTCTTGTGGAATGGAACATATTTGCAATGGCAGCAGAATGCAGCAATAGAGGTGATGTATAGAATCATAAAGGGATAATCTGTAGTGTTACAGGTAACTGTAGCATCCAGTGATCAGAAGGAACTGATGGCTGTGTTACCTGACAGAAGCCATTGATTTCACCACTGAGTTTAACATGGCACCAATGCAATTTACAATGTTACTCATACTTTTTATATTTGTTAAGGATAAGGGGCTAACCAGGGAAATAAAAGGACACACAAGAGTTTAAATTGGCAGTCCGTGTGTGAAGCTGGAGGACATAGGGAAGTTCGTAATAAATACTTCTCATTTATATTAAAGAGAAGGACACTACAGATGCAGAATTCAAAGGGGCAGAGGGAGAACACATCATCACTAAAAAGTAGGTGTTAAACATGTTATCAGACTTAAAAGTAGATAAATACCCTGGCCTTGATGAAGTGTATCCCAGCTTGCTCTGGGAGATAAGAAGGAGATTTCCGGGTCCCTGATGGAGATTTTTAAAACTTCACTGGTGACGTGAGGTGCCAGATGACTGAAGGGCAGCAAGTGGGGTATTTTGTTCAAGAAAGGTAGCAGACATTAGCAAGCAATTATAGGCTTGAGCCTAATGTCAATAGTAGGGACACTACTGGGAAAAACTTCAGGGCACAGGGTTAATCTACACTTGGAAAAGTATGGACTACTCAAAGACAGTCCCATGGCTTTCTTAGAAGATCTGATCTAATTAATGTTAGCAATTTTCTTTTTGCAGAGGTGGTAACAAAATCTTTTGAGGGCAGTATGCTTGATGATGTCTACATGGTCCCTGGGAAATTGGTCCAAAAGATTGCAACATATGGGATCTAGAACTGTCTTGGTATTATGAAGCACAGGTTGGTGGTGGAGGGATAATTTTTGTTATTGCAAGCCTGTTCCTGACAGGGTATTACAGGGATCAGTGCTGGATCCCAGTTGTTTGTCATGTGTATCAATGACCTGGATAAAAAGACAGGAGGTATAGTTCAAACGTTTGGAGGTAACATGAAAATTGGTGGTGTTTTGATGGTAAGGACAGTCTCAGGTTACAGATAATAAAACGGGCAGAGCCCAGGCAGATGGAATTTAGCCTCAATAAATACAAAGAGGTGCACTCTGGGAGGACTAATAAGGATACAACATATGCAGTGAATGCTCACACATTCGGAACATTGAAGGAGCTGCTTGCACAGGTCAGAAGGTGGCAGTACAGGTAATGAGTTGCTGATGAAGGGATGCGGGCTATTTGCCTTCTTTAGCTGGTACATAGAATATAAGAGCAAGGCAGTTATGGCACAGCTTTAGAAAACATCAGTTAGGCCATGGCAGGAATACCGCATACATTTCTGGTCAACAGATTTTTGGAAGGAAGTGATGACATTGGAGAGGGTGTAGAGGAGATACACTTTGACAGAGCATTTTGTTTATAAGAAGGGAATGGATTGGCTGAATTTGTTTTTCTTGAAGTGGAGGAGGCTGGGTGGAAACCTGATCAACCGTAAAAATTATGAGGTATAAAGAAAGAGTTGGTCATAAGAAAGTTTGCAGTGTAATGAAGGTATATAAAACCAGAGGACGTGGACATAAAGTAAGGGAGAGCTGGTATCTGAAGAGGATTTTTTTTAACATATAAGTAGTTGGAATCTCGAATCCCATGTCTGACTAGATGGTGGAAGCAGAGATTATCACAACATTCACACTTGAATTGCCAAAGCACAGAAGGCTATGTATATACCAAGTGCTAGTAAATGGGATGAATATAGATAGGTACTTCATAGTCAGCGTGCACACAGGGGCTCGAAGAGCCAGCTTCCATGCTGTATGATTCATGAAATCACAAATGCTGGAGACAGAGCGAAATTGATCTGTGGAATAACTTTTATCTATATGGTTGTAAGCTCACACCCCTAAATGAAAATAAAAGGAACAAGCTTTCCTCAGTGCAAGGATCTTCTGTCATATACATTTTATTTTCAATTTTACTTCCTTCAATTTTACTTCAAGATGGCAAAGGCAAAAGTTCAAAGTAAATATTATTTTCAAAGTACGTATATGTCACCAAATACTACCCTGAGATTCATTTTCTGCATGCATTCACAGTAGAACAAAGAAATACAACAGAATCAATGAAAATTCACTTACAAATTGTCCAAATACAAAGAAATAAAGAACAAAATAAACAAATAAATAGATTGACTGATTGATAGAACTGAGAACATGAGCTGTAGAGTATTTAAAAGTGAGCCTAAAGCTTATGTTCAATGGTCAGTTCAGTGTTGTGTTGAGTGAAGTTGTCCATGCTGGTTCAGGAGCCTAACCGTTGAGGGGCAATAACTGTTTCTGAACCTGGTGGTGTGGGACCTAAGGCTCCTGTATCTCCTTCCTGATAGAAACAGCCAGAAGAGAGTGTGGCCTAGATGATGGGGGTCCTTAATGATAGATGCTTATTTCTTGTTGCAGCGTGCTTTGTAGATACGCTCAATGGTGGGGAGGGCTTTCCCTGTGATGAACTGGGCTGTATCCACCACTTTTCGTAGGCTTTTCCGTTCTTGGGCACCAGTAGTGGTTTAATTCGCAAATAAACCATAACAGTCTTCTGAAACTGAACGGCAGGATCGCTCTCTCCAAATGAATGAGCGGCTTGTATATAGTTTAATATACTGTAGATCTATCTCGGGAGCTCTGAAACTTGGCGACCTCTTAGCGAAATGAAACGGATCCTTTAAGGTGGAAAGATGACTGCGGGAAGGGGACCCGCTGGGTTAGAATAAATAGGGCGATTCATTGTCAAAGAAACCGTTTCACAGAGCGCCTCGGGTCAGCATTAAGTTTCTATTCCCTGTGCGCGTTCTTGTTAATGATCTTTCTACTACGCTCTTTGACTTACAGCCACTGGAGATGCAACCGCGGGGCAGAAACAATGCCCCGATTAATTGGAAGCGCCTTTCATTTACGCGGTACCGATAAGTCCCACCGCACACACGGTTAGTTTCCGGGGGGAAAGGGCATTAACTGGCGCACAGCCCCAGAGGACAAAAGAGTCCAGTAATGGCGCTAAATGAATTGAATTGTCATTAAAAGAGATTTTACCCCCGGGACAGACCAGCAGAGGACCCAAATTGTGTAAAGCACATATGGGTATGCAACAGATTTGCGGTTCTGACCGAGACTTACACCTTTTTGAAAACTGATTTGGGTAACCCTAGAAGACCAACGTTGATTCTTTTGCAGTTAACCTAGGCTTTAACAGCCTCTTCGTGTGGATTCTTTGGAGGTCAGGCCTAGTTTAGGGCTCCCGAGAGTACATTTATTGGCAACTCAGATTTGCCTCGGCATTCCAATCTGCCAATTTATCGTCACATTTAGTTCATTTGACCATTGCCCGTTTTACTGGTCTGGTACAACAATAAAAAAAAAACACTGTATGCGCTGGGAATCGGAAATTTAAAATAACGGAAAGTATTGGAAACACCCAGCAGGGCAGGGAGCAACTGCAGAGAGAGAACGTTTCTTTCCCGAAACTTACAAGCGTCTTCGACGTGGAACATCGACTCTGCTTTCTGACTGCACAGGTGTTGCCTGGCCTGCCGAATTTAAGTCGCGCGTAGTGGACAACCACGGTGCATATTTTCGTCAGGTTCTGCTTTTGTTGGTGCATATACGCTGCCACTCCGGATTTCCAACAAAACAGAGTCTAACATACCGCTTTTCCCCCCTTTGCTTTACTTTGTGCGTTTTTAATGATTCTCTTGATTGCATAAGCAAATCATCCCTGACAATGAAGCATCATAAACGTTATCTGGTCTGTTGAACCCAGTTTAAACCTATTTCGTATACATCCAGTGTATCCACAGTTAAATTAGCGTGGCTTTTTCGAAGCCGCGCGGGAGAGATGATTTATAGTAGGGTCTGGCATTTTACGTTCGATTTTCCAGAAACCCTGAGAGGGAATTGGCATTTTAGCTTTGGAGCGGAGTTCTTGATGTGGGAAGCATTTGGGGGGTAGGGCCATCTCACCCTGCTTACTTGGCATCAAATGGAGCATAACTCAGTCATCAAACTAGGGTGTGGAAATGCTTGAGACCAGCAGCGGAGTTCGATGTATGGCAGCAATAGGCGAGATTGTCTCCACTCTAACAGCGCACAGCCGCCAGAGAGCAGCACTACAACCACGTGCAATTCCCCCGGGTAGCAGTCGCCTCCCGCAGTGTAACCCACCTTCCGCCACTCTACTGGAATAGGTAACACAATTGATTGCGGTGTTCTGGAGGGATCCCCGGCGGAAAAGTTGACGAAACTTTCTGTGCGACGTGTTTACATTGCCGGTTGTCAACGGTACGTGAAATCAGAACAGCGTTGATTAAAGGGACTCTGCACACGGAAATATGTTAGCCACAGTTATTACACTTAAGAATATTGTTAGAAATATTTCCAGAAATGCCTGTCGCTAACTGAAGATATGGAGCGATCGGAAAGAAGTGTGCATTTTAGTTTCTCGCTGTCTCTCAATCTACGTTCCCGTTTCAAATTTTTTACTATTCTACATTTAACAATTCCTCTTAATTCGCTCCCTTCCCACAATGTTTCCTCCAGTTTCAATTTTGGTCCTGCACTCTCAGCCTGCTTGTTTCCGCATGGTTCCCACTATTCTGATTGTCTGATTGGATCCGGGGCCTCCCTGCTCTCCACTGATCTGCTTCTCGACCCGCTGCTTTAATCGCAGCCACTTTCTTTTTACCTATAAAAAGAATGAGAGTTTATGCAGCGGACCACAGAGAATAAAGTGAAATCGATGGCGAGCAATAGCTGTTAGGGAATTTGCTTCAGGCCATGAGTGGATGCTGTGTGTATTGATGCCCGGGAACCATCAGTGTCTGTATCCAGCTCCTATTTCCTGGGCTGGCCGCTGGCTAAGGCCAACGGCGAACATGGTCATGGACGAACAGCCTGATGAGCTCGGGCAGTTGGACATGTTGTTGATGTTGGTGGTGGTGATGGTGTGTGTATGTGGACACGTGGGATGGAATAGGCATGCACCAAGGGAAGCTGATTCGAGGATCTGGAGGCTGGAAAGAGAATGGACTGAAAACTACAATTGGCGCAGGCGAACGTGGGAGGCGCACGGAAACCGAATATTTGTTTGGATTTTCAGCCTACTACCGCACATGATGCCACTACAGAGCAACATATTGTAACAAAATGCAGAGTGCAATCCAGATCTACATCTTAAAGGCAACCCTGCTACAGACATGCCTCACATTTGGGAGTAATCCCAATCCAACATTAACCTGCACTGGGTGGGGTGGGGCTCCTCAATCTTCCCAGTCCTTAAACACAAAGCACATACATGGAAGCATTTGAAGAACTCCTTCAAACACAGTCAGATTTCTCTCTGATGTGGTCATGGTTCAGTGGTAATGTCGGCACAAAAATGCAGATGCTAAAAATATGAAACAAAAGCATAACAAGTTAGAAATATTCAGCAGGTCTGGTGACTTGATGAACTCTGCCTCTCTCTGCAGAATTTTCTGAGCATTTTCTGTTCTTATAATTAAAAGCTAATAAACTCACATTGAACCTGCAATCTTAATTCAAATATTCTCAACATTCAAGCTGCTGCACAGTGGAAAAGCTGGTAGAGCTGCTGCCTCTGGGTGCCCATGGATTTGCATTCAACCCTGACCTTGGATGCAGTCTGTTTGGACACCGCAGTTTTCCCCTGGGTGCCCCAATTTCCTCCCACGTCTAACAAATATGTGGTTTGGTAGGCTGATTAGTCACTGTAAATTGCCATGAGAATGCAGGTGAGTGATGAAATCGGAGAGGAGCTGATGGGAATGTGGGAGATGAACAAAAATGATGATTAATGTGGGATCTGTAAAGTGGATGGTTGATAGTTGGCATGTACTCACTGGAACAAATGGCCTATTTCCCTGGTGTATCTATCACTTTAAGAATGATCCTAATCTATATATTCCCAGAATTCCCATTAAAATATACCCTAAATCCTGTGGTGATGTTGGTCTAAATGTATATCATGGAATCCTATTGCATTATAAATTCATATTTTACACAGATTTTGGTTAAATATTAACTTGAAAATGCCAAGGAATCCTGGTCAATATCAATTCCAAAATATCCAAGATTCAGGGAAAATCTCTTTCCAAATACATATAGGAATCGAAAATAATTACAATCCATATGTACCCAGGATCCTACAGTTTACAAACCCAAATATACATGAAATGCAGGATAATATTGATCAAAATAAGGGCATGGTATGAGGTAATAACAGTTAAAGTATGCTCAGAATTTTATCACTATGCCATACTAAATACAGCCAGAATTCCAGGGTAATTCTAACCCTGATAAATAAATCTTCCTAATAAATACTAACTGAAATAGGTACAAGATTTTGTGTACGACCAATCTAAATATTCCCAGAATTTCAGGGTTATTGTCATCCAAAAACACTTTATAACCTAAGATAACTGCAATAGATATAACCCTCAATTTAGGGGCTTGAAAACCAACTCAAGGTTGTTCAGGATTCCTGGATATTCCTAACTTAAACAAGCACAATTCAAATATACTTAATATTCATTTATGACCCCAATTCAAATATAGTCCTGATTAAAATCCATTTTTTGCACTGGATGTATTCTAATATCACACATTATTACAGGCATCAAGATGTCTGTTTTCGTAAGACGTAAGAAACAGGAGCAGGAGTCAGGCATCTGCTCATCAAGCCTGCTCTGCCATTTATTAAGATCATGACTGATCTCAGCTCCACCTACCTGCCTTTTCTCCAGAACCCTTAATTCCCCTGCTATGCAAAAAAAAACTAACTGTCTTAAATATATGTAGAGAATTCCACAAATTCATGACTCCCTGTGAAAAGTAGTTTCTCTTCAACTCTGTCCTAAATCTATTCCCCTAGTTCAAGTTTCACTCACCAGCAGAAGGAACTTTTCTGCCTCTATTTTATTTTCATAATCTTATATGTTCCTGAAAGATCCCTTCTTATTCTTCTGACAAAGGATTCACACAACTCATTCTCTCCCAAAAGCAAATCCCCTCATCTCCAGAATCAAGCTGTTGAACCTTCACTCTGTTGTGACTGACTAAAGCTAAGTCATACAGAAGCCGTCACTGGGAAATAATAAGTCTTTATTCACACAGCAAACCTCCAGGAGTGAGGGAGTCCAGGAGAAATCAAAAAATCTCACTCTCACAATGTTTTTATACATGTTCAACACAAAGATAATTAAAAAAATGCTTAACTATAGTTTCAATTGCTTTAATCACCTACTAAGCTTTGCCATTAGGAATATAGTCAGATTAATGTATGGAATTACATATATTCATTGGCAGCACATCCCAACTAGCAGTGTCCTTTTGGATATTCCATACTGGTATCTGTTCCAAAAGAGCATAAGAAATAGGAGCAGGAGTAGACCATCCAGCCCATTGAGCCTGCCCGCCATTCAATAGGATCATGGCTGATCTGTCCGTAAACTCAGCTCCATCTACCTGCCTTTTCCCCATAACCCTTAATTCCCCAACTATTTAAAAATCTGTTTAACTGTATCTTAAATATATTTAGTGAAGGAGACTCACCTGCTTCCACAGATTCACCACTCTCTGGGAAAACAGTTTTTCTTCATCTCCGTCCTAAATCTTCTCCACTGAATCTTGAGGCGATGTCCCCTAGTTCTAGTCTCACCTCCCAATGGAAACAACTTTCCTCCTTCTATCTTATCTATTCCTTTCAAAATTTTGTATGTTTCTATAAGATCCCCTCTTATTCTTCTGTATTCCAGAGAGTATAGTCCCAGGCGACTCAATCTCTCCTCATAGGTTAACCCCTTCATCCCTGGAATCAATCTGGTGAACCTCCTCTGCACTGCCTCCAGACATCCAAAATATGGCCCCTTTGTGTTGAATATACAACTAACCAGAAGGTTAAGTGACAAAACAGACCTGTTCTGAACTGTGCATTACATGTCAGGAATACAGCTTTAACAGTGTTCTAACAGCAGGAACATTCATTATTGTGTTTCCCAATGTAGTTTCAATAGGACAGAGAATGCCCCACACCCAATGATTGGTTTCACTAGCCACAAAGTATCAGTTGGAAGCTAAATTGTATACAGGTTTGATTTCCTGAAGACTGGTTCTCATTTTAGTTAATCCATAATTATGTTATCCAACACTGTTCATCCTGCAAATAATGATCCCTAACACTTTGTACCACATCTAAATCCATTATATCTTTCCTCAAGAATGGAAACCAGAAATGCTTGCAGTACTGCAGGTGCGGTCTCACCAGTACCCTATACAGTTGCAGCATAGGCTCCCTGCTCTTAAATTCAATCCCTCCTGTAATGAAGGCCAACATCCCATTTGCCTTGATAACCTGCTGCACCTGCAAACCAACCTTTTGTGATTCATCCACAAATACTCCTAAGTTCCTCTACACAACAGCATCATACAATCTTTCATCAATTAAATAATAAGATGATATTCTATCTTTTCTATCAAAGTGGATGTGTTTGCATTTACCAATGGTGTAGTCCATCAGCCTGATCCTTGACCACTCACTTAATCTATCTATATCTCTCTGCACCCTCTGCACAATTTGCTTTTCCACTCAATTTAGTGTAAATTTGGTGTTATTAGATAGTCTCTGATGATAATAAATAATTTTATACAAACTTGAGATTTTCACAAATCCAAAAAGAGTGATGTCTTAGCAAGAGTTGAGGATTGGGAGTGGGACTTATGAAAACTTTGGTTATGGTGAATGTCACAAACAAGTTATCTCCAACAATGAGAGAATAAACGGTAACAAACCAAAAAACAATGTAATAAAAGAAATTCAGCATTGATTTTGAAAGAGAAAATCATACTGAATGAAATTAATACTGAGGTTTGAAGGATGAAGCCAAGAATAATTCAATGTTTGTAATTTGTCAAGAATTTCAAAAATTCTTTGTAAGCTAGCTAGCTCCATTAAAGAAAGTTTGCAAAGAACTAATGAATAGTACATAATCTCAGGCTATTGCTAGTAGAATGGATAGTTTGCTGGCTTTGAGGCAGAAAGAAGAGAATAGGTTAAAGTGTCCCTAGCAGAAATGGATTGGAAATGGTTTATTGTTGTTAAATGTACAGAAATACAGTGAAAAGATTATCTTGCATACTATTCACACAGATCAATTCATTACAAAGTGCATTGAGGTAGAGCAAGATAGATCAACTACAAGGTAAAACAGGAACAATGTAGAATAAAGTGTGATAGGAAACAGTTCTCCACATAACAGGGAAAAGGAAGAGAGGTTACACCAGCAAATTTTGATGAAGAATGATGAGAGGAGAACTCCGCCATGGACAGTCCCAAGCCTGGGCGCGAAAGGAGGAGGGTTGGGCATGGGGGCTAGCATGTAAAAACAAAGAGCTACAGAAACACCAACAAGAAGCTCCAAAGACCTCATCCTGGAAGAAGAAGAATCTTCAGTGGGTTACATCCGGGGACAACTTGAAAGACTGACCCAGGTCAGAGCACTGTAGCAAGCTGCTCTTGCCGACCTATGTCCGCAGCTGGGGTGATGGGTTTAAGTAAGTTACTAAGATAAGAGGAGGGTATATTGGAGCAAAACAAGCTGATGGGGACTAACAGGGGCAAATAGACTGATTTTGTGTGGGTTGCCTCTGTAATTTAATATGTTAATCACTTTTCAAATGCTGACAGATGTGTTAAGGCATTCTGATGTTGTCTGTGACAATTTTTTTTGCATTTTTGCTCTGGGTGTCTTTCGCAACTTGTTAATGAGAACATTTCAACTGTTGAAATATTCATCAAAATTTACCTCCTCTCCATAAACAATATTGTATTGGATATCCTGAGATTTCCACACTTCCTAAGATACATAATTTAAATAATAACGTGTGCTCAAAGAGATCTCTTTTTTTAATCAATGATGCATGCAATAATGGCAAAACTTGTCAGATGCACAGAGGTCCAGCTAGAGGGTTGATCTCCCTTTGGTGCATAAATTCAAGGTACCCTGCCGATTTAAGAGGTATCAGATGGTCACACTGGTTTTATGATTTAAAAGGGATTAATTCACATGGGTAATACACAAAATTCTGGAGAAACTCAGCAGGTCAGGCAGCATCATCTGTGGAAAAGAGTAAACAGCCAATATTTTGGGCCGAGACTTCATCAGGACCAAAATTGATTAATTTTCCCGATGAAGGGTCTCAGCACGAAACGTTAACATTTTATTCCTTTCCGTGCATGCTGTATGACCTGCTGAAGTGCCCCAGCATTTTATGTGAGTTACTCTGGATTTCCAGCATCTGCAGAATCTCTTGTGTTTTTTGATTTGCACGCAGCCAAGGTTAGATATCAGTTCAGCTGTAAGCCATCAAATGACAAAGGTCAACCCTCAGCTCTCTTGCTCAGCTTTTGATGTCTTCACAAAAGCACGAAGGCATAGATACTGTATATACATACAGTACATCAAATGACAGAGTGGTTTATTTGCAAGGCAGATATATATAAAGGGGAGAGTAACTAAAATAAATGTTGGTCCCTTGAAGTACAGGATTAGTAAATTAATAGTGCGTAACTGAGAAATGGCAGAAATTTCTAAATTATTACTTCACATCAGTTTTCATTCCAGAAGACACTAAACTATGCCTGTACCAATAGAATATCAAGGGGCTTTAAGAATGAAGGAACTAAAACAAACTCTATCACTAGAGAAAAAGTACCTAGCAAACTAATGGGACTAAAGGTTGATCATCTCCTGGATCTGATGGCTTGCATCCTAGGAGCTAAATAAAGTCATCGCACAGATAATGGATGAGTTGGTTTAATCTTCCAAAATTACCTTCTATAGTGGTTTAGAAAAAATATTAATTTTAATGTGCTATCCATGAAAGGAGGAAGAAGAGAGAAAGCAGAAATCGATAAGACAGTTCACTTAACATCTGACAATGAGAAAACACCAGAATCCATTGCAAAGGAGGTAAAAACAGGAGATTCAGAAAATTGTCAGTTCATCAAAGTAGCATCAATAGAGATTTATGAAAGAGCCATCATTCTTGCCAGATTTTTCCGAGTTCTTTGAGGATGGGGCAAACAATGCAGATAAAAGGGAACCAGTAGATATAGTGTATTTGGATTTCCAGGAGACATTCAATAAGATGCCAGATGAAAGCTTACTCTAAAGAGTGCACAGTTATAAGTTTATTGGAATGGGAGGTGAGGAGCAAACTAGGAGTAGACAGAGTTAGTGTAAATATAGCATTCACAGATCAGCTATCAGTAATTAGAGACATGTTTTTGGGATCAGTGCTTATTAATCTATAAATTAATGACAAGTTTGAAGGGATCAACTGAATTGATGATAGATGAGTTAATATATTGTAAGGAGGATATGTGGGGCCTGCATAGATAGGTTAACTGAGTGGGTAAGAAGTTGGGAGACAACGTATAAATTGGGACATTTTGAGATTATCCACTATGGAAGAAAGAGTAAAGTATGGATTATTTAATGCAAGGGAGACTAATAATATTACAATACAAAGGATTTGGAAGTCCTAATAAGAAAACACAAAATGTTAACATGCAGGTGCACAAAACAATTTGGACTGTTGAAGTCTTTTGCAAGAGGTATTGTAGATAAAAGTAGGGAGGTTTTGATGCAACTTTACAGGAGTACTACATATAGTTTGTTTCAGTATTTATGGGCCAGGTGCATTGGAACCAATATTCATTTGGTGCTTAACTTGATGAAGCGATTGATATATGAAAGAAAGTTGAATATTTGGGCCTATATTCATTGAAGTGTATGAGAATAAGAGGAAATTTTCACAATTATTGAAGCATTCATAATTCTGAAAGTAGTTGACAGGATGGCTACAAAAAGAATGATTCCACTAGTCAGGGTACATAGCACTTAGGAGCACAGATGCAGAATATGAAGTCAGCTATTTCAGATGGAGAAGAAGAGGTATTTCTTTTTCACAAAGTTGTGAATCATGAGACTTCTGTATGCTGTGCAGGTGAAGTCATTGAATACAGTTAAGCTAGAGGTTTTCTAATTCAGCCATGAATGGTCCCAAGTCCAGCTCTGAAAGGGGAACGGTTGGGCATGGGGCTAGCAACCCCATCCTGTAAAAACCCAGAGCTACAAAGCTCAAAGGATCTCACCTCTGAAAGAGGAACAATACACCAAGAAGATGCGCTACATCTGAAGATAGCTTGAAACACTGCTCCAGGTCAGAGGACTTTGGCGAGCTGTTGTCGGTGGCTTATGTCCCAGTAGGAGTGATGGGCTGAAGAAGAAATTTTCCTCTTCAGTAAGGCCAGACTCTGCCCATGCACACAGATACTCTGATGGTAAAATATACAATAAATATAGATACACCACACTATTCTTACTTCAAGAAGGATTTTTGCCCATACTTCTACCCCAATGAGGTACAAGTAACATATTTCATTAAATAGTAATAAAAACATGAAAATTAAAATCATTGGTAAAGTCATCGGTAAATGGTTTGCTGGAGGAACTCTGCAGGTCAAGCAACATCTGTAGGAGGAAAGGAACTGTCACCGCTATGTAACTAAATCCTGTATCAAGATTCAACATTGCGACTGGAAACATTGACAATTTTCTTTTGACAATTTTCTTAAGATGCTCTGCTAAATTTCTCCAACAGATTGGTTGTTGCTCCAGTGCTCCAAATTCCAGCATATGCATTCTCCAGCATCACCAAAAATATGCAGATAATTGCAATCTGAAATAAAACTAGAAAATGGTAGAAGTACAAAGCTCAGGAAACAAAATCATAGAATCATACAGCACTGAAGCAAGCCCTTCAGCCCACCTTGTCAGTGCTGATTTACACTGATCCTAGTTAGCATTAGGCCCCTACTTTTCTGTTGCTTTCCTATTGATGTACATGTTCAAATGCATTTTTGAATCTTGCAGCAGTATCTGCTTCCATCATCACCTATAGTAGTTCCTTCCAGATAACCACCATCATCATGTGTGAAAAACCCTCAGATCTCCTCTAAATATCTTCTGTCTCATCTTAAACCTGTTCCATCTACTTCTAGATCCCCTGGTCCTGGACAAAGACTTTGACTGCCTAACTTACCAATGCCCTCTATATAAACCTCTAAGTGATCACCCATCTACCTCCTATGCCCCAATGAGAATGAACACAGCCTATGAAATCTTTCTGAAAAAAAGTACAGCCCTCCATTCAGGGTAGCATCTGAAGATTCTCTTCTGCACTCCCTTTACTGAATCACATCTGTAATCCAAGTGTGGTCTAACCAAAGTTTAAGACAGCTCCCAACTCTTATACTCAGTGTCTCGGCTTATGAATGCAAGCCCTCTTAACTACACTATTCAGAATCAGGTTTATTATCACCGGCATGTGACGTGGAATTTGTTAACTTAGCAGCAGTTCAATGCAATACATAATCTAGCAGAGAATAAAAAACTGTTTCCACTTCTACTGAGCTAGACTTGCACCCCAAGTTCCTTCCGTACACCAATAATCCTGACATCCCTGCCATTTACTCTATATATCATACCAGAAGTTGGCTCCTTAAAGCTTGTTATCTCAGACGTGAATTGGAATTGGTTTATTATTGTCACTCGTACCAAGATACAGTGAAAAGCTTGTCTTGCATACTGCTCATACAGATCAAATCATTGCACAGTGCATCGAGCTAGAACAAGGTCAAACAATACCAATGTAGCGTAAAAGCTACAAAGAAACTGTGGTGCAGAACAACGTGGATTTTGAAGTCAAGAGTCCATCTTATTGTACTAGGGAACCATTTAATAGTTTTATAACAGCTGAGTAGAAGATGTCCTTCTGGTGGTACATGCTTTCAGGTTTTTGTATCTTCTGCTGATGGAAGAGGGAGAAGAGAAAATATCTGGGGTGGGTGAGGTCTTTGATTATTCTGGCTGCTTTATGGAGGCAATGAGAAGTATGGACAGAGCGGAGGTTGGTTTCTTTAATGTGCTGAGCTGTGTCCAGAGCTCTCTGCAGCTTCTTACAGTCAGGTGCAGAGCAGTTGCCATACACTTATGTCAGACTGTCGTTTATTGACTACAGTTTAATCTTCTCAAAGGCAGACAATGCTCTTGTTCTTGTCTCCGTCAACGGTATTGGGATTGAGAGGGTTGAGCTTCAAGTTCCTGGAAGTGAATGTCATCAATAGGCATGTTGATCCAACCACATTGATGCCACAGCCAAGAAAGCTCACCAATACGTGGATTCCTCAGGTGGCCATAAATTTGGCATGTCCCCATTGACTTTTACCAATTATAATCAATGCACCATAGGAAAACATCCTACCTGAATCAGAATCAGGATTAGGTTTATTATCACTGACAGTATATATACAAAAATTAGTAAGATTTGTTCATGACATGCCAAATTTATTTCCTTTCTTGAGGAATCAGAGCCATTTGTGAGCTTTCTTGACATTGGCATCAATGTGTTTGGACTGGAACAGGATATTGGTGATAATCTAGGAACATCACAATAGCCTGACACCTAGCAACTTGAAGCTCTCAACCCCCTCAACCTCAATGAAAACAGGAGCATGTGCATGTCCCCCCTTCTGGAGTCAACAAAGAGCTGTTTGGTTTTGCTGAAATTCAGGGAAAGGTTGTTGTGTCGATGCCATGTTACTTAGTTCTCTGTTTCCTTCCTGTACTCTCACTCATCAGTAATTGAGATACAGCCCACTATAGTGGTATTATCTGCAAACTTGTGCATGGCATTAGAGCAGATTAAATATCAGGATTAAATTTCATCTGCTAGTCCTCTGCCCAAATTTCCAACTAATCTGTGTCCTGCAATTTCATGTCATCTAGAGACTTACTTATAAGACCACCTACATTCTTGTCCAAGTCACTGATACATATTACAAACAACAAGGCTCCCATCACGGATCTCTATGGTATGGCACTTGTTATAGTCTTCCAGGTAGAAAAACAGCCATTCAGCTCTACCCCCTACCTCCTATCACCAAGCCAATTTTGGATCCATTTTGCCAGCATGACTCAAGTCTATGTTGTGGATAGTGTGGAGGGCTGTCAGAGGTTACAGCTGGACATTGATAGGATGCAAATCTAGGCTGAGAAGTGGCAGATGGAGTTCAACCCAGATAAGTGTGAAGTGGTTCATTTTGGTAGGTCAAATATGATGGCAGAATATAGTATTAATGGTAAGACTCTTGGCAGTGTGGAGGATCAGAGGGATCTTGGGGTCCGAGTCCATAGGACGCTCAAAGCAGCTGCACAGGTTGACTCAGTGGTTAAGAAGGCATACGGTGTATCGGCCTTCATCAATCAAGGAATTGAATTTAGGAGCCGAGAAGTAATGTTGCAGCTATATAGGACCCTGGTCAGACCCCACTTGGAATAGTGTGCTCAATTTTGGTCGCCTCACTACAGGAAGGGTGTGGAAGCCATAGAAAGGGTGCAGAGGAGATTTACAAGGATGTTGCCTGGATTGGGGAGCATGCCTTATGAGGATAGGTTGAGTGAACTCGGCCTTTTCTCCTTGGAGCGACGGAGGATGAGAGGTGTCCTGATAGAGATGATAAGATGATGAGAGGCATTGATCGTGTGGATAGTCAGACTTTTTCCCTGAGCTGAAATGGTTGCCACAAGAAGACACAGGTTTAAGGTGCTGGGGAGTAGGTGCAGAGGAGATGTCAGGGGTAATTTTTTTACTCAGTGGTGAGTGCGTGGAATGGGCTGCCGGCAATGGTGGTGGAGGCAGATAAGAGACTTTTAGATAGGTACATGGAGCTTAGAAAAATAGAGGGCTATAGGTAAGCCTAGTAATTTCTAGGGTAGGGACATGTTCGGCACAACCTTGTGGGCCGAAGGGCCCGTATTGTGCTGTAGGTTTTCTATGTTTCTATGTTTACCCTTCTGGATCTGTCTACCATGCATGGCCTTGAGAAAAGCTTCAAAGAGGTCCATGTAAAACACATCTACTTTGCTGTCTTCATCAATACCTTTGCTGGGATGAAGTAATTAGAGAAATACAGCATGGAAACAGACCATTTGGCCAACTCTTTCATGCTAATTGTGTTGCCAAGCAAGCTGGTCTCTGTCCACATTTAGCCCCTAGACCTCTAAGCCTTCCTTATCCTCATACTTAGCTAGATGGTTTTTAAATGTTGCCAATGTGTTCGGCTCAACCACTATTTCTGGCAGCTCATTCCAAGTACACAGGCTCCTTTGATGCCACTTTTTAATTGCTCATCTCTGATCTTAACCCCATGTCCTCTTGTCTTGAGCACCTCCTTGTTGTGTTCGTAAATGAGGGAGAGTGCAGAGCACACCAGGAGGCCAGCATGCAGGTTATTCAACTGAACTGTATTGATAACACTGCTTGTATAATATGGGAACTCCTCCCATGTGGGAGTGGCTTACTGAATGGCATAGGAATAAAACTATTAATTACCACTACACTCCTCACTGGGAAAAAGACTATGTGTTTTCACTCTGTCCGTGCCCCTCATGATGTTATATACCTCAATCAGGTCAGCCTTCAATCCCCTATGTTCCAGAAAATAAAGTCCTCGTCTACGCAACCTCTTCTTGTAACTCGGGCCCCCACGTTCAGACAACGTCCTGGTAGATCTTTACTACACTCTTTCTAGTTCAATATCTTTCCCGTAACAGGCTGACCAAGACTGTATACAATACTCCAAGTCATAGAGTCATAAGTATGACCTCATCACACCTTATATCACAGCAGCCTGGCTCCTCAGCTCGTACAGCGATGAAGGCCAGCATATCAGATGTCCTCTGGAACATCCACTCTGCCTCTGTCTGAAAGCTCCTGAAGACAGAGAACTTTAAGTCTGTGTGCTCTCTGATGTCACAAATATCCCAATGATTTATAGAGTAAATATGCCTTTAACCCTCTAATGATATGGTAAGTGACAGAATCAGTTTGGTCTTGAATTTTCCTTGAACTCAGTCAACATGGTGCAAAATAACTTAACCAGTGTTGCCTGGTTTGAAGTGGGCCAATTAAGATACCCCCATGTTGATGCATATGAGATTGTGTCATAATCACATCACTTTACAAACCTATCTCTTCAACAGCCAGCTCCTGCTGTGGGCCAGCAGTCTGTGCTCTGTAGACAATACTGTTTGTTTCCAAAGCCGCCCTTTTAATGTCTGCTTGCAATATACATTAAGAACTGAAGACTGATTCTTGCTTGAATTAATGCCTAACTCCACATCTCCCAAATCTCCAACGACCTCCTCGAAAATATCAATTAAATGTTTGACATGATTTCTCCTACACTAAAACACACTGATTCTCCTTATCAGTCCCCACCTTTCCAAGTGAACATAAATGCTGTCCTCCAAAATATTCACCAGCATCTTTTTACTATTTAAAAGAAATTGCTAATCAGCCTTTACTTTCCAGGCTTATCCCTACTTGCCTTTGTGAACAACATTAGCTATCCTCCAATTTTCTGGTATCTCACCCATGGCTAATAAAGGTGCAAACAACTCTGTCAAAACCCCAGTAATCTTCTTCCTCGCTTTCCTCAGCATCCTGGAATGGATCCCATCAAGCCCTGGGGATTTATTCACACTAATGTGCATCAATATTTCTAGCACATCCTCCTTCCTAACACAGTTTTGCTTCAGAATGACAGTGTACTTTAACTGTCCTTTAACTCTTTAACCTCCACGTCCTCCTTGGTGAATACCAATGAGAAGAGTTTATTTAGGACATTGCTCGTATCCCATGGCTCCACACACACATCAAGCCTTTGGTCACTGAGAGGCCTGTTCCTTCCTTAGCTGCCATCTTAATTCTTTTACACTTAGAAAAAGTTTTATAATCTTGATTGAAAGAGAAATTGATTCAATATTTTAGGCTGAGACTCCCTTCATCAAAACGGAGGAAGAGAGGAAGCAAGTTGGTTCAGAGTTATTGAGATGGTAGAGAGGAATGAGTAGGATAAAGGAAATATGTCTGATAAAGTGAGAGCAGTGTTGCCATGGAGATAAGCTACAAATGAGGTCATTGGGAGATGGGCAAATGAGGCAGGTAGAAAATCTGAACAAACTAACATAAACTGTGATATGAGGCCAGTTCCTTTTGTAACTCCTGGTCCACCCTCCCATATTGATCAACTCTTCTGACGGTATTTACCCAGCAACTATATGAGATGCAATACCTGCCATTTGGCCTCCCCCTGTTCCATATCCAGGGATCCAAGCAGTGTTTCAATGTGAATCACAAAATGACTTGCTCTTCTTCCGACCAACTGTACACTGGAGGCTTAAGATATAGATGCTGCGATCTGGAACAACACACTAAGTTCTGGAGGAACTTGTTGGTCAGGCAATATCATTGGAGGAAAATAGACCGTCAATATTTTGGGTCAAGACCCGTCATCTGGAATGAAAGAAGGAGGGGAAGAGGTTGAGTGAGATCTGGTAGGTGATAGGTCAATCCAGGTGAGTGGTAATAGGCAAATGAGGGAGGTGGTCCATCTGTGATATTGGCTCAATTTTTCTTCCTCCACGAGCAAAGTCTGACCTGCTGTGCATATCTTACATTTGCATTTTGCAAAGTCTGCATTCCTTTGTTTGTGTTCTCACCCTCTAAATGCACTCATTTAATAACTTTTAAGTTCCTTCCTTCAGTATTTTACTCCCTCTCTCTCTCATCTCTCTCTCTCTCTCTCTCTCTCACACACTATCCCCATTGACACATCTGTTCGATAACCTTGTTAACAGCCTGAACCCATAGCAATCATAGCTTTGTCTTTTCAGAAATATTGCCTTTATCCTAACCACTCACACTCTCACTCTCCATAGAGTAAAGCTAGCTTACTCTCTTTTTTACAGTTTCAAAGAAGGACCATGAACTGAGATATTAATTTTGTTTCTCATTCCGCGGATGCTGCCTAATCTGCTGTGTGCTTCCAGTACTTTCTCTTGATAGAGAAATTAAGAGATTTCACAACCAATGGATCAGATTAAACCTCTGCAGTCTTGCCGCTTACAGTCAAGAATGGTGGTGGACAATTAACCAGCTAAATGGAGGAGGAGCATCCAAAAACTACCTTCATCTTTAATGATGGCAGAATCCAGCATATGTTTTCCTTGTTCATCCTGAAGTGTCACGTAGTTGATCCATCTTGGTTCTGTTTGACCCTGATACTTTTACAATCAAAAGGATCTTCGGAAGTAAGGAATGAGGCATTAAACTTGCTGCTTCTGGCTGCTTTATTAAAAGTTACAAGAGTAGAAAATGAACAAGAAAGTGGAGCCAAGATAAAGAAAAGACAATAGAAAAAGAAATCGTGGTCATTGATAACAATTGATGTATAAAATAGCCAGTATGAAGTGGTATGACAGCTGCTACTGTAAAGAAAGATGTTTCTATATATATAGATGATTATATAAAAATACAATGAAAATAACAATTCTACACCCCAGTTCAATATCTCTTTCTGAGATTCCAACCATTACCGAAGCCAGTGTTCACCCAATTCAATTCATTTCATTGTGATATCAAGAGTTGGCCAACAGCCCTGGGTGAAGCAGTGTTTATGTAACCAGGGAGCATTCTGGCTAATAACATTGCAGACATCTGCCAAGGTATTGCTGTATATGCTGTATAGCTGGAACATAAGCTATAGCCAACAGTATGCAGATTTGCCTAGGTGCATACCATTTATGAAAAGTTAGACAACTCTAATCTGGCTAATTACCAGCCATCAATCCATTTTCAATCAGAAACAAAAGCCATGGAAGTTGCTGTTTAATAGGATAATCAAACTGCACTTACTGCCAAGTACCTGCTCACCAACAACTGGTTTGGATTTTGTGAGGATCTCAGGCTCTAGATCTCAAACTTGCACCAATCAACTGACCTCCATTGTTGAGGTGAGAATGACTACCCTTGATACTGAGTCACTAAGTGTGTCCAAAAACAGATAGGCATGAGAACAATGCAGCAAGTCCAGCAATGATTGATAACTATGACATGTCTAGATTCTTCAGACTACCAACACAAAGCACCCAAAGGCTCACCCTACAGAAGTCAAGAACAGAGAATTTATCATTTCAGTCAGCAACCACTGTAAGGAGCACATCAAAGAACTCCTCAACCATGAATCTGTCTTTGAAGAAAATATCCCTGACTCCATCCTAGTTTGTCTAACATCATCACCATCCAGTTTACCAATAGGTTGAAGATGCCACAATCCAAGGCTGAAATCCAATGACAAGACCTTATAATCTTGTTAAATTTCTCATCAGAAATTTCAGGAAGAAATTTATAGCCTTGTCTTCCAATTCTGAGAAGAAGACATAAAAAAATCACAGCCATCTTCCAGAACAGAGATAAATCTGAATGTAGAAACTAGTGGGACTAGAAACTTTCAGGAGTCCCTGTTGTCTGTCACAGGGAATATGGTCCCAAAGAACCTCCTTTTCAACCTTCTTCATCCTGCCACCCTATGGCTGAAGAGCTGTTCTTTCAATTACAGTGTAGACTGTCTATCAGAGGAACAGAACAGAGAACAGTATAGCACAGTACAGGCCCTTAGGCCAATAATGTTATGCTAATGTTTAACCTACTCTTAGGTCAATCTAACACTTCCCTTCCACATAGCCCTCAATTTTCTTTTCATCCATATGCCTAAGAATCTCTTAAATGCACTTTACCACCACTCCTGGCAGTGTGTTCTGTGCACTTACTACTCTCTGTGTAAAAGAGCTACCTCTGATATCCTCCAATACTTTCCAGCAATCATCTTAAAAGTACACTTGGTTGCCACTTTATTAGGTACACCTATACATCTGCTTGTTAATGCAAATATCTAATCAGCCAATCATGTGGCAGCATCTCAATGCATAAAAGCAAGCAGACATGGTCAAGAGGTTCAGTTTTCATTCAGATCAAGCATCAGGGTAGGGAAGAAATGTGATCCAATTGACTTTGAACATGGAATGATTGTTGGTGCCAGACAGGGTGGATTGAGTATCTCAGAAATTTTTTGATTTCCTTGAATCTTTATGCACCACAGTCTCTCAAAAGAATACTGCATAAAACAAACAAACAATAAAACATCCAGTGAGCTGCAGGTCTGTGAGCAAAAATAACTTGTTAATGAGAGAGGTCAGAGGAGAATGTCCAGACTGGTTCAAGCTGATGGGAAGGCAACTGTAACTCTCCATGAAGTGGGTGTTTTCTAGCAGCAGAAGACCATTAAATACCTCCTGTACCTAATAAAGTGGCCACTGAGTGTATATCCTCTCATATTAGCCATTGCCACCCTGGGAAAAAGGTGCTGGCTGTCCACTCTATCTATGCCTCTTATCATCTTATAAAACTCTATCATGTTTCTTCTCTTCCTCCTTTTCTCCAAAGAGAAAAGCCCTAGCTTTTTCAGCCTTTCCTCATAAAATATTTTCTTTAATTCAGGCAGCGTACTGGTAAAGAGGCCCTGCACTCTCTCTAAAGTTTCCACATCCTTCCTAGAATGAGATGACCAAACCTGAACATAATACTCTAAGTCTAATTGGAGTTTCATACAGCTGCAACATTACCTCGTGGCTCTTGAACTCTGTCTCCCAACTAATGAAGGCCAACACACCATAAGCTTTCTTATCCATCCTTTCAACTTGCATGGCAACTTTGTGGCATCTATGGACTTGGATCCCAAGAGCCTTCTATTTCTCAATACTGCCAAGACCCCTGCCATTAACTTTGTGCTCTACCATAATGTTCAACCATCCAAAATGTATCACTTCACACTTTTTTGGATTGAACTCTATCTGCCACATTTCAGTTCAGCTCTGCATCCTGTTGATACCCCAACAACCTTCTACATTATCCACAACAACACATACCAAATTTAAAGTACATCTAATAACTCCAAGAGAATTAGAAGGAGGAGCAAAAATCTCTATACATAGCTTCATTTGAACTCACAAAATCATTTGACTCCATTAACTGAAGGGTTTAGAAAGTTCCTCTCAAGTTTGGCTATTAGAAATTCTCTTCCTTGCCATGAATAATTGTATTCAGTAAGTTCACAACAGCTGAAACGTCATCTCAGACTGGTTTCAAGCAAGACTTGAAAAACACTTTAAGAGATCTTTCCTATTCTTTTGTAAGCACCTGAATCTCACTATTTCCAGTTCTCCTTATGACAGAGAAGGGGGCTACATTGGGCTATCAAGCCCTCATACAATGCAAACACCATCCCCATTAATATTAACTACAACCTATTCTTCCAACTGATTTTATCTCTAAACTACAGAGAGTGACAACTTACAGTGTCAATGCACCTATAAACTGACATGTCTTTGGGGCATATGAGGAAACTGGAGAACCCAGAAGATATACAAATGTCAAAAGGAGATAGGCAAATACACACAGACTGGTTTGAAATCAAGTCGCCAGGAGCTGTGAAGCAGCATCTTTACTAGCTGCACCAATCTCTACGTATGGGAAAAGGGGAAACTTTTCAAACTCAAAACAAAAAAAACTGACTGATCAAGTTGCAAATTGCAGCTAAGGTTTGCATAATCTCATATTCAGAAACTGAATTTCAAATCATTATTAACTGTACCAGAGAATGGGCCTCTCCAAAAGTCTACAAAGTGAAAGCTCCTCCCCAAGCTATTCCAACTGCAATACACAAACCTTCAAAAATAAAGCTCCATTCTCCACATCATCACAGCAAATATAGACGAAGATGATGGAGTTCACCATAGTCTCAAATTAGTCAACTTCATACCCAGCATAAAGCTCATGGTCTATCAATCCCTGCTTCCTGTATACTTCTGAGATATGGACGCAATCAGGAAAGATACAACCACCACTTTTCCACAAGGTCCTCGCTGATCTAGTGGAAGGATAACCAAAGAAATATCAGGGTACTTTCTCCAGGCAATATTTCCAGCATACCAGCTTAATCACACTAATTTAAAGTGTGGGCAGCTGGCAGGGTGGGAAAAGGCCACACCCTGATTCAAGGAGCGTGGAGCACAAGCTGGAGAGGCAGAGCATTGGCAAGGACCCCAGGAAACACATCTGGAGCCTTTGGAGGGAGGTGGTCTGAGCAGTTGCTGGGGATTCAGGGGAGCAGCAATGTGAGTGAATGTGTGTGTGTGGGGGGGAATGAAACATGGCTAATGGAATCAGATGGTGGTTATTTTTCCCACTTCCAGTATCCAGCTAGAAGCCTTTTGCCAACAATTAAGCACTGAATGTGAGCAGCACAGCTCCTGCAGCTCCCTGTTCCTGTATCAAGCCTGGAGCTTTTCAGGGAAGATGGAAATTAGGAAGGCATTGGCAAAGATTATATAGATTAACAACTCATAATTTTGAAAAAACTGAAAATGCTGGAAATACTCAGCTGGCTAGTCAGTATCTATGGAGAGGGAAGCAGAGTTCATGCTTTTGGTCAGATCATTCCCTGTTTTCAAATGGCTCTGATTATATTTAGTAACTCTTTTCCTATATCCATATTAACCTTTTCCTGTAACTATCAATCTAATTAGGTACATTTGTTTTATTCATCAGATATTTATGGCACACAGATAACTTAGTCAAAGGTAGATCCTTGGAGACCAATCAGACCGAACATTTTGAAGAGAGTAAACTATGTTGATGAGAGCAATACGTGGCTTATACTGACTTCAGTAAAGCCTTTAACAATGTCCCATATGGAAGACTGGTCCTGAAGCTTAGGGCCCATGGGATCAGGGGTAAAGCTCCATTCTCTAAACTGGCTTGGCAGTAAGAGACAGACGGTGATGGTAGAGAGCTATTTTTGTGATTGGATGCCTGTAATTTGTGGTGTTCTACAGGGACCCTTCGTATTTGTAATACACTGTATTGAAATGATACAGATATGGACGTAGGAGGAATGATCAGTAAGTTCATAGATGGCATTAAGATTGATACCGTTTTGAAGGAAACTCCATTGGGCAAATAAAAAAAAAATTAGCTCTGAACTAACTCACAAAGTATCCAGAACAGATGAGGAGCTATTTCACACGGAGGGACACAAAGATCAAAACACCCCATCTGAATGGATAGCCCAATCAAATTCTAACGGAACTTTCACACGATAAGAGTGTGTTTGAAAAAAAACTTAACTATCAGGAAAAATATCTGGGCTGTGGGTCTAAGTTGGACGGCTCCTTAAAAGAGTTAGCACAAGTACGCCTGGCTGAATGGCATCCTTCTGCCATCTGTAGTAGCTTTCTAGATAAGATAAACTCTCTCACTCTGTCCTCACGTACCAATAAAGTTTGTCATGTTACTACATGCAACTTGTCTTTTTCAAGTGAGATGCAATGTGTCTGAGCCCTCAAGGCCCAAATGCTATAGCTCAAGCAAAATAATTTCATAGCTATCCCTAAGTGAACTCAAACGAGTTTACAGTTTAGTGTCAATAAACGACTGCCAATGAGAGTGTGAAGATGACGCAGAATGAGGTCCAATAAACTCTCGTTGATTGAGCGAAACGCCTGGTTGCAAAGGTGGTCCCTCGCATTTAAAACAAAATCCCCTCATTTTCTTTATCGACGCATGAATGTCAGGTTTAAAAATTGTCCAGACCTGGTGTTGCTTATTTTCATTGGATCCCGAGTTCGGCTCTACGCCAGACCCCACTCCTTCATTCATCCACCCCTTAGCCTGCGAAGAGGTGTGTAACTAATGGGCGCTGTTCCTTGAACGAGCCGAAACGTCAGCAGCAATCTAAAGGTAAATAAAACGATTCCAACGCACAATTCGTTAACACGGTGTGATTTCTGACTGAGTGAGCGGGACCTTTCCTCTCAACGATAATTTGAACTTCCTGCAAAGGCACGAACTGGTTAACTTGGCTGGAATTTAAATACCTTCCCGAGTTCCGTTAGAATGTAATTGCACGATAGACCTGAATACAGACAAAGCGACCCGTCTGGCCCCTTTCACCCCGACTCTTTATATGTTACTGTTCAGAGAAAAATGTTTCAATATGTTTGAGTCTGGATGATCCTGGGGGAGGGGAGGAGGGGTATTTAAGGAACAATTAGAAAAGAGGGCGTATGTTCTGTAAATGACTGTTTACAAAATACCTGGCGTTTTATTTGTTGTGATGCTAGAGTTGGGTTTGGAGTCTTGTAAAAAGTTTCTTGGAATCCCGTTTTTATATATTAAAATTTTCGAGTTTGAATTAGGTTACGGACAGGCCTGGAGCTCCACTCAGCGTCTCGACTTGGTTTAACTTGTTAAAAGCGGAGAGAAGTCAGCTCGCTGAATGCCTTGTGAGAAGCTCGGTGGGTGAGTGATTGTGGTAGTTATTCCAGTTATCCGCGGGGCGGCCTCAAAACTTACCTCGGCAGAGTGGCATTTCAATTTCACATTAATTAATTAGAACTGAAAGAAGAAATTAGCGAACTAAGTTAAGAAACATAGAAAAACGGTATCACCATTACGCACCGGTCACAATAATTCCCTGAGGTTTTTTAAACTCGAGCTGTCTGGTTTTTTGAGGCACACGGGCTCCACCACAGTATGGACTTTCTTAAGACTTACACATTCAATATTAGACTAGCAATGGACAGCTAATCCGCTTGTCTCTTGGGCAAGGTACCGGAGCCACAAAGCGCTACAGGTCTTTTAACCAACTTTAAAGGTGAGTGCGAGTTTTTAACCATTAACATAACCAAATGCGACAGACAAAGGCATGACAACAGAGGAATCCCGAGTGAAGGGGTCGCTGAAAAATGTGAGAATAAGTAACATATTAATTGATCTGATTTCCTTCCTCCGGCTGAACCGAACGCAACAAATCAATCGAAAAGAAGCCGGGGACTGCAGACAGGGAGCTCACGGAGTATGTGAAGGTAAAAAAAAAGAAACAAAAATGAAAAGAATAAGAGGTAGGAAAGAAAAGAGAAGCCAAGAGGCCCGGAAAAATGAGTGAAAACATGGCAATGAGATGAATAGATGTTACTCTGTTGCACATAAACTAGGAATGGGGAAACCTGAGAAAAAGTGATAGACATAATGGCTGGAAAATAGAAAGAAGGAAATAGGCAGTGAGTAGATCCGGACAGATGATAGTTAGATAAACGGCCGATGGAACAGCGCTGGACAGTTCGGGAGCAGCATCATTTGCAGGAGTGCTTGTGTGTCTGCTGCGGATTAAGATAAAGTAGTTTTCTATTTGAATGAGTTTCGGTGCATTTTATGCCCGCGGTGTGCGGTTGGACACCTCCAAACCTCCGACAGGAAATCTAGAGAGATCTGGGTGAAAGGGGCACTGGCTAAACCCAACTTCTGTGCACACTCTCAAATGTGGGACTTCTTTCAGGACGTGGAAGCAAACGGAACACGACTCGGGGCAGCTTGGAGGAAAATGTTTCAGACTGTCCCAGACACCTCGTCTTACGTAAAGGTAAGATTGAGGCCGTAGTAAGCAACCAGGCCAGGCAGTGGCCTGATGTTAAACTCATGGAACATGTCCGACAGAAAAAAAAAGGTATTTATTGTTAGGAAGAACAGAGGAGAATTTGACGCCTGCTCGAAAAACAATATCGAATTAGTCCTCGTTCAGCCAGCATTTAACGTCTCGGCTAAAATCAATTCCTAATTTTAATTTGCTTAACCTTGGGTTTCCAGTTAAACCACGTGCACCCAAGTGGCTTCCAATTCAGACTAGCAGTAGGGAACAACCCCTGATCTGCCGTTTAGTTAAATATGAACGAAAGTCGTTCCTTCCTCAAACCCTGTGCCGTTTGTCTTCAGCACGGAGACATTACTGCCGGCCTGTCGCTCCTTCATTTCAAAATATCACTCTGACTCTAGTGCCATTCCTAAAAATCTATGCAGTGAAAAATATTTCCTCGCAATCTGCGAGGCTCCTGGCAACAGCTCGACACGTTTTAAAAAAGTTTAATGACAATCCCAAATTTTAATGACACCACACCAGCAAAAGATTAATCTTAAACACGAACATGGATTCCAAGCTAAAAAGCATCTATCACAATTGTTCTTTCCCATGTACAAACTCGGTTTTATTTATCACGGGCCTAGTCTCAGCGTGAGTGAAACCAAGTTAGTCCAGTAAATAAATAACCACGACAGTTTTAAGTTTCGCGTTCATGTCGAGATTGCATCAATGTGAGCAATGATTCCAGAACTGCTCTTGAAATGGAGTTTTACATCAGATTAGAACTGGGATAAAGATATAGCCGTGTTCTGTCACCTGAGTTTTCGGTTTTTCTAGGCATAAAACCAAAGGTTCAGCTACTTGTTTATAGAAAACTACTGTCTAGCTCTCAGCTAAAATGTTCTTTGCTTCACAGTTATCCCTTTTCCTGCAGAGAAATGCTCTGAGTCCCAGTCCCTCTAAATGTATTCAAATCTCATTCGACGAATTGATAGGCTCCTTAAAACAGAAATTCCCCCATTTTAAAAAGGAAAACCGTTAAATACATAATTAAAAATAAAAATTGAAAACCCATTTGTAGCACCCAAGTTTAATCCGTTACGTCGGTACAATCCGTTCACTGTATGAGCGCATCTATGTAATTCAAAGATCTTTTAAACTTAAGTTTTTAATTATATCTAACACAAAGTAAATATTCCGCTCATTTTGCGATCGCTGCGTGTTTCTAACCTTTCTGTCGTGTTTTTACAATGTGGAAATCAGTCATTTGCAGGTGCGTAACGGTCTGGATCCATTTATTTCAGACACTGTAGGCACTAACACTTAATCAAAGGGGAACCAATATCACAGGGATTGAAATGCGCCTCAAACTATTCGAAGAACACCTTCAGAAAACATTTGTGCTTCTAATATTTTACGGCAGTATGCGGACTTCGAGTTTGTACCAAACGCCCTTGAAATAGCACATTTTTTCATCCAGTCATAACGTTTGTGTTATGATACAAAGGCTGTTTTACAGACAGTCTCTAACTAAGGGGGAGAGTTCTGCGAAAGCGGAACAATTCTCAGTCTGTTCCCTGCTCTTACTGCGAGCCAGGGTTCAACCAAAGCTTATCGGGAGAGAGAGAGCGAGAGAGAGCGAGAGAGAGCGAGAGAGAGCGAGAGAGAGCGAGAGAGAGAGAGAGAGAGAGAGAGAGAGAGAGAGAGAGAGAGAGAGAGAGAGAGAGAGAGAGAGAGAGAGAGAGAGAGAGAGAGAGAGAGAGAGAGAGAGAGAGAGAGCGGGGGGGGGGGGGAGGGAGGGAGGGACAGAGAGAGCGAGTGTAAAACTCAGTATTCGGAGGAAAGCCACTCCATGGGGTTACCATGAGATAGTCGGTCCTCTCATTACAATGCTCCGAACTGCGAGACCCTGGTCTAATTACAATCGGACAGTTATTACTTTCTAAAGATAACTGTGCATTAATTTTTTTAAGCACGTCGAGACAAAACCCTAAAGCAGGAAAGCAAGAAATACTTTGCAGTTATATTATGTTTCATTCAAGCGCATCCAGGTCCTGGTTGCAGACTTGTTTTCCTAAGGTCAGCGGAGACTAAGAGTTCTCCAATAAAAATAAATCTCAAATTAATTATGCCCCCGAGCAACGGCCCAGACAGTTTGCTTGTGTATTTGGAGTAGCAGATTTTTCTCTCCACTTTCACCATCTTCTTACATCTCTTGTAATTGTGGGAACTTGTCCTTATTCTTAAAAAATAGGAATGTTAATCTGGTTAATCTGGTTCCTCGTGTTTTGTTTTCCGAACTGCCCAATGTCCCATCAAAATTGCATATTTTGTCAATTCTAGACAGGCCTCATAAACTGCGCGGTGCAATATTCTTTTTGGTTACAAAACTTTAACACATGCTTTCCTATGCTTCTTGAAATGTCATACCAGAAGGAATCTGAATTTGTTTGTCCCATTTCAAATTGTAAACAGATCTTGATGATGATTTGCCCTGCCCTGTTTCCTTAGTGACTGAGGAACCCCGACTCTCTCACATGACCAAGTGGGCCAACACTCAAACGTTCAAGTCTTCCGAAGTGTGCGCGCGCAAACAAGAAATACTTTTCTGTACAACAGGATGAAGTGCGCGTGTGTTGATGAGGCGGAGGAATGGGGAAGGATTGAAACCTCTGCTAGGCATGTAGGTGGTGGGGCTGCGGTCAGGTTGGGACCATCCTGTGAGAAATGATCCCCACAGTGACCACAACTTTGGTTCTCTGGAGAAAGCCTGGTCTTGGAAGCGGCTGTTCTGCTGTTAGCTGGAGACAGACTCCCTGCCTGTTATAAGTCTTCTGAATAGCAAACTCTCACGTGTAAAGACGAGCAATAAAACATAATCACAATCATATTATTCTTAGTGTTCGTAAATAACGTTCTTATATTACTGTATTGACGCGCAAAGAATGCAAACGCACGGGTACCCACCCGAATTTAATGCTCTTTCGCATTACACTGAAGGTTTAATTAGGTCTTAGATACGGAACCAAGTTCCATTGTCCGCGTAAAGAATGCCTTCGGTGTAAATATAGAATCGAAACTTTGCTATTATCACTGCATCGAATATTCACCCCATCAATGAGCGCACCGCGACTCCCCGGCGGTCTCCACACGCTTGGAGCTGCAGCTGCACTGAAATGCTGTCTGGATTGATGAGGATAATTTCAGAGGGGGAGGGTACTGTAGGTTTTTAACTCGCCAATTTAGTGAAGAGTGGGAGAGAGGAAAAAATTGAATTAGGAGACTGGAGACTTGAGGACGCGTTCAAATAACAGGAGCACAAGGTCTAACGGGAGTTTTCACATAGATATATCTGAATATATAAAATTTCACCAGGTAAATTCTTCATTCTAAATTATACAATTTTAGTAAATGTTCCGAAAAGTATACTTTGTAAAAAAAATTGCCGGTGTAACAGCCGCCTGCCGCGTTTGCTGGAAAAGTGATAGATAGATCGACTCTTGTATAGGTTTTATGTACTTCTTTGACAACTTTTTGCCGATGGTGCTTGTGCTGGGCCGCTCGTGGCTGTTATTTTCTAATGTGGAAATTCCCGCTAGATCATCAGAAACAGCAGGAAACGTGTTGCAAAAAAATCCTCTAGCGATGTGAGTTGTGCCATAAAAACGCTGAAAGTTCGTTTGAGGATTAAGAGGCTGCTTGTGTGTATACGAGTGTATGTCGTGGAGCAGGGGTTGAACGCGGTTAGGCTGCGGGGCGCTTCCCAACAGGAAAGCGCATTTGACCCACGGAAAATGAGACATCGTTATTGTTACTCTTTCCTTATCTTGACGGACAAAATATCCTGCTTTGAAAACATGTGTAATGAACCCCCATCATTGGTTCAGCGGCTTCCTCTCAAGCGGCTGACTTCACTTCCCAAAATTGCCAATCTTTCATCCGGTTACCTCGCCTGTCCGACAAGAAATTGCGGTTGTAATTACCTCCTGACTGTGTCATGTTTGGGATATTGTTCCGATTTGGGGAAAAGGGAAGAAATCGGGTGAAATGGACGGCACGATTACGGTAAGAGTAGATGGGAGGGGTGGGATGTGCTTCAGAGATTACCCGTCATATACATCTCATTGCCACCTTTTCCTTGGGGCTGCGGTTTGAGCAAGTTTCCAGCCCAAAACGGTAATCCGATTTCCTCATTTTTCCACGTCCTGTTAAATTTCCTTTTCCTTTTAAGCATTGATGCCGGAGTGGGAGACTCGGTTTCAGTCAGTAGGGCGCCTGTGATAAAGAGGCGTGTTGAGGGAGTCCCGGTGAGTGTCAGCCTTTCCGCACTGAGTAGACTTTGCTTCTCTTTATTCACTTGGATAAGCATGTTCCCAACGTGGGTGTTGCTTGTAAACCTGGCCATTACTAACTCGGGATTAAACGAGATGGGTGGGCGTTTCGAGGACTGGGGTGATCGGGCGCTCAATGCAAGGTGGTAAGAACCTGTCCACGGATCGCCGGGACTATCACGAAATGCGCAATGTTACATGGCACTGCACCCGCGACCCATTCCGCAAATTGATGGGCCCCTCAGCACCCCCAGAAATATCCAGCGTGCGCCAAACACTAAGCAGCAAGCATTGACGGATGCACTTCGTGTGTTTAGAATTTGTTTGAATGCATAATAGCGAGACTGATCGCATGTTTTTCCGGTCTGCTTACGGGCGATATCTCGCTGCCTGTTTCAGAGTAGCGCGTCCCGCCATCTGCAGCTTACAGACAGAATTTATTTGTCTCAGATGTTCCATCTGTAATTGTGAGCTGCCTCCGTATCGGAGAGGGTCCTACAGAATACATAGTGAAGTTAGTTAAAGAAATACGATATTTACAAAGTGAAGAGCTCGCCTGGTCAGAAGGAGCGATCGCATTAAACGAATATGTTAAGTTGTTCAAAGGTTTGATTGACTCATAACTGAACACCGGGGTTCTCATCAATTTCCCCGACCTTATCAACTAAACATACACTTCCGTTCTTTACACCCATGTTTCCTGGCAGATTTCCTTTTCCCTTAATGCACTAAAGATGAAAAACTTTGCCTTTCTCTCCCTGCACTCCCCAAAGGAATGCCTTAGTGTTATTGCCCGGCATTTGTCAGCACGTTCGTCATTTGTCATGAATCTTTCTTTCTCTGCAACTTGCTTTGGCTTGGATCAGGATCAGCCGCTTCTCCTTCCTGCCTCCTCTACTCCTGCTCCATTCGCCCACTTTAGTGCAATTTGGGTTTGGGCTGCACCAATAGAAAAGCAAAGCGGCTGATGAACGGTGTGTCACTGAGGTTTGCCCTTGACTGTCAATGTGCCGCGATGTAGAGAGGCAAAGGCTGCACTGAATCCTACAGCAGGATCAAGCTGCTTTAAGTAAGGGCACCTTTAGCCACTTCGATCCATTTCAGAACGTTCTTGCAGGTTTGTCCAGCCAACACCTACGTCCCGACTTTGCACCGCATGCATATGCGATCTTAATCATTCCCAGAGATATCCGTGTTCTTTCGAAGTTGGTCGAAAGATTGCTGGAGCACTAATCCAGCTACAGGTCAAACACTCAATATTAAATATTTATATATCTTTCAGTTTTAAATTGAGTAACGTAGATTCCCAAAGTACTCAGCTAACAGCTATTGGGCTAGTGCTGAGATTTGCAAATTATAGGCCATTGCACATGAACACACGCATTAACACACACAGGGACGGAAATAGAAAAAAAGTGTAACACATTTACAATGTGAAGGTAGGCGTACCCTATGAAATGGCATAATGGTTGACTAAGTTTGGAGTTACTTTGAGTAATTAGCCCGACGTCTATCGATCAGAACATAGTGTTGGTCTGGAGAAGGGGGCGCTGTATTTGCGTTTGTCTGTTTTTTTTTCTCTCTCCGTTTGAAGGGTCCAGTTTGAGAAGTTGTTTCTGCTGCCTCTTTCGAACTCTCTCATTCGGTGTCCCGTGTTTGTTCTGTTTCCAGGAGGCCCTGTCCGTTGTGAGCGACGACCAGTCTCTGTTTGACACCACGTACGTCGCTGCACAGCTTCCCAAAACGGATATGACGGCTTCAGCTGCCGCCGACTATGGACAAACGCACAAAATTAACCCATTGCCTCAACAAGATTGGATCAATCAACCTGTCAGGGCAAATATTAAGAGAGAATATGACAACATTAACGGCTCCAGGTAACACCGGGTCAGCCGGCTCCTTCTGGGAATGCACATCCTAATTTGCATTCAGCCAGACATACTGTAAATGCTTCTAATGTGGTGCTCTCGAAGAATTTCCAGACAGCCTAATATATTCAGTTGATTTATATTAATATATTCAGTTGACCTAAGCAGGAGTTATAACATATTTTCCTCGCTTTCGGTAGAACTGGAAACACAAAGAGAATGTCCCTATATAAACAGGTCCGCTGTATTTGCTATAAAGTGCACTAATAGCAAGAATTATCTTTGCGGTATGAACACTTGAGGAATATTCATAGCAACCTACAAGACCACGATGCGTTGTGTGAATACACCTCGATCCCCTAAGCTTCTCAGCAAAGCATCTCGCTACCTGCGGGCCTTCGACTCCGGTATGGTTTGCTGGAGGGTGCTCAGCTGTTCCATGATCCTCTCGCTCACCATCTGCCCAAAGGGAGGTATAATCTCTTGGTCAGTGGTGAGGACCAATAATAATCCCAAACATACAAATGAAACATCTACTAGCCAAAGTAACAGGCCTTGAGGCGCGGGCCAAGGCGGAGTGACTGCTGGAGGAGTACAAGGTCCCAGTCCGTACCTATGGCATCCGATCGGCGAAGGACCATTTCCACTTGTTCGGACAAAATGAGGGCGGACCTTCCGCATTAGAGGATTGCTGGATAACTTCACGTGTGAAATTGCGAATAGGCCAAAGCAGAGGGATTCAACCAGTTCCCTTCCCTCAGAGAAACGATAAATAGGCCAATTTATTTAGAGGCAGAGAAGGGCGAGGGAAGAAGGAGCATTATGTATCATACTCTCAATTTTACTGATGCACTTTATTTTACATTTGTTGAATTCACATTCTCGATTTACCAGGGTGGGATTTGAACTCACTCTCTTTGGTACCTTCTTACTTAATATTCTTCCCCCTCTACTGCACTATAAGAAAGAGCAGATCCCTGCCAGTCCCCCGACCCCCCATCACACACACACTCCGCAGCTAGCTGAGTACATCTGAGTGCAGTTGTTGTAATGAGAAGCAGTGAAATCATTCATTTTGAAACTGATCGGGGATATTGGTGACACTATCTGCCCCACCTCTCCCATTCCTCCCTCATACTTTGCATGAACTGGTGGGGCTTTTTATGTCCAGTTGAGAGAGTAAACCGGCTCTTGGTGTAAAATCTCATTCGATCAATGCGCCAACTTGGGTCATTGTGCTCACATCGCTGCAAAAAGGATATCTGTGGATTACATTTTTTCTTACCATTGTTTCTTTCTTTGCTATCATTTTCCGATCCCTCTTACAAACGCTGAAGTACATGGCTATATTGTTTTTACCCCCGGGACAAACTCAACATTTGCAAAATAGAAGACCAGGAAAAGTAGAAGTCCATGGCGCTATAACCTGGTAAATTACAAACAGATTCACAAAGGCATTTGGTTGCACCTTGCGCACAAGGGAATGTCTATGATTCTTTTAGGAGACGCGATTGAAATTTTATTTATCGAACCAATATAATAATCTCTCGTCGGTCTCTCTACCATATGAGGTCTAACTAAAATGATTCACAGCACGGTGTTCTTGGCAACCGCTGTTTACGTTTTCTTATGGTTCTGGAGTCGGAAAAAATGTAAGCAAAGCTAACAGGTAGTGACAGTTCCGTCGCTGTGCCTATATCTCTTTGTCCTTCCATTCTCGCAATGACTCCTCTGCTTACTTACGTTGACAGGGATTCACCTGTGGACTGCAGCATTGCGAAGTGCAATAAGCTGGTCAGCGGCACTGACACCAATTCCATGACTTACAGCAGTTACATAGACGAGAAGGATGGCCTCCCTCCGCCCAACATTACTACCAACGAGAGGAGAGTGATCGTTCCGGCAGGTAATTAGTCTCGAAAACAGGCCCGAGGGTGGAAATGAAGGTGTAAGAGTTGTCTTTTAGACCCAGCCTGTGATCTTTGGTTTCCTCTGACACTTGGAGATCTCTGCATACAAACTCGGTGGCCACAGGCTGCCGATGTTAATGTCGTGAGGAGAAATGCCAGGGAAACGGCCCCACCACAACGCAGAAATTGACTAAATTTGATTCAATTATGCACTGAATTGCTAATACCAGAAATTAGCCGAGTGGGTTGGATACATCTGGATTGAGTAAATCAATCACTGAGCCGACTGGGTGGGAGATAAACCCATCATTTACTACACATTGAATAGTACTGCCCCTTGAAGTGAAACATCGTGCGAATTGGGGAATGAGCATTATGGAGTCGGTGCGGGTTGTGAGGGTATGGAGTAAGTTATTTAACTGGCTGGCATTCTGCAGATCCCACTCTTTGGAGTCCGGAGCATGTCAGGCAGTGGCTGGATTGGGCCATCAAGGAGTACGGGCTGCTGGAGGTTGATACGAGCCTCTTTCACAACACGGACGGCAAGGAACTGTGCAAAATGAACAAGGAGGACTTTCTCCGCCTGACCTCTCTCTACAACGCCGAGGTCCTGCTCTCACATCTCAATTACCTTAGGGAAAGTAAGTAGTATCTCTGCTTTTATCAGCGGTGGAACGCGGAAGTGAGTCACTTTGCTGCCTCTGATCGAATTAGAGAAAGAAAATGTGATCAAGGTGTTTCCACTTCTGCAGCTGCGGGAACAACGAAAAGATCACCAATGTTTTGCTGTAAAACATGTGTGTGTGTATTTACAGCAAAACATAATATATATCCGCGGGCCTTGAAATTCAAATGTATTGAAATATTTGCAGCTTTCAAAGAGATGCATGGTCAATTTTCCCAGACACTGATTGCTCCCCCCACCCCCACCGCCTAACCCCACACTGTCCTTCCCTTTCATCCATGTCTCCTGTCCTTGAAAGAATCTTGCACCTTCCGGTTCCTGATACGACAGACTCAAAATCATCATTTGAGTGACGATGGGGTTAACTGTCGTGAAGCGTGGAAAGAGGGCGTGTGTGTGGGAGCTGGGACGGATTTGCAGGTTGCTTGGCCTGAGAGCAATGTATTTTATCAAAAGCTGGACCGTTAGGTTCTTCTCTTACTGTGTTACGCAAGAAAACTCGGATTAAGATTTTGCAAAATTCTCAGAGCTGAATACATCATATTGCTGACAACATATTTCAACTGAATATAGTTATTACTGAAAATTATAAGTTTGAAATGTCTTGAGAACACGTCTTGATCTGGTTTCGTTTGCCATTGTAATCCCCCTTCTCTCTGTCTGTTTAATTCTTCTAACTCTTATTGTGAAAGGAGCTTTGGCTCCAGAAGACTTTGAGATATATTGTATTAAATATGTATATGTTGTCAGTATGGGATGAAAAACTCCACAGAAATGTAAGAATGTTTATCAGTGAACAAAACAATAACATATCCCTTTCCCACCTACCCCTTTGCCGACAAACGTGAACGTCCCAAGGCCGAGAAATTTGGACAGTGTGAACTGGCTGGTTTTATTTGAGCGAACGAGAGATATTCTGGTCTGCCTTAAATCACGTTGTTTGTAAACGGGGTTTGCTTTCTTTCGGGTGAATTTCTATGGATTTCTCCAACGTCTGTTGAAGCTGGAATAGGAGATTGAATTCAGTGCAAATGGAACAGGTTTTAAAGGGTTGATAATTGATTAAAAGCAGCTCTGCTCATCATAAAAAAAAATTGATACTCCAAAGGACGTGACAACCTTTATTATGTGCTTAAAAGTTAGACTTACCTTTACATAAACATGATTGATATTGAGAAGGGCGTGAGTTGGCGGTACTCTCTGGGGGTTGTCACACGTCAGGGAAATCAGTTTTAGAATGAACTTCCCGTGCTCATTAGTTGCTAAGAGGTTTGAGGCCGTGTTACATTATTAGTTCTGTACTTCAGATATCTAGAACAACCCTGTGTGTGTAATTATGAGTCTGTTCATACCTGCGGAAATCCAAACGCTCGGATTTGAGGACAGTGGCTTTGGCTTTAAACGAATGCGAGATAGGAACCTCTCAGCGGGCGCTCGAAGAGCCACGCCCTATTGTGGTCATACCTCAAAACAAACAAAGTCACGTCTTTGGGGCTCATGAGGTTTGGTCGGACGGCCATATCCCACCCCCTGGAACTGTCTGTGTATGTGAACCGAAAAAAAATGAGCCGCATCTACTTCCTTAAATTCTAAGCTGTATCACGATCACTGTTCCTTTGGGCACCGTGATAAAGGCAGTGAAACCCCCCGCAGAGCTTTAGAACATGGGCTAGACAGCAAAAATATATCGTGGTGCAAATCTTGCTCGAAGTTTAACGTGAGTGTATTGGACAGTCCTGGAGTTAACGAAAAAGTAAACAGAAAAAAAAACAGAACTCTACAACATGCAATTTCCCGCTCAATGTTTTATATTCAATTTTCGGGAGGAATCTTGAGTAGAAAATCAAAATTAAACGATTGTTTCCCTTCAATCACCCGGAACACACAATGCCAAACATACAGGGTTGGGAGAGGACCCACATACACCTATAAGGAGTTCATTAATTGCATTTCAGTAATATTTTCTCCTAACTAGCTGCATTTAGAATGCAGCCCTTTGAAATTTCCATCATAGAAATTAAGAACTAAGCATTTTTTCATTAATTAGAAAGAAAATAAAATATTTAATCGTCGGATTCATCAGTATTGTAATGTCAGAATTAGATCCGTAAAGTTCCACCAATGTCTCAAGCCAAACACCAAGGTGACACACAGTTTAATGTGACTAACTTTGTTCAACGACTACTTTCAAAGCTGGCGGTTTGATTTACTTGGACTGACCGTACATTTTTACGCAGCTGAACCGGCACTTCGTTTCCCCGGAGCCCAAGTAAACCCGTTCAGCGATTGCTGGCCCTCTTTCAGCCCCGCTCTGCCGCACAAGTTTGCAAAAACGCCTTAGTTTGTAGAATGCGAAAAACTGGGGCGGGGCGGGGGGGGGCGGGTAACGGAGGAAGGACGAGAGGGTTAGAGAGAGCAACATATGAACTCAGACAAAGCAAAGAACGAAGGCACATTGAGGGTAGATTATAGTGAGTTCCCACTGAAATCTGAGCGAAGGTATAAGGGGCAGATAGCCGAACCAGAGCAAGGAGAGGCGAATAGGCAGAGATCTGCAGTACAGGGTCTCGTTTGGATTCTCTGTGAAGTGACCCGAAAGATTTCCCACGCGGGCTTTCCTATCACTATAGTAAAAATCCCGGTGACATTTGACTCATGTCGGCTGCGTGTCATCTGCTGTTTTGTTTCGTGCCTTCAGTTGTGTATATTTTAGGGTGATTATTTGTTGTATTGTTGCCAGTGTATCATCGCTTAAAAACGTCTGAATATCATTCTCATAGGTGAGGTTCAGTATTCATAAATTATGACTGAATCGAAATGAAATATTTGTCGAATAGACACTCCCTACATCTGTAATTTTCCGTAACCTTAAAACCTTCCAGGATATCTGTGCTCTTGGAATTCTATATCTGTGATTATCCCAAAGTTAGTTACATCTGAAAAGCTCACCAACTGGAAATCCATGAATACTGCCTGAACTACAGCATACCTTCAATATTTTGTATTTGATTTGATTGCCAGCAATCACAATATTTTGATTTTACACTTTTATCATTATAAATGACCCGCCCCATGTAGATTTACTAGAGAAAATCAGAATCAGATTTAATAGAATCGGGATACTTGGTGAAATTTGTTAACTTAGCAGTACAGTGCAATACATGTCAAATATAGAAAAAATAAGTAAATCAATTACATTAAATATATATAATGGTTAAATTAAAAAGTGCAAAAACAGAAATAATATAAAAAAGTGAGGTAGTGTTCATGAAACATACAAATTGATGTTTCAATGTTCATGCCATAGGCTCCCCATCTGTCCCTTTTCTCTCACCTCTCGATCTACCCAGTTCTTTCTACGTTTGCACCAGCATCCATTACACTGTTTCAGAGCAAGCCTGAGTGTCTCTATACAGTAGTTCTTGCTGCCCATTCTTATGTGAACCAATGATCTCGAAATGTTGTTCAATCCTTCCTTACTAATTCCAGAGAATGTGTCTTATGCCTCCTCTCAGTTTATTCA